>NC_091137.1:27142411-27455581 GCF_041381155.1 Argopecten irradians | reverse complement strand
TCAACAGCGACAATTCTTAAGGTAAGTCATACTAAGCCATTATTTGAATGTCACTTTTCCTGTGATGGGTTATTTTACTTTATGTTTAGTTGTGTGTAAATTAGATGGCTAGTACAATTGATATCGTATTCTTTCCATTTCAGGATAAGATATTTTTACGGACATATGAATTTGAGACTCTATTTAAAGTATGATTATTAATCTTTCGTAGTATGATAAGTTTCTGATGTTAGTAGCGGATTCAAAGACAATACTCAACTATATTGTTTTTTTTTCTAAAATTCTTACTTTGTCAGTATACAGAATAAGTATTCACAGTTATGACATATTAAAGCTTTTATAGCCCCTATAAAATATGTGTTGTTGAGTGGAATATCATTATGCCAGCTGTTTCATGGTCTAATGGATATTGCGAGATATAAAACAATACGTCCTCTAGAGCAGATCAAATATATCCCTTATTCAGTAATATTTATGTCGTTAGAATCCTGAATAAATATTATATCACTCATGTTACGTATGGATCTATACCACAGATAGACCTAATATTTCGCCTTTTATGTTTCCCACTGGATGCAGAGACGGTAATCGTGCAGTTTATTCCATAGACGTGAGTAATTGTTTTGATATTACAACTGAAAAGGGCAAAATGTTATTTATTTTCAAACATCAAAATGTCTGCCTCGACATAATCTCGACATCGAAGCACAATGTTGGATAAATACGCCGATGTAACTTGTTTGAATCGACAGCAATATGTTTTGCACTCTGGTGGATGCCAATCACATGTGTTCAACTTGTATAAAATCATAACCTGACAAGCATTTGTAACGAAATTTAGCCAACGGGTTAATGTCTTTTTTATCAAACTTCCACATTTTGAATCTTTTATATACTTACCACAAACTGATTTTATTAATTAGAATAGATTTTCATATCGATGATTGAAAGCGAGACCAATGTTTTTGTTTGTGTACCAATACAGAAAAAACTGAATCAAGGATAATATTTCTCATTGATATATAAGGCTGATGTATGCCGTTAATGTGTCGGGAAAATTAATGAAAAATATAATCATTAAGCACTTGGATAGTACATCAGGTCTTTTGTTGAACTGAATGATGGAATTACGATAAGACGACTTATCTTGCTTTTTATGTCACTGACATAGAATCGCATATAGTTTACGTTGTAATTAGGGAGATACAAGAACATGGGTTCTTTTGATTAGAATGGCTATTTTTGAAATATTGTTTAAAGGTAAACTTTTGTTCGTTATGATGTGACCTGGTTCCTGTCTCACGAACAATCCTAAAGATGTTCTACTGCCGATAGAGCATAAAAATATAAAAATATGTATTATTGGTAAATAATGAATGTTTAATCGTGTATATAATATATCATCGTGTCTAATAAACCCCAAAATGCATCTAAAATAATTTGGTTTGCTTTTGTTGTCTACGCCATCAGTACCTCATCCCACAAAGGGCATCACTTTTGTTACTGAAAACAATTCTTATTTGTCTGTTTCTATTTTTAATGGATGGAAATTACCATTCGTTGGTGATGGAGCATCTTTGACATTCCTTAATTTGAATTTCCTCATATGAACGCATAACAGAAGGTAAACAAACTTCCGTTCTTTATTGTTTTGCTATGGAGACATTAAGTGAAGGAGTTTCCTTCGGCTAAGAAATGTTCGTGACCACCTTGGGCCCTATATTATGTGCAATATGTTCAATGTGTCCACAAAACATTGGCAATGACATGACTACTGGGTTAGAACTGTGTTACAAATTTTTAATGTTTTGTAGACATAGCGCAAACGAACTATTGGAATAGACAAAAAAAAGCACAAATCCATCCAAAGTAGCTTTGTTACAGTACTTCAGTAAACTAGATATATTGATCAGTTTGTATTCTTTACTTTACAGCTCTATTTATAGACAGTGCTGAACAAAATGTCTCCACAAAAGAAGCTTATCATAGATACAGATGGCGGTGTAGACGACGCACAGGCGATATACATGATGTTGGACTCCACCGTGTATGACGTCATCGCCATCACGTGCGTCATGGGTAACAGCGGCGTCGAACAGGTCGTGCGGAACGTTCTAAAAATACTCAGAGCAGCTAATAAACTTGATGTAGGTAAAACATGTGGTATTTAAATCAAATGAGTATTTTTGAGTATTATATATATATATTGTAGCAGTAGCATGGCATTAAGCATATATAATATTTGTGTTATGTTATTTCGTTGCAATGCATACTATTAATAAGATTTATTTTTATCTATTCATTTTTCTTTACTTGTCCTTTAAAATTAAAAAAAAAATTTATTCAAGTCCTGGACTAAGATTAACTCAGTTTTAATTATCGTTACTACATCGTATTTATAATACATGCTGTTCGGGTCATTCATTGTTGGCTATACAAATTAAAAGATTCTACCGGTTGATCCAGATTCCTGTTTATTCCGGTTGTGCCCTTTCCATATGTGGTCAAAACGTGATGCAAAATTCTTACCAAGGAAAAGACGGCCTAGGCGATTGTCAGTCTATAGAGGAACCGGATGTGAGTGTTTTACAGACAGAACCAGCAACGGATGCATTAGTCCGGTTAACAAAGGAGCATCCAGGTAAAATGTGATTTATGTATTGACTTCCTTTAGAACTACTAGTCATTAAGATTGATGCATACTGATGTATAACAATGTTTTGACAATAAGAAACATGCAATATACTGGATCTCCTTCTTAACTAAATATATGAAACAACCTCATTCTACAGGTAATATTACCCTGATGTGTATAGGCCCACTTACCAACCTTGCGACCGTCCTGAAGATGGATCCAGATTTCTCTAGTCGCCTGAGAGATTGTTTTATAATGGGAGGGAACTACTACGGTAACATATATAAGTTTCGTTATACGCTCTGATTGTTTAAGTGATTTGTTGTTACTATTTGTGTGTTTTAATACCTTTTTTAAAAAAGCACCTTACCCTGAAATGATGCTATCTAACGATACTCTGGGTATGTGGCAAGGAGACCTCTGTATCCACATTTTGAGGTTATTTTTTGATAACATTATTATTCATGATAATAACGTAGACTTTATTCTTTATTTGATACAAATTTCTAATGATCAAAAATTGATTTTTAAATCATAATGATTCATAATCGGTTTCGACGATTGTGACATTTGACATGTAATTAACCTTTTGCTCTGTATATGTGTAAAGATGCGTCTTTCTGGTAATTTATGTGGCATATAACGAAAGTCCACACGATTTCCATGATATTATTGCTGATAAAACATTGGATTTGCTTTACAGGTAAAGGAAATTCATCAGTTTGTGCTGAATTCAACTTCCACGCTGACCCGGAAGCAGCTTACAGAACGTTAGAGCAGATACGATGTCCGACGACGCTGGTTGGCTGGGAGATATGTCTGAAAAACGGAATAGCTTGGGTAACACACAAATTTATTTAATATGGTATACAATTCTGACAAGTTGTTACATCTTTATAGATATTGTATGTTTTAGTAGGCACAATACAGCACTATGCAGCTGGAGAGATTGAACTATTTCAACAGTTTGTGTTTCCTACTGTTCATTGTCACCATTGGTCACATTGTTGTTTTTTGTTATGAATTCTGTATTACTGTTTATCTTATAACTATGCTTGTTTCATACTGGAAAAAGCAAGTGATTACCTCCATAGCAGTTTGTTTATGTTTACACATCCCAGTGTGTAAATACATACGGCTCCACCCTTTGGCCAGCTCCTGCATCTCTTGATTCCGATTGGTTTTCAACTTTACACTACTTTTCATTGCTCATTTCTCTTGAAATAACAAAATTTGAAAATAAATTCGAGTTTGATAAGCATGATAAGTACTTAAACTGTATGGAACAGAAAATAAGAAACTCTACAAAACATTATCCAAAATATCTTTGGAATATTTTAAATAAGTTATCAGGTAATGAAAAGGTTAACAAAGCTGATAAAACTATACAGGAACTCTTCTTTGAATACTTTAAAACACTTAACAATAACGAGTTTGAAGAAGATGAAGAGTTCCTAATTGACGAAGTAACCGATAATACATATCCAATTCTGAACGAAGACATAAGCGACGATGAGATTAAAGAAGGTGTAAATAAACTGAAAAATAATATTAAAGCCAGTGGTATTGATGGTATTGTCAATGAATATATGAAACATACCTTACACACATTTCTTCCAGTATATTCGAAAAATTTTAACACTATACTTAACACAGGTCTAGTTCCAACAGATTGGACTATTGGCATAATTAAGCCTATATATAAAAACAAAGATGACAAATACAATCCTGATAATTACAGAGCTATTACTCTAGTTTCGTGCCTAGGCAAGTTATTCACTTCCATCATAAACAATAGACTCACTAAATTAGCAGATGAAATTAATCTTATATCACAAACCACAAGCCGGGTTTAGAAAAGGGTACTCAACAACAGAAAAAATCTTTACATTACATACTCTTATCTCTATCTATTTCTCTACAAACGAAAAACTATATTGTACATTTATTGATTTAAAAAAAGCTTTTGATACAGTGTGGCGCGGAAAAAATGCAGTCTTTCTCTATTAAAGATGCTCCACCGCTGACAAATGGTATTTTTTCACTATCAAAAACAGCAGCAGATGATTTAGTATTTTTCTTCAGTTACAAAAGTTACTTACTTTACACCATTACCACCGTTGAAAGGTTTGAGCTTCTAATTTTACTTCAAGTTAAAAATATAAAAAATAATTAATTGCATCCCGAAAAAATTCCGTGGCACTATATCCTATATGGAATGAAGTACTGATTGCGCATGACCCAAAGGCAAAATATATTATTTTATTTTATTTTTTTTGTGTTAATTAGACTTATGTATACAAGATTAAACACTAATTATTGTTCAAATGATGAATATCATGTATGCTCTGTCGGCGGTGGAGCATCTTTAAGGGAAAAGGAAAAATTTTAAAAGTTATATATAATTTATACGAACATACGAAATCCTGTGTACGCAATGGAAATGAAATGTCAGATTTTTTTATATGTAATGTTGGGGTTAAACAAGGCGAAAATCTCTCACCGTTTTTATTTTCTATTTTTCTTAATGATCTTGAATAATATTTTCACCAAAACAATGTGTCATATTTGAGAGAAATTGATAGTTTATGTGAAAATAATCTTGGTATGATTGTCAAATTGTCATTTTATATGCAGATGATAATGTGCTGATGTCAGAATCATCTGAAGGTCTACAATGTGCACTTGATTGCTTTCAAAGTTATTGTGACGAGTGGAAACTAACTGCTAATACACAAAAGACAAAAAATAGTAATTTTTGAAAAACGCAAAAGTAGACGGCAATGTAATTTCAAATTATTTAATGATCAGATAACTCGTGAAGATTCTTATCCTTATCTTGGTATATTGTTCAATTACAACGGCTCATTTGCTAAAACAAAGAAAAAGTTAGCTGACCAGGCAAAGAAAGCACTGTATGCATTGTATACTAAAATTAGAAACATCCCATTATCAATTGATTTACAACTGAAATTATTTGACTCACTTGTATCTCCAATTTTGTTGTATGCCTGTGAAATCTGGGGATTTGAAAATGTAAGCATTATTGAGAAAATTCATTTGCAATTTTGTTAAAAAAATTCTTCATGTTCGAAACAGTACTCCTAATTTTATGGTTTATGGAGAACTTGGTAAATTTCCTTTAGAAATTGAAATCAAGGTACGGATGTTAATGTTTTGGCACAAATTAATTACAGGGGGAGATAAAGTCTCCAGTGTATTTTATCGCCTTACACTAAGAATGCAAGAAAACGATACTACAGAATTTAAGTGGCTTGGGCATATAAAATCACTCCTTAATAACACAGGTTTTAACAATATATGGGCATTTCAAAAGACATGTACGATGAATAAAGCTTTGTTTAAAAACTTGCTAAAACGACGTTTATGTGATCAATATATTCAAAATTGGTTTTCTATTCTTGAAACATCGTCTCGCGGACAATTCTACTCAACCTTTAAAAAGCAGTTTAAACTTGAACCATATTTCGTAAAGCTTGATTTCAAAGAACGTGTTATTATTAGTAAATTTAGAACCTCGAATTTAAAATTTCCTATTGAAACTGGTAGATGGGCTGGTATACCACGTGATAACCGTATTTGTTTAATATGTAATAACGGTATAGAAGATGAATATCTCAACCTATTTCAATGTAGTAATGCAAGTGTAACTAATAATAGACATAAATATATTATACAAATCCAAGTTTATTAAAAATAGAAGGCATGTTTGAAATCTGTAATCGAACTCTATTAACTAGAGTGAGTTATTTTCTTAAACAAATAGAGCAGTTATGTATTTTAAATTGATCAAAAAGTACAGTGTACTTGTTACATACACCTGCATTTATATTACTTGTATGTTATTACTTCTTATTATGTTGTGATATAACCGATTATATATGTTATATGATATAGCATTGAATATACAATTGTATAACTACTACATGTTCAATCTATTTATACTCTGTACAAAGTATTAAGCGTTCAAGTTCTATTAAAGATAAAAGTATGAGCTTAAGTAAAATCAAAATATATTTAGTGGTTATGCAATTTTCTACCACAATAGACGGTGTTATTCAACTCTCAGGACATTGAATAAATACTGCAGCTGTTGATTAACAATTTGTTTATACCACATGTGGTATAAACTCTATACGCATTCTGATTGGCTGACACGCTGAACTTTGACCGAACTACTTATTTCTCAGTGTCACGTCATCATTGTCAACGTCATCAATAATCAAATGACGTCATTCTATGTTGTGATCGCCGATTGACGTCCAAAACTGCTGTTGGGAAGCGTATGCGTCGTGGTCGTTGTATCAAAATAGGTGACATTTTCATACATGTTAAATTGAGCTTTAGCACTAATAATACATCTTGACGGATACAAATTTCATTGATGAGTTTCGTAGATTTAACGTGTATGAAACGAACTTGATCTTGATGGTAATGGCTTGGTGATTATCTGGCGGGAAATAAACGATGCCGTGTCGTGCGAATGCTTTTACATGTATACATGTAGTACGACATTGAGTTTCAATTTCTGGAAGCAACTATGAAAATTTGAACTCAATAAGACGTTAAATGATATTATTTAATAATAAAGGTGTTCCAAATTAGAAGAATTTGATATCTACGGATTCTTTATTAAACGATGATTTTTTAATAGTAATTAGTGTCTTTTTGCTGATGAAAGTATTACTACACCTTATTTGCATATTTCGGTAAATACATATTACCGTATCCCTGCCGTATTTCTATCGGCTAAAAACGAATACGATTGTGGAAGAAACAGGTCACACTACTCGTGGTTGTTGAATATTAAATTTATTCCACACTCGTAAGTTATTTTTTAAAAGTTACAAAAGACACTCGCTGAAAATAATGTCTTTTGTAACTTTTAAAAATAACTCACTCGTGTGGAATAAATTCATTCTTTCATACCTACACGTGTAATACTGGAAATAAATCATCAATGTATTCATGGCAACCCACTCAATAGTGTAACGGCGTCAAAAAAATGTATATTTCCTCGGTAAAATTTTAACATGCTATGGCTTTACTATAAAAGACTAAAGGTCAATGAAAATATCACGAACTATTAAGTATATATTATTTCAAAATTTTTATAGTTGTAAAATTGCAAAATACCTTGTGGATATGAAGGATAGGGATTACGGATCACAAAATGTTGTTCGGTTTTATACATTTGTGACCCTCGGGTACCCTATCATACATATGAAAGAGTCTATAATATTCGATGACTATTCATTATGCTACTCTCCTATGTACGTAAAATATTGTTATTTATACTACAATCATACAACTAACGAATATGTACGCTTGAGTACGCTATTATTATGTTCACACTGTACTATCAATTAACCCTGTCTGTCATGTATGATTTGTATAAATTGATCTCTTGTGGCACACAAAGGTGTGCCCAGAGTGTATTAATAAAATCTGAAATCTGATAACCAATCGTAACTTACTGGGGAACCTCTATATGTAAAGCACATACATTTTCAAGGCCACAATAGGCTAGTCGATCAGCCGATTCGATTATTCAGTAATTTTATTGGCTTTCAAATATATAAGTATTTCAAAATTAAGTAACATTTTTTTTTTATTCGAGAGGGCAAAACGATTACAACGCAGAAATTTATAAGCATTAAAAGTACAACGAACATCCAAAACTATGTGTTTTGTTTCAGGATAAATACCATGAACTACGAAGATTCCCTGGAAAGCGCAACCAATTTTTAAAGAATATTGAACAGAACCCTGTCGCCTTTTCTATCGAACAAGACTGGAAATATACATTGGCTGATGAGATTTTAGCGGCATGTATGTTAAGGCCAGCAGAGGTCATAAGAGAGACCGAACACGTGTACGCCACTGTAGAGCTAGAGGGAAAGTTCACCTATGGACAAATGGTTGTAGATTGGCACAGCATGCTCAAGAAAGATCCGAACATAACCATTGTTACTGAAATAGATAAAAATGCGCTTTTCTCTATTCTGCTAAATACTGCACAGAATGGCATTTAAAACTGGTACAGTGGTAAATAAAGTCAGAAACATAAAAAGCATTAAAATTTATGTTTTAAAATTTTTATTCATGTTTTCATTATTTTTTCGATGCATATCGTATGTAAATACGAGCTTCTGCAAGGTAATAAATAGTGTAAAAGAGACATCCTTTATTAGTGTAATTGAGCAATCTTTTTAATTTGAATGTCCTGAATATATACGACAATAGATTTTGTGTTTTCATTGATCTGAAAAAGTAGTCACTTCCCAGTTATCCACGTTCAGTGTCATCAATATGTCTGATTAGTTCTAATCTAGGCTTTCTTCGTATCCATAAAATTCCCTTTGTACGTGGTGTCTCTGGCTGGGTCCACGAAGATCTTCCCCGACATGTCCGTGAAATTCTTACAAGACTTAATGGCAGAGTTCGGCACCTAATCAATATAGAAAGTAACAGGTATGAGGAACTATGGGACTCTATTATATGCAAGCTGAATAGGGGAACTGGTGTATATAAAATTATATAAAATATTCTCAGTTCTCAGATATAAGAATATGTTCATACTATCAATAGGACCTTAGCATGTCGCTGCATAATGTAATTATTTTCCAGAAATGAGAAAATTCAGAGATGAGGGAAAATACATGCGCAAATATGTTGGTAAATATGAGCATTTTTTATAAATGTAAATAACCAAGATATATGCCCGATAACATTTGATAACAAAACATTAAATAATATTGATAGATTTATCTAACGTCAGACCATTCGTATAAATAGGGATGATGCAATATTAAAGCATCGGTGGAATATTTTAAATGTATGGAATATTAAAGCCTTTTACTCTTTACTATGTAGTATGCATGGTTCTTCAGCATGTGGTTGAGAAGGGTTGGTTGGTATTTTGCACTGATTAGTCTAAAATTTACAGCATCCATTCGATAGTGTAGTTCATATATATCTATATACCAGAGCATTTTCATCACAACGCGCATTTAAAAATTCTCCACCGCCAACAAATGGTATTTTTTCTCTCTCAAAAACAGTAGCAGACAAATTAGTATATTTCTTCAGTTACAAAATTTACTTACTTTACACCATTACCACCATTGAAAAGTTTGAGCTTCCTATTTTGATTCATGATTAAAATATCATAAAAAAACTTCTTTGCGTCTCGAAAAAAAATCCATGACACTATGACCAATATGGAATTAAGTACTTATTGTGAATGCACCAAAAGCAAAACAACCTATTTTATATGCATTTTTATGTTAATTCGACACATATAAACACGATTATATATCAGTTATTGTTCAAATGATGGGTATCGTGTACGCTCTGTCGGCGGTGGAGCATCTTTTAAGATTTTTCAGTCGTTGGTACATAGACACTATTCTTTGGTTTCATAGTTTAGGTTTTCCCTTACGTTCTACCGTTCGAACCCAAATAATTAACCAATATCTGCGTACCTTTTCCAGTGGGGTATACTGCGGGTGGTGATGCTCCTTAGTTGGGTTATTGGTTGCCTTGTTGAATGCCGTTAAAAACGCCCACCTCCTCTTATCACTATTATTATCACTACTAGAGTGTATGATGTTACAGTGGAAAAATATGGCATCCCCTAAAATGGAGAGAAACACATACACTGTAAATAAATATGACATTCCATAAAACAGAAAAAATATTAGTAATGACATCCCCTCAAATGTAGAAAACAATATCGGTAAAATAGTATCCCCTAATAAAATACTTTTGTGTCCATAAACATAGCATTCTCTCAAATACATTGAATGATATACTGTAAATATGCCATCATCTAATGTGAAAAAGCATATCCGTAAATGGCATTTATTCAGTATGTTATGCCATCATATTGACTGTACCACCATATCTGTCAATAACATGTGTTGACATAAAAATGGCATTTATTAGAATGAGAATGAACTGAAACGTATCCTTGTGTATATCACTGTGTGTTTTATACTTCAACCAGTGGTTGACTTGGGCCAAAAAATAATAATATGTCTGTTAAGGGTTACCCGATCGACCCTATTTTTTTTTTACCTCCGACTCTAATTTGTTTTTCACTCTTCTACAAAAAAATAAAAGTCGGGATTTCGATCTCAGACTCCGGTTCCTGTCATTATTTTAGAGTGAAAGACACTAAAAAAATCCTCCCGACCAACCGACCCTATTTTTTGGCCACTGTAACCCTAAACAGACATGTTTTTTTGGCCGTAGTTGTAACATAAAAGAGGCTTTGGATTAGGATTGTTTTACAATCTTAATTATTGCTGGGTTGGATTAACAGTGTAAATGCTTTCAACGGTTGAAATAAAATCATGTACACGCAATGCATAACATTAACATTTCAACCACGAGATAAGTACTAGCTCTATGATATTATCCATGCCGGTAGATGCGACATGATTCGTGTCCAATGTTAACGTTATAAAGTGCTGAAGCTTGTTTACCAGGATCCATTTCCATGTACTGATGAGGACATACAGCCATAATCTCGTTCATTCTTTCTACGTCACATCCGTTCTGCTCTCCAATTGGTTTATGGTCGATCCTGCCACATTTGTGTGAGCCTCTTAGTAACTAAGTGTGGATGTAAAAAGAGTATTTTGGTATGAATAAGAAACATACAAAGGTTGAAGTATCATATTAAGGTATAAGCGATGAGAGTGGTTAAAAACGTTATGTATGTATATAAATGGCCATTGCATAAAATTAATGATTCGAAACTGTATTCAAAATATCGATGAAAAGCATGTAAACAGCGCAAAACAACATCAAAATGTCAACACAAAAGGTTCATCAAAAGTTTCGTGGATTTTCAAAAATATTCAAATAGTGTATAAGAGTGCACTGATATTCTGCAATAGGCATTGTTTTTTTAATTCAACGAAATAGGGGGAAATGGTTTGGTTAAGTATAAGAGAGTTTCGAGACGGACCTGGAGACAACTGTTCTCTTGTCTACAATAATCCAATGGAATGAAAACTGTCAGCATATCAGGGAAGAGACAGCCGTTCCTGTACCAGTACCTAAAGGGAAATACAACAGGATAGCATGTGTTAGAAAATATAATCATAGATATGTATATATGTGTGCGCTAGAAGGAGGTCGGTCTTGCAAATAATATTCATGCAGTTATTTACCAAGTCGTAAATCCTATATTCCTGGTGTTACCTTGACTAATTATATAATGTAACCATAACATTACCCTACATATTTCTGTTCGATTGTTTTTTAATGTTAGCCAGTTTTCTGTTTCATCTTAAGGTAAACCACTATTATCAAAACGTTTAAGCCTTAGCTTCACAGATGCGTTTATAAACTACAAAGCAAATAACACAGCATAGTTCTATTAAAAGTGGTTAGTATTATTCTATATGGCCTTTATACGATTCAATTTCTATAAAACTATATTGGGAGACATTATACCCGTAGTCTTGGTGCCATACGTGTCTAGCTCCCCGTCCGCCCTCCTTCATCATTAACTTTGTGTGGTAATGGTACACCTCTCCTCCCAGAAGCTAGGGAAATAAAACAGGGAACGGAGTCAAAATTAAGACCTGGCGTCACCCAGAATGCTGGCAACCATGCAGTAAAAATACGCGTCATTTATTCTTATCTGTTCTACTTACCTGTTCTGATATGCCGGCTACTTTCTCACTCCTAGCCAACATTCCAGTGATGTCATTTCCGGGATGTTTCCATAGTACCTTGTCTGTTTTCTTACCATACTCGTTATCCTGTTGAAGATGATTGTTTGGTATTTTAACTTCATTGTCATATTCAATGTTGAAAGAGAACAGAATTGTACATGAGAGTTTTATGTTTGTAATGCACTGCTTAAATGACTACCTATCGCATGAAAAAAAGTATTACTTTTGATACAACAAGGTCAATGGTTATGTCTCAGTATTTTATGCAGTGGTCAAATAAATATTCGTATACATATAATAGGACACGTATTATTCAAGATAAGACAATATCACCAATGTAACTTGCCCCGTATATGTTCTCTCTAAATCCGGGTCCTTTTATGGCGCTTTCTATCAGAGATACCTCCTCCTTGTCTAGTAATCCCCTATATCAGAACAAAAATAAATGTTTTAAGCATTGTAAAACATCATTAGCAACAAAGGACCATTGTTTTTATTCTACATCAATGAAACAGACACTAATATGTTGGGCAAAGAAATGCATTTTCTCTCATAACATTTATGTAATGACGTCGCGCACAATGTTCGCGGTCACTTTTATGTAACGTTATTGAATGTAAAAGACGTCATTATCTTATAACATGACGAGCGTAATTGACGTCATTTCCGACATTCGGCAAACCTGCAAGACAAAGAAAAAAACACAATTTTTCGAATACTTTTTTGAATTTTCAGTAGAGATTTTGCACACGTATATTTTAGCAAAAACGTATTTTTTTTATTCTGAATAGAAAACATACTTCCTAATATAAAGTCATTTTTCAACGTCGTGAACTTGCGTGACAGAACAGCCAATCTAAAAATTTCATTTTGTGTCATTTCTGCAAGACAAACGTTTTGTTCGATAAAAAGGTAGAACGACGTCGTAGTCTATATTTTCTGACATGTTGTTAAAATAGAAGAAAAAACGTATTTTTATATTAACAATTATTGTCTCTATCTCATGTATTAGTACCGTTTTGTACTGTGTGTATTTGTGTTTTTTCACTTTTTTATCTTTTCTCTTCGGATCTGTCGATCGGCAAGTCTACAAACAAAGTCCACCATTTTGAAGTATGACGTCACAATTCATTATAACGAAATGACATCATGATAGTTCGTTTTTGGGGAATCTCTTTGTCAAATTTTACCGCCATGTGGTGTTCAGTATGACCACAGTGACACTTTAACTGAAACCGCATACAGGTGCGTGTTACATCTGTCGCGCCAAAAAACGTCATTTTCTCAACAAAAACACATCAATAGAAAAATAAATATTACAAATATTTTGATAAAAGTCCTCCCGTAATTGAATAAATATATCCTTTCTGTTTTTCAATTTAAAAAAATAGTATTGCGCTTATATTATTTTACTGTTCAACGCTTTTTCCAATGAAATTCCGGCGTGACGTAAAAGTGACCGAACATTGTGCGTTATGTCAATATAGATGAACTCGTATACAAAGTACATTGCACACCCTTTAAAATCTCAACAATTGCCATTTGTCCAAATGCAGGATACAAAATTCAATTTCATCCTGGATTTGTTTACTTCTATCAGTAATTATAAATTAAAGATAGCCTTGATTTTGGGAAGGATTCAGTTTTCACTTGTTCTCTATAAAATGTTTACTCGTGACAGAAATACCACATTGATGATAGATCTGCAGCTTTGATTTACTGTCAAGATATACAAAATCTTGAAACTTCAAAGGTTTGAGGACATGCATGAAAAGCTTTATGATTTGGTATAGACTATGCCATAGCAAAAAGGAAGGTTCTGAGTACGCTAACTGATAGGACAGGTTTTGGTCTTTTGATGTAAATCAACCGAATCTAATAAAGGCACGCTGCATATGGCTTTAACGTTGGGCCTTGCTCTCTGTAAATGTTCAAAGAAATTCCTTGTAGGTCTGTGTTGTAGTATTTTTTCCTCCATCTATATGCCTCTAGGTTTGTTATAACACGACTATGATTAATAGCAACCTCTAGAGTATCGATAATGCATAAAGTATGACAGCTTAAATTCAAACGTAGGAATATTTTCAGTATAAATGTGTGCATATCTCGAATTCTGAGAATCTCTTAAAACACTCTTACAATTTATGATGTTTCGAAACTTTTCATCTCTCACTCACTTCAGAAACTGGAGATGTATCTAGGTTTTCTTAAAAAAACCTTGAGATCTCTCAGTGCTTCACTCGAAATCTAGAAATATAAATGTTTGTCTATCGATGGTGTGCGAATGAACGTGTACACAAATTATTGGAACCATGTCTGGAAGTTATTGACATAACATGTCGGTGTATTTTTATACTTAAGAATAATATAGCCGTGTTCCTCGAAGTCCCTTTTAACATCTTCTGTCACTTTGAAATCTTCACTGAAGTTGTATACTGGAACACAAAAGGAAACCATCCCACGGTCGTGACAATTCTGTACATTTATTTACATTACAACCGATATCAGATTGGTTGACGGTACATCAATGAACTACCAGTTTGGTTAAAGAAATAATCTACCTATAGTTTATCATTGTGTAGCTCTGCTGATGTGCTGTAATTTCTGGTCTAACGCAAAAAGAGTGATATCAAACTTGAAAAATATCAAAAGCAGTTTTGCTCAACAAGATTAAATGTGATGTTTAAAAATAAACTTGTGTATATATGCAACATGAATTTAATTTATTTCCTGCTCATTTAAATAGTCGTTTTTCATGCCACAAAAGATGTTACCAACGAAAATTCCATTGAATGTTTAAAGTTGTGATAATTTAGTTATCATTATCAAGATACGTACACTTACCAACACCGATTCAATTGCTTGTTGATATATAAATAAGTGTAAGAAACTTACCGGAAATATCCGCCATCTTCTCTCGATTAATAAGATATATTGAAATAACCTGAAATTGAATGCAATTCTAACAAATTGGTTTATATCATAATGGTAGCGTTAACTTGATATGATAAGTAATTGAAACGATATTACAGGTATCATAAACATACATTGAATTCTTAGAATGCATATTTACAATAATATTACCAGTGACCAACTTACAGTGTGTACGTATACCGGTTAACGTTGTTACTCGATTGGGATGCACAATCGACTCTGAGATATAGGTGATAACACAAGTTTACATTGATAAGACCTCGTAATATATGTACACACATGTACAACTAGTATATAGTACATCGTGAATAAATCTAGAATATCTTTCACTGCATAACAACTTAAAAATAAACTCGTCGTGGCAGTTCGGCATTTGTAACGTCATTATTTGTAATCAAACACAACAGACAAAGCGAGGTACGATGATGCCGTATACATACCACACTACTGAGTAGACTCTGTATGCTAGACGATATATCGTAGATGTAAATGTAAATTGACCTGAATCAAGGACAAAAATTATCATTGTTATCTATCATAGATACTTACATAGTGTTTTAGTGATGAGTAGGTCGGTAGCTTGTTTGGTAACATCGCTAAAACCTATACCAATGCAAAATACTATCCAAAGCTGTGACTAAGTGTCTTCTCATTACAGAACTTCGAAAACCATTAGACACTATAATAAAATAAAACAATGGAGAGGGACATGGTATACATATTTATGTTAGAACGGATATGTCTTTTAAGACTTTCTCATCCTAATTTTGATCTCAGACAACACAATCGCAATTCTATCGATTTTAGATCTTATATTCCATTAGTATTTTTTTCTTTGGACCATGTATGCCCAAAACAGTACTAATGACCTTACATCAGGATTCACCGTAAACTTCGTGCACTTAACTGGCTCTCGGCTGACCGTTGTTCTCACTCTCTTTCTGTTGATTGGTGGTATAACAGCACCTCAATGCTACTTTTCTCATTTTTTATGCTGCATGTGGGGATCACGTAGACTTTAAATATTTAGTCTGCTATA
The DNA here is from genome assembly GCF_041381155.1 of Argopecten irradians. Taxonomy (NCBI): domain Eukaryota; kingdom Metazoa; phylum Mollusca; class Bivalvia; order Pectinida; family Pectinidae; genus Argopecten; species Argopecten irradians. The sequence goes on along the minus strand of NC_091137.1, from coordinate 27,439,257 downwards.
AAAAAATTACATGTTAAAGATGCTCCACCGCTGACAAATGATATTTTTTTCACTATCAAAAACAGGAGGAGACGATTTAGTAATTTTCTTCAGTTACAAAAGTTACTTACTTTACACCATTACCACCGTTAAAAAAAGTTTGAGCTTCTAATTTTAATTCAAGTTAAAAATATGAAAAATAATTAATTGCATCCCGAAAAAATTCCGTGGCACTATATCCTATATAGAATAAAGTACTGATTGCGCATGCACCAAAGGCGAAATAAATTATTTTATATTATTTTTTGTTTTAATTAGGCATATATATACACGAGTAAACACCAATTAATGTTCAAATAAAGAATATCATTTATGCTCTGTCGGCGGTGGAGCATCAAAAGAGATGCTTTACCTCGTATTTACAAATCTTCTATTTTACCCATTTTAGAATAGCATGTGAGCTTTGGGATTGGTATTTAGAATCAGAAGCCGCGCGAATTAATACTGGTTTTACCTTCATATATAACTATTTCTGCTTTATATTCGAAAAGAGCCTTCAGACACTTTCTGAGACGCAAAAGAAAAAAACTTAGTTCAGTCTACAAAATCGTGAATAATTTAGTACCAAACTATCTCCATTCACTCCTTCCTCCAAAAGTCTGCGATACTGATAACTATGCTTTAACTAACGGCAATTATAGATTTCCTCTTTATAGACTTTCTCTAACTAAATCTTCTTTTATACCTTCTTCTCTTCGTGTGTGGAATGACCTGGATGAAGCGACTAGATCAACACCTTCATTAGCAACTTTTTATAAATGTATATCACGTAATTCTGATGAAAAATGTCCAGCTTATTACAATTTTGGTGATATAACAAGTATTGTACTGTTATAGTTAAGACATCGATGTAGTAAGTTAAATTTTGACTTATTTCGTGTAAACCTCACCAACAGTCCAAATTATATGTGGGCATAAGTCATAGCTAGGTACTTGTGGACATGAATATGTCTATATTATTTTTTTTCAAGAAAATTTGTTATGCAATAGTAGTTTACATTATTATGTTGGAATTATCATGTTCCATATCGGAAGTGCTAACAACGATAATTACAAACATATGCTTCATATATATATATTTCTTTCATACTTACGGGTGTAATACTGACTGAACTGTAACGCTCATAGTAGTAACTTTTTTTTTCATTTATTAATCCCAAGGATTTATATCATATACGTCCTTGATATACCTCAAGGACATACAAGCTTTGGATGGAGTTCAAAGAAGGGCAACAAAGTTAGTGAAATGGCTGAACGACAAATCGTATAGAGAAAGGCTTCTGATCCTAGGTCTACCAACACTAGAATGTAGAAGGAAAAGAACCGATGTCATCCAAATGTATATAATTATTTCTGGACTCGACCATCTAAGCCAGAGAGGGAACAAAATGATCAGGAGATCACGTGATCTGAGGACGAGGAGTCATATAGGATGAATCTAGAGAAACAAAGATCATGACTCAACCTCAGAAAGCACTGCTTTGCTAATAGTTGTAGATGACTAGTCTAGTTGTAGTCTTTTAAATAAGCCGCATTGTGAATTCAAAGTCACTGGACAGTCTTAAGGCAGCTTTGAATAGACATTGCCGAAAAATATCAACATAAAATCCAGCCCCAAATACATTTGGTCATAAGTGTGAGCGTGCCTATAAGCAGATATTTAAAACCCATAGGCCTACCGTAAATCGTCATAATTGACGGCTTGACCTTACGATAAGAAGAAGAAGAAATATCTTCTATAAGTATGTGAATGGCAGCATGACTTATTTTATTTTGATAACTTCATGAAACATGAATGTTGATATTTAAATTAATCATTTGATTCCAATAATCTATGCACATGTACAAGCTATTTAGATTATATACTTACAAGTACATATAGATCTACTTTTGTACAAATGTTTCTGCTTGTTCAGAATATTTTTGTATGTGCCAAGCGAATGTTTGCCTTGGATAGTATCAACTTAATAAAAGCATATATAAAATATTTTATGGAACTAAACACCTTTTTTCAATACTTTTTTTTCTCACTTTTTCTCAAGTTCACGTGCGCATTTCATTCTCAATCTGGATCACCTTCCGGAATCATCCGCTTTGATTTCTCAATTAGATTTACAATTCGGAACTCTTCAAGGAGGAGGTAATTTAAGTGTACGAGTCGGGGGAAAAACAATGTGAAGTTAGACAAAAAGAAGTGTCATGCACCTTCTTCTACAAAATTGGTAATTTTTTATTTCCAAATTGATATAACAAGAAATTGTAGCAATTTACTAGCTAAAAACATACTTACCATAATGCATGTACTCATTACAACTGGTACTGTGTAAGCTTACCCCCCCCGGCAAGTGCCCGCTGGTTCTTTAGCTATGCATTAAAAGCAGTGAGCTTGAGGGCTTCTTCATTAAAATATATCCTCACTGTAACGCTTAAACATCCGTACCGGACTTTAAAAATACCAAAGCGGGATTCACATACTCAGATATTAAACAAAACATGCACAGAGCCTGTAATATGTCTCAGAACTGTACAGACTCTGTGCATGTTTTGTTTGAGTATCCCTCTTAGTCAAAGAATTTCATATGTGAACGGAATTACATTATACAGGTTGGGCACAACCCTGCATATGGGTAAAGTTACCCATTTAAGTAACAGTTACCTGTTTGTAGTAATCAATAAGTTACCCAAATGAGGAATTCTGTGAATAGAAAACAGATAATGATGTTTTAAAAATAATTATCAAAAAAGAACGTCATAATTTTTAGAATGCCTTACAACTGATCCAAAACTCTATGTTTCTGTGGGTGAAATATCAAATTCTGTTGTCTAACTTTGTTGAACGATGTCAATTTAGGTGCTCTCCATTGACTACAATGTAAAGCCATCAGGGAAATTCAGTGCAAATGTCATGGTTGAATGAATTTTACCTGTGTTCTAATTTTAGCACCATAGTAAGAAATGGAGGTGATTTAAATTGTGACTTTTATCAAAATTGAGACAATGAAGTCTGCCCCATTTTGATTAATAATGTACTAACTTATGTTAAAAATGGTGCTTTCAGTAATCATTATACAATCTTGAAAAGTGCAATTTATGGAAATAACAGGGCCAAATTTTCTGTTCATTTTCTTACTCATATATTCACCCTCTATCCTTATCTCCAACCCCCCATTTGAGAAGGAAACCCCATTGGAGAAGAAAGAAATTTTATTTCTGTTACAGATATTCCGTTTTTGGCAAGCTGATTATATTGGAAGGTAGTGTATCACTTGGCAGCCGCAAACTGAAGCTCTCAGTGTGTAGGATTGAATTTGAAATATTGAGTTTTTTCTTATACTTTCATGTAAGTGTTACCTTAGAAGTGCTTAGCATTTCGTACCCTTCACGCACGAAGGGCTGCACTCTTATAATAGGCCTACTCCTTAAAACCCTCTTTGGATCAACGTTAACATTATTTAAATCTTTGTTTTTAATAGATATATATTAAAGCTGAAAAATTATCTGTAAGGGGAGAAGAGAAAATACAGCATCCAGGCTGGGACTTGAACTGGGTACATCCGAACACAGACCGAATGCTCTACCAACTGAGCCACTAGCTAGGTCATCCTTGATTGACCCAGTCCAATCCCACTATACTTCTCCCTCCTTTATCTTTGTCCTCAAAGACACACAAGACCCTTATATCGCCACCATGTGTGTAATTTAGTTGGGCACCCACTTTGTAACAGAAGAAAAGAAAATGTAGCAGCCAGACTAGGATTTGAACACAGGACCTCCTAAACACTTGCCAAATGTTCTATCGACTGAGCGACATGCTCACCGTCGATCAATCTAGTCCAATCCTGTTGCATGTCTTTAAAGTTATCGATAACAATAATTGTCAAACTACTATAGCTTTATAATGTCCACATGTGGTTGGTTTAAATCCCAAAGATCAACTTCTAAAACAGTATTATGAAGCCTCAAAAATTGTTTAAACATTTAGGCTCAAATTTTACTTGAAAATGTCATCTAGTGTGTTTTTGTTTTTTTCCCCTTCAGAACATGGCACAGGAAAAGGAATCCGCAAACATTTTTTCTTTCAAAGATGAAAGGTGTAGCCCAGATCCCATATTAGAATATTCTACTTCACTGTATGATGGTAGTGTGCCCCTGGTGATAGACAATGGTAAGAAATGTTCAATTGTTTTATTGATTTATCAGAGACATGATTGTACAACATAAAAATTACTTCACATAATGTAAATTCACATAAAGAAAAATTGCCTGTGACAAAAACTAAAGGGACTATCACTCCTATTTTATAAAAAAAAGAAATAATCATCTGATCCGAAAGTAAGTGATAAGTAATAATAAATGAAGCTAAATCACTGTTACCCTTTTAAATTTTGTAGAGTAAAGTTATAGCTGGTATTTGGTTGCAGAAGTTCTAGTGACCATTGTATTGTGAAAGTTCATCTAGACTTTTGTCTGATACAGGTTCTTACCAGTGTAGAGCAGGCTGGGCGACAGCAAAGAAACAACAACCACAGTTGGTATTCAAAAACATCACTGCCAAGCAACGAGGCAAAAAGGTAGTGTAAACATTATTTTAAGTATAAGACAGCTCTATTAGCTGAGTGTGAAACATAAAATATAGTATCATTATGACGGGTTTTGAACACTAAATTGAAGATATTTCCCATTAAATATTAAGTGTACATATAAAATGATGAGTTTCAACTGTGGTATAACCAATATAAGTTACCTTTAATTTTATTTTAATTTTTTTTTTGAAAAGCTGAAAAAAGCAATGTTGTGATTAAGCAGATTTCTGCAATACTGAAGTTATTAATATTTTGTGCTTTTCTTCAAAGGAATCAGACCTACAAGTTGGGAATGAGATTAACAACATTGAAGTGGTCAGGTGGATTCTCCGGACACAGTTTGACCGAAACCTGGTCACTCTTTATGATGTTCAGGTAAATTAAGATAACAGAGTTATCTCCCCTAGAACACAGGTAATACAGATGGATGCTAGCTACCTTCCCCTGAACCAAATTAATTAATAAACTCCATTGTGCTTTCTGCAAGTATTAAATAACATCAGACTAGTTTTTATTTGTCCTAACTTAAACCATATATTACTTATGCTTGTCATCTTCCATTCCATCCCAATCTGTCATATTGTACCAATTGTATATGAAGGCAAGAACACTGATACCTTACAGACAGTTTAATGATTTATTTATAACATCAATTGTGGTTAAAAGTTAGTAACTTAGATAGTTTTGTGTTACATAATACTTTAGTTGTACTTTAAAACTTAATTGTTTTGCCATTAGGAACAGATTTTTGACTACATATTCACCCACATGGGAATCACCACTGAGAGTGCTGTAGAACACCCAATACTTATGACTGAGCCAGTGTGTAACCCTAACTACTGTCGTCAACGTAAGTAGAAGTACATACACGAACATTTTATTATCCCCCGCCCAATGAAGTTGGCGGGGGACATACAAATGGGTTTCCGTCCGTCCGTCCGTCCGTACGAATGGTTTCCGGAGCATAACTCTAAAACCAGTGAAATATTTCCACGAAACTTCATACACACATTGGTCTTATGGTCTAGTAGTGCCTTTTGCTATTTTTAGGTTTTCATTGTCTGCATTTTTTCCGTAACCATGGAAACATTGCTGAAAATATCATATTTTGTACCAGGTTCGTTTCCGGAGGATAACTCTAAAACCAGAAGAGATATTTCCACATAAACTTCATAGACACATTGGTCTTATGGTCTAGTAGTGTCTTTTGCTATTTTAAGGTTTTCACTTTTTGTACTTTTTTCTGTAACCATGGAAACATTGCTGAAAATGGCAGATTTTTGTGCAAGAATCGTTTCCGGAGCAAAACTCTAAAACCAGCAGAGATATTTCCATGAAACTTCATAAACACATTGTTCTTATGGTCTAGTAGTGCCTTTTGCTATTTTAAGGTTTTCACTTTTCGTGCTTTTTTCTGTAACCATGGAAACATTGCGGAAAATATCATATTTTTGTACCAGGTTCGTTTCCGCAGCATAACTGGAAAACCGGTTGAGATATATGCACAGAACTCCATAGGCACATTAGTCTTATGGCCTAGTAGTGCCTTTTGCTATTTTAAGGTTTTCTCTTTTTGTACTTTTTTCTGTAACCATGGAAACATTGCTGAATGGAAGATTTTTGCGTAAGAATCATTTCCGAAGCACAACTCTAAAACCAGCAGAGATATTTCCATGAAACTTCATAGATACATTGTTCTTATGGTATAGTAGTGCCTTTTGCTATTTTTAGGTTTTCACTTTTCGTGCTTTTTTCTGTAACCATAGAAACATTGCTGAAAATATTATATTTTTGTAGCAGGTTCATTTCCGGAGCATAACTCTAAAACCAGCAGATATATTTCCACGAAACTTCATAGACACATTCTTTTTATGGTCTAGTTGTACCTTTTGCTATTTTTAGGTTTTCATTTTTTGCACTTTTTCCGTTACCATGGAAACATTCCTGAAAATATAAAACTCCACCCATCTTTGTGTATATAGTCAAATATAAATGTCAAGGCTGTTTTACCTGATTCAACAATTGCAGCCCCGCTCTACTTGAATTATACACCATCTTTCTATAGCTCAACTTCCTTTTTCCTGTTTTTTTTCATACACATAAGTCTCCACAATCAAACTTACTTCAGCTTTGATATCTCCATTGGCGGGGGATCTGAATGACTATGTCCTTGTTAATCTATGCATTAGAACTGATATATAATAATCTTTCCACTCAAGTATTTGTGGCACCAATTAACCTGTGCTTTGTAGATTTTATTTTGTTAAATTAGTAGGCTACTATTTGGCTTTGATTATTTTTGTCAGCTATCAGAAATAATTTTCCCATTGTTCAGGTTGGTATCTAAGTTCCATCCAGTGATGTTCTACTTGTTCTTTCAAAACAGCTTGTACTGTACAATAACAGCCATGATTTCTATTCTATATTTACATAGTTATATCCCTTCCATGAAGCTATTGATTGTGATGTCATAACTTTGTGTGCAAAAATGACTTCATTTTCCCAGAAAAAATATGATATTACACTGAGTCTCATAAAAACATGATGTATTGTAACAATCAATACCTACCCGCAAGGTCAGATAACTGTAATGGATGCAAAATACCGAATATTCCTGTGATGATTAACTTGTTTACTTACAGAGATGTCTGAGCTCCTGTTTGAGTGCTACCATGTACCCCGTGTGGCCTATGGTGTAGACGCTATGTTCAGTCTGTATCAAAATCAGCCAAAATTAGGTAATAAGTCACATCATATTGTCTGTTTGAACCAAGCAAATGACAATTTAGAAAACATACAGTAAATATTTAAACTATTAGAAATTTGCTTAAATTTAAGCAAAGATTGAATATCATCAGAAAAAAACCTTTAACTATACTTTAATAGTCTAACAGTTGGTACTTTTTCTAACCCGTATTCTCTAGCATGATGAAATTTCAGATGTAAGCCACCATTCAATCTTAAAAGATTTTGACAAATACACATCTCCTGCTTTTTTATTTCTTACTAAATGAAGGTGAAGGACTTATAAATAAAGGTTATTTTTGTAACTCTGTGTGAGCTCCATGTTCTTTATTACCAGTTGTTAATAACTGTTTCTGTATCAACACCAGACAAAGGCGATGCTTTAATCGTGGACTGTGGTTACCAGACGACGCACATCCTACCTGTATTAGGGGGACGTATGGACAGTGCCACCTGTCGTCGAATCAATCTGGGTGGAGCTCACCTGGATGGTTTCATGCAGCGTCTTCTACAGCTTAAATATCCTGGCCACTTTGCTGCTGTTACGTTAAGTAGGGCTGAGGTAATTACAATAAAGACATCATGCTTCCTATATGACTTATGATATGTCCCTGTCTATATTTGTACTCAATTTAATTATCTGGAAACATCTTTGCTTTAAGATAGGTTGGTTCCCACATATTTATGCTCAATTTTCATTGTCTTCTTACATATTCATTTTTTTTTGTATTTTTACATTAATATCAAAATCATAAATTTACTTGAACTACAAAATATTAACAGCAAAATAAATACATTACAATTAAATACTAAAATAAATCGTAATAATGATAAAGTGTTATTACTAATAGTGGAGGTTTACTTTACAAATGTGGTAATAACACATAACATATAACTTAACACAAAAATAAAAAATACAGGAATACAAAGAACAATGATGGAGCACAAATAGGTGGGAGTCTATCCTTGAATTTCTTAAGTGTTTGGGATAAATTCTCAATGTACTTAGTATCTGTATTCTCTGTTTAAAATTGTTCAAAAATCATAGGTGTATGGCTACAACTTTCACCTGGGAAATTTTTGAACAACCCATTGTCAAAGAAATAACGAAAAGTCTTTACTTTCAATTCATTCTAGAAGTGTTTGTTTATACATTATTTTTATGTTGTTTCTGACACAGGAGTTGGTAAGGGACCATTGTTACCTTGCTGCAGATTACGCCTCGGACTTGGAGAACTGGGTCGCTAACGACTACTATGATGATAATGTACACAAAATACAGCTGCCCTTTGTTAGTGTAAGAAGAAGTAGATGTTTTTATTTATCTGTAATTATCTTAATTTTTGATATCAATCTTGGATAGTTATCTGAATAATCAGTTTAATAAAGATAATTTCAAAATCTTCCTGAACATGTTTGTTTTTAGATGATAGGATGATGTTTGCTTACAAACTATGACGTGATCTATAGAAATGATCATGAGGTCATCATAATTCTTATGTAGACACCTAGATATGAGTTCTATAATCGAACCAATTGATTTAATTTTTCAAAAAAGAAGCAGTAATTTGATATTTAGACACCTTGTTGAAATAATATGCCATTAAGTCAAACCTATACTTGACATACCCCAGAAGTTTTTCACCATTATTCTGAATGGTAATATGATATTATTAGGTGATGTCTGCTCTCTATACCAGGCTCCAGGAAACCAGCAGACAGTTTCTGCCAAACAGGCAAAGGAACGCCGTGACCAACAGATTCGCAGACTGAAGGAAGTCAATGCTAAAAAACGTGTGGAGAAGGTAAAGGTCATGACAACTTTGCATAATTTCTGTTCAGTTTAAAATACAATGCAACTTTGTTTTCATGCATCAGGCATCAAAGACATTCTGATTTTCCTGAAGATTTCAAATACATGGTATAACTAAAAAGTAGTATTGTCATAATTTGGGTACCCCCACCTTTTTTGTTTTTAAAGATTTTCATTTATTTTTTCTTGACAGTTGAGGAATGATGAGGAGCGACTACAAGAGTTGATGAGTCTGCAGGAACTACTAGAAGACGAGGATGATGAGGAATTCAATGTAAGATATTAATTAACTAAATCATCATGTAAGACTTAATGTACATAAGAAAAAGCTAAGAAAACTACTTTTTTTCCTGTATATGGCTTTATCCAGTATTTGTGCACTTATTTATAATTGGTCTCTCTAGATTTGGCCATGCACTGGAATCTGAATATAAATGAGTAGGTTTGTAGTATTGTTTGTTGTGTCTTTCAACATTTTGTATGTTTTTTTTTCTTCCATTTTCATGTCTTACTAGTAACAAGGTTTCATTTCATCTAAAATTGAATGTTTTTTCATCAAAATGCTATTACCATGTTCCATATTACTGGTACAGTATATGAACTGATTGAATGTATTATAAAATGACATGGTATACATATATAATTGATATCCACTGATATGATAAACAATACATTGAAGTTAACTGACTCGATTAATATGTATCATTAATATGTATTTAGGTCTATTACAGTAAAACAAATAAATTTTGTGTGTGATTACATTTTGCATTATTTGCAGATGAAAAATATCAACTACAATAAAAATGGAGCATTTTAACTGCAATTCGCAAAATGAAGTTGCTGAATTTGTCAGGAATAGAAATGTTAAAATAAGTTTTCACAAACGTAGGTTGGTGAACAGATATGTAATTTTAATTTCCCTAGAGAGCCTTGCAGGGATCCGAGTTTGATTCAGCAGAGGAATTACAAATAGCTATCAATAAGCTGACGGGAAATATCCAGAGGGCGAAGGCTAAGATCCTAGGTATAGACCCTCCACCAGAAGAGGAGGTAAGCCAGGTTAACTCTTGTTAAACAAGGATCTGATTTACTACAGAAACCACATTTACCCAATAACCCCTGATTTCCTATATTAAGGTGTCCCTCACCATTTTTTTTCGTGATTTCTTAATACTGATCCATTCATCATTATGTATTCAGGCATTGTAATTTGTATACATATATTTGTTTGAAATACCATAAAATTCTTCTCAGCAATCTTTATTACCCTTTTTGATATTAAAAAAAAAGAAAGAACTTTGTAATGTAAAGTATTTAGTTATGGTATTAATGCACTGGTGGATAAAGCCTTAAATTAACATTTTCAACAGAAATTTTGAAATATTAGCCATGATCCAGATTTTTGTCATTACAGCAACAAGCCAAGACCCCTGTTTATGACCTTTTAGAAATTCCTGATGACCAGTTGACACCTGATCAGTTGTCTGTCAAGAAACGCCAGCGGATGTTGAAGAATGCCCGAGAGGGTAGAATGAAGGCCCAGGCTGTTCAGAGAGCTAAACGTCAGAAGGTTTGTAATTCAGCTGTTGTCTCCCCTTAGTTTGAAGGGACACATATATAATGTACTAGTTCTTCTAATTTTTCTAATGTCATGATTTAAATGACCTAATTTATGCACGTTACCTAGCCAATGTGACCCTAGAATTTAATCATCTTAAGCAAGTTGGGTCAAGATCCACAAACACTAAATTCAAGCTATAAAATTGTTAAAAAAAAATCTCAAGTTTTTATCAAACTAAAGTTTTTAATGCTAAAATGGAACAAATACTTAACTAGGTCACTGTGACCTACTTTTTTTTAAATTTTTTTTCATCAGTGTTCTGAACTGAACTACACAAACCTAATATTTACATGTAGAAACTTAAAAAAAAATATCATCTTTATTCTAATATTTAGTTTAATTAGGACTTAAAGATGCTACACCGCCGACAGAGCATAAAATGATATCCATCATTTGACCAATATTTAGTGTTTAATCGTGTACATATGTCTAATTAACACAAAAAAAAATGTGAATTTTCATCCTTTGACCTCTGAAATTAACATGAGGGCAGAAATCAACATGAGGGCAGAAAAAATTTGATATTCTGATTAGCATTCAAAATGCAGCTGGTCCTAAGGTATCTTCACGCAAAATATTTTGCTTATCACTGATCGGCCGTAAAACTACCCAAAGTGATACCTCTCCTTTGCTTGTTTTTATACTTTTTGACAGGTTTCTTTATGATATAAATCCTATATCTCAGTGGTCTACCTGACATTGCTTACCACACCATGATGACAAATTCATTTAAAGCCACTTTTTAATTTCTAGGAAATCGAAGAAGACAAAAAATTGGAAATAAAAAGGCTGATGAACTTTGATGGCTGGTTACAAGAAGTGAGGTCAAAGAGACAGGTATGTTAAAATTGAGTGAAACAGGTAATTATTTACAGAAGGTCAAAATGACATGTTAATTAAACAAGAAGTGTGATTAAAAAATGATCAGATCATATTAATAATTTTATTGACTATGAAATATTTGTATGGTTATATGGGTATACTTCATATTAAAGTTTTGAATAATCAGAAAAAATAGTATGCTATGATTTAGAGATAAAATTATAAAAAGCAACAGCCATATACAAAATTTTAATTTATTATATTGATGTATATATTTAGAAATTACTAGATGCTCGAACAAAGAGGAAACAGAGAAAATCAGACATGGCCAAGCGCCGGACCCTTGCTTCACAGCAGAGGATGAAAATCATTACTCAACTTGCTGGAGGTAGGTACAGTTGGGAATCAGCTTGTATGTATCAATTCTCACCAAGAACAAATTCTACCCAATGCATACATATTTGTATGATTATACAAAAATCATTTTTGTGTGTAAAAATCTTCTTAGTAGTGTCTTCTATAATGATCAGAAAGATTAAAGTGTATTGAATAAATGCACATATATCAGGCAAGATTTTGTACCTGGAGAGAACTGGTAGTTGGCCAGTACCATCCTTGATACTCCAGGGGTTACTATAACTGATGTTATATTCACACCTGGGCTATCTCATTGTAATATTGAAGGCAGCTCAGGAGAACAAATCTGAACCAATTACAGAACTGCAAAGATTTCCTTTAAAGAAAACAGAGCAACCCCCAACTTCAAATCCAAAGAGTCAACCACAGTGTACTGTTCTACAATCCTTTTGTTGTACATCAAAGAACTAAATTACCAGTTCTGTTGCCTCCAATTTTACTATGAGATAATCCAGGGGTGGATATAATGTCAACGTAAGTGATAGTAATCCCTGGAGTATCAAGGATGACCAGTACAGATATTAGGTTCTGTCTTTAGAACAGTGTACAATGTACAGTATCATCTCTTTTAATGTGATCTGGTGTGATAAGGAATTACATTCAATAAAGGGGTTTGTATATAGAATCGGTGAACATGAGTTGTTGATTTGATTTGCATAGGCAGAATTTTAGTGTGCAATTTGTTTCCCATTCTTATCGGACACAAGTTTAATTGTTGATTTGTGTTGCATCAATAACTATAGACAGATATAGATGTCTTTCCAAGACATTATACAGACTCAAAGTCTCCTTAAGAAAATCATCACTTGTCATATTTTATACCATTTTCAGTTTACTTGTATATCAGTTTTGAACGAACTTCTCTCCATCAATAAAACTTGGGGTCCTAGAGTAGAGAGGCATTATGATAATTTTATTTGAAATTCATTATACGAAATCAATGAAATGTTATTTAATGACCTATATAATGACAATATGTTTGATTCCATCAGGAGGAACAAAAAAGAAAAAGAAGGAAGATACCTTCGGTCAGAATGATGCTGATTGGGAAGTGTACAAGGAAATAGTAAGTACATGTAATTTGTGTATATATTTACTAGGTTTATAAGGAAATAGTAAGTACATGTAATTTGTGTATATATGTACTAGGTTTATAAGGAAATAGTAAGTACATGTAATTTGTGTATATATGTACTAGGTTTATAAGGAAATAGTAAGTACATGTAATTTGTGTATATATGTACTAGGTTTATAAGGAAATAGTAAGTACATGTAATTTGTGTATATATGTACTAGGTTTATAAGGAAATAGTAAGTACATGTAATTTGTGTATATATGTACTAGGTTTATAAGGAAATAGTAAGTACATGTAATTTGTGTATATATGTACTAGGTTTATAAGGAAATAGTATGTACATGTAATTTGTGTATATATGTACTAGGTTTATAAGGAAATAGTATGTTCATGTAATTTGTGTATATATGTACTAGGTTTATAAGGAAATAGTATGTTCATGTAATTTGTGTATATATGTACTAGGTTTATAAGGAAATAGTAAGTACATGTAATTTGTGTATATATGTACTAGGTTTATAAGGAAATGGTATGTTCATGTAATTTGTGTATATATGTACTAGGTTTATAAGGAAATGGTAAGTACATGTAATTTGTGTATATATGTACTAGGTTTATAAGGAAATAGTATGTACATGTAATTTGTGTATATATGTACTAGGTTTATAAGGAAATGGTATGTTCATGTAATTTGTGTATATATGTACTAGGTTTATAAGGAAATGGTATGTACATGTAATTTGTGTATATATGTACTAGGTTTATAAGGAAATGGTATGTTCATGTAATTTGTGTATATATGTACTAGGTTTATAAGGAAATGGTAAGTACATGTAATTTGTGTATATATGTACTAGGTTTATAAGGAAATAGTAAGTACATGTAATTTGTGTATATATGTACTAGGTTTATAAGGAAATGGTATGTTCATGTAATTTGTGTATATATATACTAGGTTTATAAGGAAATGGTATGTTCATGTAATTTATAACTTTTACTGACAAAATACAACAAGTGTTGGTATCGGCTGTGACCTATCAACTGATGTTGTGGCTCAGTAGTTACCATGATAGGTGAGCGAGCCGTTAGACAATTGAAGTATGTAAACTGGGCTATGATTGGTTGGAATAGCTCCATGGGTGTGGCTAAGATACAAATGCAAAAAATAGCATTAACATACAATTTTAATCGGTATTATCAAACATATCGCCTCTACGGTAAACCTTTGGTTGATTCGAACCGCCGGATAGTTCGAACACGCATTTTTTTCTGGAAAAACAGTAATTTTTTAGCTAGCAATAGTTCGAACACTGACTTTTTATAATCAATCCTATTTCGGATAGTTCGAACACGTCAAATTATGAACGTAAAAGCAAGATGTTTGTCAGCAAATTGGCGCAATGGGGTCCCCAAAAATGGTGACATATTTTGCTCATTGGAACAAAAATGTTTGGAATAAAAATTGTATGAATGATTATTATGACCATACAACAGATAAGAAATTAACATAAACATTTTAAGTCATAAATAAAATTATTTATGCCAATATATCGTACACAAAAACATTTAATCTTAGGCCCAGACAAAGTATATTTGAATATTCGCTGTACCTGATGGAAACACGTGGAAGAAATCGCCAATGTTTGTTAAGTCCAATCTAGATACAGATATCAGTATAAGTTGTTATTAAAATATGCATTCAGTCTATCTTTAATCAGCCAATCAAGGTGTTAAATTACCTGTAAACATGTGCCTCACGCTGGCTTGGACAGGCCAGTTACGAGGTGTCTTAGCGAGCATCAAAAGCCAGCCTCTGGGTCACAGCAAGTGGATGTGATTACATATTCAGCTCCAGCCAAAATAATCCACATGTTGTGTAATTAAGCAATAGATATGTAGCTTTTCATCAAGTTAAAACTAGTGCCGGAATTATCTTATTTTAGAAGCAGACATTATGCAATTGGGTTTTGGACAATCTGACAATCACAGTATGATATTGTGACCTAATTTTACGAACTGAATGTAAACAAATATTTTCAACAGCAGTTTCGTAAATGCAACCGGACTTTCTTTATAACTAAAGAAATTAACATTATTTCATTAGCTGTTACTATTTACACTAGTACTTACATTGATATTTCTTATTATATATGATTTACGTACAGTACAAGTATATGATACTGGTACACTGGTGTCTGTTCCAGATTATTGTCACATTTATTCAATATATAAGTATAATTCTTTAATGAATAATCTCTTGTTAATTATTCCATTTCATTATTGGCAACATATATTCCCCACCTCTCCCCACTTCTTACCCTCCAACCCATCCCTTTCCTATATCCTTTTCCCCTCCTACCCATCCCGTTTCTGACTGTTCTTTCCTTTCCTAACTTCTCTCCTGTAAATGTAACATCTTGTCTCCCCCCTGAATAAAAGTGTGTGTGGAAGGAATGAAAATAAAAACAAAAAGACAAATATTATATGTAATTATAATAAACACATCATGTATAATTTAAATATTCTAGTAAGAAAGTGTGAGGGTGTATGTATGTATCAGGGTATGTGAGTTGTATGTGTGTATGTGTGAGTGTGTTTGTGTGTATAGTGTGATGTGTGGGTGTTGTCTCGTTGTTAATGTTATATACATGTACAAAATTTGAAAAATAAAAAAATTATAAAAAAAAAAAAATAAATAAATTTATGTTTGTTACGGAATATAACAAAGATCTAACTAGATTTTCTGTGGTTTAAATAAAGTTTCTATCTCAGTTAACAGATGTCGATGTAGATTCTAGACCGCGATCGTGAACGGTGCTGTTGGGGGCTTTGTCCACGTGCACATATGCATGCGGCTTCTGCTACGCAAATAATATTATAAATTCACAAATTAAATGTTCATGTTTACGAGAAATTGATTGAATATTACCTTTCTGGTATATCAGCAAACTATAGACTTTTCCTATAGATTGTCTGCTGAGTTATACCGATTTCAACTCTGATAGTTCGAACTCACAATTTTTTACTGAAGCTTAATTTCAGATAATTTGAACTGGTCAATCAATATTTATTTAATTTTGTTCAAACTAACCGAAGGTTTACCGTATCTAATAAGTCTCGGTCACAACAGTCTTTTCCATAGTATATGAATTTACACATATCAAAATTTCTCCAACAGATTAGGAAGAATTAGGATATTTGATTTCTATGATAGCACTTGTAAACTGTAAAGTCATACGTTAGCCGTAGGTTTCTCTGTAATCTGTGTCTCATGAGTCGAAATGTAGGATATTCCGCTACATTAAATCTGGAGACTGATATTTATATAACAAACTAACACCGACACGTAGCTGCGACGATGTAGTCCTGAACGACAGACGGAGGGTTTGTCATTAGAGCTACATTGTATGATTCCGTCCCATTGACCAGGTAATATTGCAAAATATCCAGTGGTGAAAATGATACAATTCATGTGTGTCATGTAAATATGCAATTAAATTCAACAATAACCAACATTTCTAAAATAAACTGATTATCCAATTACCTGCCTTCACGTGTAAATTATGTTAGTAAGCACATTTCGATACGGCTCACATCTCCGACACAGCTCACTTTGCCGCCATAATGCTTCTCCTTACTTTACAATATCAGAATGTTTGTGGAATAACCTGGCTAGATTCTAGGCCTACAAGATTTTACTTACGAAATATGATTTCAAATTTTTTTTTTAACCCAAGTTTGAAAAAACTAGCAAATGGAAAATTAGCAAACTAGCAAAATTGGAAGCAAATACTCTTCATAGAATAAAAAAG
Source organism: Argopecten irradians (assembly GCF_041381155.1). Lineage (NCBI taxonomy): Eukaryota > Metazoa > Mollusca > Bivalvia > Pectinida > Pectinidae > Argopecten > Argopecten irradians. The sequence continues at coordinate 27,422,329 of NC_091137.1, read as the reverse complement.
TCAAATTTATAAAATCACTGATCTACATCAAGGGCCAATATATATATATATATAGTGTCTTTGTTTCATTCTACAATGTATATCCAAACTCAGATGACTGTTAAGGCCCATGGGCCTCTTGTTTAACTTCATGAACAGAATTATAGTGTGTTGTGTTTGCTTTGAGTTTTTCCACTTAGTTGATGAAACATTATAATAGGCATATTTGTGATTTGAGAATTGGTCATAGTTGTTAATAAAATACATTAACATATGGATATTATCTGTAAAATGTATTTGTATAAGCCTGAATGTGGATCACATTGAGGCTTGTAATACTATCTGAGTGAAAATTCATACCATACTGTACCGGAAACGTTCTAAGGCAAACTGCAGAGCAAGGTAGGACCTAACATATGCCCCGCCTGTTAGTTGCTGCGATATCCAATGAGAGGCCTTGTTACTTATGGCGCTGGGTACCACACAATAACATTCACCTGCTGTGTAACCGACTGAAGCAGAGAGCGAGTGATTACATCAGCAACACCCCCAACACTTGTTGTATTTTAATTGTAATACACTATAAGGTATCATGAAGTGTGATAGTCAACTCTGACAAACAACTGTGTTTACAACAATTATAGTGTGACATTTGAGTAATTCACAAGAAAAAGAAGAATTTGTAGCATTATTTTAAAAGTGAAAGCTATGTTATTTATTAATCTGATGACTTTGACAGCACCCTGAGAATGCAGACAGTGATTCAGAGGCTGAAGAGGAAACACTGGAGGAACTAGAAACACAATTACGGGAACACGACCCAGAGTTTCAAAAGTAAGACACCAACCTTTGTATTCTGTACACAAATGTATTGGCCACAGTATAACAACAATAGAATATTCATCCTTATCTTCAAAGTACCTTTGACATCTCAATCTTCAAATTATGAAATGATTCCATGTAAAATGATTACCACAGGTAATAAAAATCTTTTATTTTTTTCACAGTCGTTGTGCACAAAATTTTATTAAAATTCTTATTATTTCAACCTTGTAATTAAATTCACTGATTTTGAAATGTGCAAAAGAAAGAAAATTCTCAAAATGTGAAATAAGGTGAACATGATATGTAATTATGAAATAACAACCATGAGTGTTTTACCCCTTTTCATTTTTGGCAGGGAGCTTGATAAAGGCATGGATCCCCAGGGGGAGTTTGATATAGCTGAGTACTACCGCCTACATCTAGCCATAGAGAGAGTCAGGTTAGTGACTGACATAGGTAGTTTGATATAGTGGAGTACTACCGTCTACACTCGGTCATAGAGAGAGTCAGGTTAGTGACTGACATAGGTAGTTTGATATAGTGGAGTACTACCGTCTACACTCGGTCATAGAGAGAGTCAGGTTAGTGACTGACATAGGTAGTTTGATATAGCGGAGTACTACCGTCTACACTCGGTCATAGAGAGAGTCAGGTTAGTGACTGACATAGGTAGTTTGATATAGCGGAGTACTACCGTCTACACTCGGTCATAGAGAGAGTCAGGTTAGTGACTGACATAGGTAGTTTGATATAGCGGAGTACTACCGTCTACACTCGGTCATAGAGAGAGTCAGGTTAGTGACTGACATAGGTAGTTTGATATAGCGGAGTACTACCGTCTGCACCCGGTCATAGATAATCCCTATTGAGATTCCTCCTCTAGACTCTTTTATATTCGGACGTTTGATAGATGTCTCCCGTCGGACGAGAGACATCTATCAAACGTGTACGAATATAAAAGAGTCTAGAGGAGGAATCTCAATAGGGATTAGGTCATAGAGAGTGTCAGGTAAGTGACTGACATAGGTAGTTTGATATAGCGGAGTACTACCGTCTACACTCGGTCATGGAGAGAGTCAGGTTAGTGACTGACATAGGTAGTTTGATATTGTGGAGTACTACTGTTTACACTCGGTCGTAGAGAGAGTCAGGTTAGTGACTGACATAGGTAGTTTGATATAGCGGAGTACTACCGTCTACACTCGGTCATAGAGAGAGTCATGTTAGTGACTGACATAGGTAGTTTGATATAGCGGAGTACTACCGTCTGCACCCGGTCATAGATAATTCCTATTGAGATTCCTCCTCTAGACTCTTTTATATTCGGACGTTTGATAGATATCTCCCGTCGGACGAGAGACATCTATCAAACGTACGAATATAAAAGAGTCTAGAGGAGGAATCTCAATAGGGATTAGGTCATAGAGAGAGTCAGGTAAGTGACTGACATAGGTAGTTTGATATAGCGGAGTACTACCGTCTACACTCGGTCATGGAGAGAGTCAGGTTAGTGACTGACATAGGTAATTTGATATAGTGGAGTACTACCGTCTACACTCGGTCATAGAGAAAGTCAGGTTAGTGACTGACATAGGTAGTTTGATATAGCGGAGCACTACCGTCTACACTCGGTCGTAGAGAGAGTCAGGTTAGTGACTGACATAGGTAGTTTGATATAGTGGAGTACTACGTCTATACTCGGTCATAGAGAGAGTCAGGTTAGTGACTGACATACATGTAGGTAGTTTGATATAGTGGAGTACTACGTCTATACTCGGTCATAGAGAGAGTCAGGTTAGTGACTGACATAGGTAGTTTGATATAGCGGAGTACTACCATTACATCAGGTCATAGAGAGAGTCAGGTTAGTGACTGACATAGGTAGTTTGATATAGCGGAGTACATGTACTACCGTCTACACCAGGTCATAGAGAGAGTCAGGTTAGTGACTGACATAGGTAGTTTGATATAGCGGAGTACTACCATTACACCAGGTCATAGAGAGAGTCAGGTTAGTGACTGACATAGGTAGTTTGATATAGCGGAGTACATGTACTACCGTCTACACCAGGTCATAGAGAGAGTCAGGTTAGTGACTGACATAGGTAGTTTGATATAGCGGAGTACTACCGCCTACATCTAGCCATAGAGAGAGTCAGGTTAGTGACTGACATAGGTAGTTTGATATAGTGGAGTACTACCGTCTACACTCGGTCATAGAGAAAGTCAGGTTAGTGACTGACATAGGTAGTTTGATATAGCGGAGTACTACGTCTATACTCGGTCATAGAGAAAGTCAGGTTAGTGACTGACATAGGTAGTTTGATATAGCGGAGTACTACCGCCTACATCTAGCCATAGAGAGAGTCAGGTTAGTGACTGACATAGGTAGTTTGATATAGCGGAGTACTACCGTCTACACTCGGTCATAGAGAGAGTCAGGTTAGTGACTGACATAGGTAGTTTGATATAGCGGAGTACTACCGTCTACACTCGGTCATAGAGAGAGTCAGGTTAGTGACTGACATAGGTATACTGTTTCCACTGATAGATATGCTGTGAAGATAAGATATGACATTTTAGTCTGATGGCTTATGTAGGATTTTCAGGTTCTGTGGGCTTTTCTTGATAAAGCTTGACACCATATGCGAAAATGTACAGTATGCCATCCTCTTTCAGAAAAATGATGGTTTGCTTTTGAAAACTTGTAGCATATTTTATTGTTCAAATTTCTGTGGTGAATAATTTAGGCAAAACTGTGATGATCTTCTGTTTCTGCATGCAATTTCTGTTTATGGTGTGTGAATTTAATTGTGTGTCAAACTATAATGTATATACAGTGAATAAATGTTGACACCTGTATTACAGTTTAATACCTTTAGTATATCAGATTTTACCAGGATAGAACCACAAAATCACAGTATGGCTGTTGAAAATTACCCCATCAATCCTTGTCATTTCATATTGAAGTGTTCCAGCTGTACCAGAGTTCAATTGAGTGTTCTGTAATAAATCAGTAAAATTTATGATTTTATGTATCGTGTTTACCAGGGTACCTGAGCTGTTATTCCAGCCTTCCATGCTTGGTCTAGAGCAAGCTGGTTTAGCAGAGACAATGGGCTATGTTCTGAAAAAGCATGATGCTGATCGGCAGGGCAGATTAGCACAGGTAAGCTGAACATCTTGTTGATCATACCTCCTTTTGAATATTGGCAGATATCTACCTGTGTTTATATCCACTTTTCCTGCTTACTATTGTATTTACAAGTATACCATTAAAGAAGCTCCACCGCTGACAGAGCATAAATTTTATTTGTCATTTGAACAATAAGATGTGTTTAATCGTGTATATATATGTCTAATTAACACAAAAAACAATATAAAATATTTTGTTTTGACTTTGGTGCATGCGCAATCAGTACTTCATTCCATATAGGATATAGTGCCACGGAATTTTTTTCGGGATGCAATTAAATATTTTTGATATTTTAACTTGAGGTAAAATTAGAATCTCAAACTTTTCAATGGTGCTAATGGTGTAAAGTAAGTAACTTTTGTAACTGAAGAAAAATACCAAATTGTCTGCTCTTGTTTTTGTTAGTGAAAAAATACCATTTGTCAGTGGTGGAGCATCTTTAACATGTCTATACTGAAAGAGAAAAGTCAACACTCCAATTTATCTAATCATTCCCATTTACCCGATGATTGGATTGATGTTTGATTCAAAAGAAATTCAGTAACGCTTGTGAATTTTGATAAGAAAGAGGTATTAATTTATTAATAAAGAAGGTCAAATTCAATTTTAGAATGTGTTTCTTACCGGAGGAAATGCCAATTTCCGGAACTTTCAACAGAGACTACAGACAGAATTACTAGAAATGAGGCCATTCCAATCCCTCTTCAATGTGTCCTGTGCAGGTATGTTAATACTAACCATGTGACAATATTATACCAAAATTATAAAATAAAGGGAGAGGCTATGTAGTTTTACCTATTTCTATCATGTCTTCTCCTGCTCCATTAGTTGTATGATAATCAGGTCTTTCACCTTTAAATGGATGATACATTTTTTCTCCCATATCAGAAATTTGTAGTTAGCATTATATCATATTTTACTGGTATTTTATATCTGTTTGTAAATAATCTGTTGTACTCTAGACTAATGGTTGGAAAACTCTTAAAGTTTAAGGTCTAAAATGCATAAGTTTCTAGCCATTTTCTCAAAGACATCAAAATACTGCCTAAAAGCTGACAACGCAAGTTAAAATGTATGCATTTGAGATTTTAAAAAAAGAAAAAGAAAAAAAAAGATATGTGAATGGATTATTATTTGGATTTCTATTCACTCGTGTGGAAATTTCATTTTTTGAAACATCTAAATCACAGCTTAAAGGAGTTGATATGTTTTCTTCCCAAAACAAACCCTTCACAGCTTTACAGGTAGGGCTTTGTTTACGTATTAGTAGGTGATACACAGTGGACAACTGCTAGGTGTATATGTACATGTATAGACTGAGCACATGTATGTCGATTCACGCTTATATAGGGGTCTGTGAGTGTGACGGAATACCAGTAGAGAGAAAAACAAAATTGGCTTGAAATACAAGTGTACATTTTTTCTTTAAAAATCTGAATTCAATACTTTTGAACTAGTATTGTCAGCTTTTACTCAAAATTTTTTATTAGGTCACCTGGGACCAAGTCTCAAGTGACCTATTCTAATCACCTTTTGTCCGTCGTCGTCCGTTGTCCGTTGTGCAAACAATTTACAATTTTCGATTTCTTCTCCAAAACTGCTGCAGCAATTTCAATGAAATTTTGCACAAACCTTCTAGGGCATAAAGCCAATCAAAATTGTGAATAATATGGTCCCCATCCCCGAGGGGGCTATGGGAGGGGCCAAAAGGGGTAAAATTGACTAAAATTTCAAAAATCTTTTTCTTCACTCACAGATGTGTTGGAACCAAATACTCTTCATAGATAGAAAGGTCTTAAGGCCCTTTATAAAAATTAAAAAAAACTTTACACAATTACCACTATTGAAAAGTTTGCGCTTCTAATTTTCCTTCAAGTTAAAAATATCAAAAATAATTAATTGCATCCCAAAAAAATTCTGTGAGACTATATCCTATATGGAATGAAGTACTGATTGCGCATGCACCAAAGGCGAAATAAATTATTTTATATTATTTTTTGTGTTAATTAGGCATATATATATACGATTAAACACCAATTATTGTTCAAATGATTAACATCATTTATGCTCTGTCGGCGGTGGAGCATCTTTAAGTATTGACTTCTGAATAATTACAGTGGATCATACTGTATCAGAGGAGCAATGCAAAAAGATTTTTTTTTTCTGTGTGCAAGAGAAAAGAAATATTTTACCTACCTACCATCTCAGCTCCTTTTACTTTAATTCAATAAAGGGAGAACAAATGAAGAGTCAAAGGTGTCCTAATATAAAAAATAGAAAAAAAATAGAGGAATGGGAATAATTCAAGTACCACTTGATACCGGGTAACATTTGTGTCTCCTTGTTTCTGAGTGGTGATGGAATGTAAGCTTTTGTAATCTTCCCGCTGCAATGACGTTTACGCAGGATATCATTTTTAACGTCATTTCATTATCAATAGAAACAATAGTCCTGCACACAAACCTAACACGTATCATATGGTACATGAATTATTCCCATTGAATAAGTTTCAATTTTTTATTTTATTTTTTTTGTAGCTAATCCGATCTTGGATACTTGGTATGGAGCCAGGAAGTGGGCCTTGTCTCCCCATTTTACCACTCATAGTATATCTCGGCAGGATTACGAGGAGAAGGGGGGCGAGTACCTGAAGGAACATAGACTCTCAAACCGCTTTTTTCCAACACCGGTTGTGGTTCCCACGTCTTAGTAGACCAATACAGACAATTATTGCCTGGACACTGCCAGTGATACCAATATTGACATGTAGTTGTGGTAAAAATATCTTTAAAAGTTAAAAGATTTACTACATTAGAAATGGTAATGATGTCTTTGTCTTTTAGACTCATTTGTTGGTCATAGTGTTAAAATCTCCAGAAAAGCTTTCATAACCTGAACAATACTACGTCTGTAAGTACGAAATGAACGAAATCAAATCGAACATTATTGTTTTTAAAGAAAAAAAAATTTGGCTTTCTATTCCACATTTACAAAAAATATTCAGTTGCCATCCAATTTTTATTTCATTTGACCCAAAGGGTCAGGATGACCTGTTGTCATCATGCACCATCCGTCGTCATCCGCAGTGCGTAACCTTTTTATTCAGACGACTTCTTCACAATAAACAAAAGGCCAAGGGTGCTGGTATTTGGCTTGTAGCATGCTGGGATGAAGGGCTACCAAGTTTGTTCAAATGAATGACCTTAACCTTCATTCAAGGTCACAGGGGTCAAAAAGGCTAAAATCTTTAAACGGCTTCTTCTCTAGAACCAGAAGGTCCAAGGAACCGATATTGAGCCTGTGACATGCTGGAATGAAGGTTTACCAAGTTTGTTCAAATGAATGACCTTGACCTTCATACAAGGTCATAGGGGTCAAATAGGCTAAAATCCTTTGAACAACTTCTTGTGAACAACTAAGAGACCTAGAAACCTGATATTGGGCATGTGACATGCTGGAATGAAAGGCTATCAAGTTTGGTCAAATGGATGACCTTGACCTTCAGTTAAGGTCACAGGGGTCAAATAGTCAAAAATCTTTAAATGACTTCATGTGAATAACTAAGAGGTCTAGAGATCTGATATTGGACCTGTTACATGCGGGATAAAGGGTTAACAGATTTTCCAAATGAATGACCTTGATCTTTATTCAATGTCACAGGGGTCATATAGGCTAAAATATTTTAACAACTTCTTCTCAAGAACCCAAAGGCCAAGGATACCCATATTGGGCCTGCAGCATGCTGGGATGAAGGACAACAATATTGTTTAAATGAATGACCTTGGCCTTCCTTTAAGGTCACAGGGGTCAAATAGGCTAAAATCCTTTAAATATTTTCTTGTGAATAACTAAAAGGCCTCTAGATTGGCCTTGAGACCTGATATTGGGCCAGTGACATGCTGGGATGAAGGACTACCAAGTTTGTTCAAATGAATGACCTTGACCTTCATACAAGGTCACAGGGGTCAAATAGGCTAAAATCCTTTGAACAACTTCTTGTGAACAACTAAGAGACCTAGAAACCTGATATTGGGCATGTGACATGCTGGAATGAAGGACTATCAAGTTTGGTCAAATGGATGACCTTGACCTTCATTTAAGGTCACAGTGGTTAAATAGTCAAAAATCTTTGAATGACTTAATGTGAATAACTAAGAGGCCTAGAGATCTGATATTGGACCTGTGACATGCTGGGATAAAGGGTTAACAGGTTTGTCCAAATGAATGACCTTGATCTTTATTCAATGTCACAGGGGTCAGATAGGCTAAAATATTTAAAGGGACAATTCATTCTACGAGAACATTAAAATTTATATATATCGGAAAACCCCCAGTTCTAATGGAAATTAGATCAGTCGGTTTTACTGTGACATGTCAGAAAATTCCATGATGATGAAATGCATGTGAAATTTTCAAACTCACTCGCTGTCCGCCATAACACATTATGGTTGAGTATCTTGTATGCCGAACTAAGTCCCTTGCTCGTAGAGTAATGCTACTTTTGTCTAGAACTGCTCAAATCGCTCTGACAGAAGTGTGTTTACCTTATTAGGTGAATTGTTTTGCCTAAAAAATCATTATATCACCTCTACAGTGGTTATGTAGTTCATTTGTTTAACATGCGTGACTTTGGCTCGGACATTGGTACAGCGTACATATTGTACCTGCTTAATCGTATTGATCAACGATTTGTAATTACAACGGTATCAATTAAAATACTTAACAATGACGTGGAATTTGTCAATATCTTATGTTATATGTTTCATAAGAAATGTAGAACAATACATTTATGCCATATTTTGCTTCTTGGTTATGTAAAAGAATTAGCCTGAGTGAATTGTCCCTTTAAACAACTTCTTCTCAAGAACCGAAAGGCCAAGGATACCCATATTGGACCTGCAGCATGGTGGGATGAAGGACTACCAAGATTGTTTAAATGAATGACCTTGGCCTTCCTTTCAGGTCACAGGGGTCAAATAGGCTAAAATTCTTTAAATATTTTCTTGTGAATAACTAAGAGGCTTCAAGACCTGATATTGGGCCCGTGACATTTAAGGTCACAGGGGTCAAAAAGTCAAAAAATCTTTAAACAACTTTTTCTCAAGAACGGAAAGGCTCAGGGTTCTCATATTGGACCTGCAACATGCTGGGATGAAGGGCTATCAAGTTTGTTCAAATAAATGACCTTGACTCTCATTCAAGGTCACAGTGGTCAAATAGGCTAAAATCTTTAAACGACTTCTCAAGAACAGAAAGGCCCAAGGTTTTCATATCGGGCCTGCAACATTCTGGGATGAAGGGCTACCAAGTTTATTCAAATGAATGACCTGGACCTTCATTCAAGGTCATGGGGTCAAATAGGTAAAACTCTTTAAACAACTTCTTCTCAAGAACCAAAAGGTCAAGGATGCTCGCATTGGCCCTGCAGCAAGTTCGGATGAAGGGCTACTAAGTTTGTTTAAATGAATTGCTTTGACTTTCATTCAAGGTCACAGGGGTCAAATAGGCTTAAATCTTTAAACACCTTCTTGAGAAATACTTTGCCGTACTTTCTAATACGTCCAGAGATCTAATATTCGGCCTGTGACATGCTGGAATGAAGGGCTACCACGTTGTACAAATGAATGACCTTGAACTTCATTCAAGGTCACAGGGGTGAAATAGCCTTTAATCTTTAGAAGACTTCGTTTCAAGAACCAAACGGCCCAGGATACTCATATTTGGCATGCAGCATGCTTGGATGAAGGGCTACCAAATTTGTTTAAATGAATAATCTTGACCTTCATTCCAGGTCACAGTGGTCAAACAGGCTAAAATCTTTAAACAACTTCTCCAGAACCAAAAGACCCAGGATACTCATATTGGGCTGGCAGCATGCTTTGATAAAGGGCTAATTTGTTTAAATTAATGATCTTATTTGTCATTCAAGGTCACAGGGGTCAAGTTAAAATATTTAAACGACTTATTGAGAATAACTAGGTGGCCTAGAGACCCAATATTGGACCTGTGACATGCTTGGATGGAAAGCTTAAAGGTTCGTTCAAATGAATGACCTTGACCTTCATCCAAGGTCAAATGGGTCAAATAGGCTAAAATCCTGAAATAACTTTTCGTGAATTACTAAGAGACCTAGAGACCTGATATAGGGCCTTTGACATGCTGGGATGAAGGGCTACCGTATTTGTTTTTCAAAAAAATATGACCTTGATCTTTATTCACAGGGGTTAATTAGGCTAAAATCTTTAAACGACTTTGTTGCATTGTGCCAATAGTCAGATGACCGTTTAGACCCATGGCCTCTTGTACTGAAATTGATTATGCATTACAAAATCCATCAACACCCCTCTGAATCTTAAAATGAATAAGGCAAAAGAAAAAATGAAAATATGTTATTAATTGAAGGTTTTTGTTTTCATCCTAGTTGGTGTAGTTGAGAAAGACACTAAAAATGTGACTTTGGTAAGAAGGAACTCTGTTCAGACTTGACTTTGTTTGTATATCTTATTCTCTCTCCTAAAATTACAGAATAGGACGGACCAAACCGTTAAATGTTGAGTGTTTTACTGTTCTATGGGAACATAATTTCATAATTTGTATTATAAAGAATTATTGCAAAATCACACACTGAAATAAAAAGAACATAAAACAGTCAGATTTGTCATTCTAGTTTTTTACCATAGAGTTTTTACACCACACCCCCTTCCATATGAAATGTGTAATGTATATAATGTAGTGTTACCCATGTCCGTCCAGGCCCGTTCTGTAACGAGATATGTAGGCTGGCACATACATTTTCAAGGTTGTTTTGTTGTTAAAGTCACCCAAGGAAACATGCATAGTCTCAAGTCTTGTTATTCTTTTGCCTGACACATCATACACCCTTCATTTGGTGCGACCGAAGGCATAAAATTGAATTCAAAACCAGGGGTAAGAGGAGCATCGCCTTATGATAGAAAGAATAAAGCAGACAGAATAGGTTTATGCATTTATTGAATTGACAGCATATTTCACTGTAATGTAGATTTGATATGATGTTTATTATATAAGAAAAACCAACTCCACTTGATTTTCAAGTTTCCATGTATCATTTCATTAAGTTGGTGACGTGTAAAGTGAAACTGTTCCGATACTAACTTCTCGTGAGGAGTTTCAAAAAGCTTCCCTCCTCCTGAAGTTTTGGCAGACAAATGTGATGTCCACAATAATTTGACCAGCAACACACATTTTTGTTTTTCTGTATACACTTGTACTTGACTTTTCCATTGTCGTCTACGTCCTCTTTACATTTCTTATTCTGGCAAATCATGTCTGTGATGGGTGCTGAAGCAAGGGCGTTTTTACAGGTGCTGTCCACGCTCTGTTCAGGAGAAATGGTAATTATATATTTTTCAGCTAGTCATTTTGTTCACTAACTTTCATATTTGTTTATTTGAAAGTAATTCCAATTCAATTTCTATCCGGCATTTCAAATGTATGTCTATGTAGCCTTTCAAAATACTTTTACAAAGCAATTCTATTCAATATTAATTCCTTGAAATTAACCTCAAATTTATTTTGAAACAGAAATAAACAAAATGCTTTTCTGCGGAAAAAAATGTTTTTAGGTCATCTGACCCGAAGGGTCAGGATGACCTATTTTCATGCACCGTTCATTGTCTGTACTATGACTGTGGGCCGTCTGCTGTGCACCATGTGCCATGCGTAACCTTTTCATTCAAACGACTTCTTCTCAATAACCGAAAGGACTAGGGGCTTGCAGAATGCTGGGATGAAGGGCTACGAAGTTTGTTCAAATGAATGACCTTGACCTTCATTCAAGGTCACAGGGGTCAAATAGGCTAAAATCCTTTAAACAACTTCAAGACCTGATATTGGGCCCTTGACATGCTTTGATGAATGGCTACCAAGTTTATTCAAATTAAGGACCTTAAACTTCATTCAATGTCACAGGGGTCAAACTGGCTAAAATCTTTAAATAACTTATTGTGAATAATTAAGAGGCCTAGAGACCTGATATTGGGCCTGTGACATGCTTGGATGAAGGGCTACCAAGTTTGTTCAGAAGAATAACCTTGATCTTCTATCAAGGTCACAGGAGTCAAATAGGCTAAAATCTTTTATCTTGTATTGGACTAATAGTCAGATGACCGTTAAGGCCCAAATTATATGCATGCCTGACATTCCTAATTCAGATCGAGGCTTAGTGAGCACAGGCACCGTAGCAACGTATATACAATTAATGCAACATATCTTACAAAAACAAACCACAATGCTGTTCAATGTCATGAAAATAGTTTTAATTGCTCATTTTCATCAAATTTTTAATACTGAAGTGTAAAAGAAGGTTGATTATCAACATAGGCAGAGAAAAGGGTACATAATGTTGAAGATCATTGTAGATTTATCTGTATAACATTGCATTCTATATTTTACCATCAGTTATTTACACTGTATCTGTTTACATGTGTAGTTTGTTTCCACACATTTAAGTACAAGAGTGGAGAATTCTATACATGTGTGTTTTACATAAATGAAAAAAAAAAATCAAATTAAGTGTTTAGTTCTTTACCGTAATTTTTTAAGTGAACGTGCCGGTTGTTATATACATGCATAACCTTTTCCTAAAATGAAACAACACTTTTTGTGCATAATCACGAGGACACTAACTTCATAGCTGATAAAAGCTGATATATTTAAATGTTAATTATTAGAGTGAATTATTTCTAAAACTAACATCTTAAATTCATATTTCTGGTAGATATTGAAAAACTGAAATAAAGTAACTGAATATAATGATCTATGGACATCAATAATCAAATCTGAACACGGGTTCAATTCTTTAGAAGAAAACCAAATATATTTACTGAAATGATCACATTTGCGATGTTTTCTATAATTGCATGAACAATTAAGGCTTTCAATCGCAACTCCTCTTTTTATTAATCATTTTATTTAAGTTTAAATGGGTGGTATACTGATGCATATTTATGTGTTTTATCATGCTTATGATCTGTGCACTGATTTTATAGGATATGTGTTTTGTGATCACAACTTCAGGGATAATTTTAGAGTAGCCATTTCGACTATGATCCTCAGATTTTGAAAACGATCCCTATGTTTCAGGAAATTTCGTAATATTTCTTTGTTAATAGCCCCTCTAGAATTGTCAAATACTTAAAAATGACCAACACATATTTCAGTTAAAATGATCCTTGCAGCAAGCTCAATATATCAAGTACAATGTACTTTTATTTTGTGATACATAAAAATGAGGAAAACACATATATTCAGGGAAGCCTATCTAAACCCAAAAGTGCAATGAGAAATTGGGCTTTGTAGCCAAGTGGTCACGACAAAAGGTCATATAATGTAAAGTTTACCATTTTGTTTGCGCCATAAAGAAATTGATCTTATTAAGAAGGTGATCATTAGACAGAAATAGTCATTAAGGAATGCTTTATTCTAATAACAAATATCATTTGTTTGCAATATCGTGAACATAATTGGTGTTTGTAATTGTCCACATGTCATAGACAAAGGGTGTTTATTGGAGATTGGTAAAGGGGACAACCAGAGCTAGGTGAAATTTGTGATAACAACTTAATTTATGTATACCTTAATAGGGAAATTAATGGCAAAATGTGATCAGAGGGGACAGCTGTTAAATATAAACAGACTGGGACCCAAATACTGACCTAAAGGGAATATGGGGAAGGCAACTTGAGACTCTGATAATGAAGGTTAGGAGTGGTATTTATGTTATTTAATTGTTTGGTTCATGTCCCTTGTTTATTTGGCACCATACATGTATAATATATAGCCTTATTTCAGTTTAGGCAACGAGTACCAATACTGTAATTCAGCTTGGCCTCAATAAAGGAAATCGTTGACATGGATACATTGTACCTGCATTTTCTTTCCTCTCGCCTCTGGGATTTATTAAACATGTTTATGCCATAAATCGATCAGCCACTGATGTGATCAAATTGATCCATGTACCTCTACGGGAATATTATGTGAATTTAAATTTAATGATAAGGTAAGTAAAATTATACCATTAATGTACATGTATTACTACCACCGCTATGCTCACTAAGCCTCGTTTTCGTTCAAAGATGAATATTCATGAGCTAAAATCTTTTATCTTGTATTGGACTAATAGTCAGATGACCGTTAAGGCCCATGGGCCTCTTGTTAGTATTATTTTATCACGGTTGGTCCGTTCTGCTAAAATCATGCAGTCATTGTAAATTTGACTTGTCACATATGCTATAAATAAAACTATATTTGTGATTTGTGATTTTACAGCAAAATATCACGTGATAATCAAAATATATTGTCGTACGATTGTCTAGGTAGAATGATACGTCACATTCGACCATGAATTCGCCACTCGTATATGGAAAGAGAATGAAAAGATCATATTCCATAGCCACTTCTATAAGCTCTTTCTCTTATGATGTAGAACTGGTTTATCTCTTGCAATAAGCTAGTTTCGTCTGAGCCTGAATGACATGGCTACCACTATACAACTCTTCATTACATCAATAAAATTACATTTTCTCGATAAATACGATAATTATTTCAGAAACGAGGCTGGTATAGGAGACAAAGATGGAAATTTGTGTTAAAATTACTTAATGTACGTAATGTGTGGTCATACCCAGTAGCACATTCACGGCGAAAGAATTTCACGATTTGCATATAAAACGCTGCCATATAAGTCGCACGTGAAAATTGTTGTTCCACCTGTTGGAAAACCGTATCAGAGCAAATCCCTGTGAACCAGACCTGGTGATTGGGCCGTTTTGTTATATATTTAGCAGCACAGTTGATGTCTGTGCTTCATGTTCAATATAAAACTTACATTAGCTTCACCTGTCTCCCATTTATCCTTAGCAAGCACGGCCTGCAATACAAAAAAAATATCACTCGGTGAATATTATTATCTGGTTCATTGCACATTAGACCCCTAAAATATCGTAATGAACTGTTCAAATGCTCAATAAGAAGATTTTAAATGTGTCTTCAAGGTGGATGAGTTACAATTGCACTATCCAATCAAATAAGATTATTGCAATTTACACGTAAGCCAGTTTAACCTAGACCCCAGTACCACTTCCATTAGTAGAATGGGGAAATGACAAGATGATCTGTAATTCATATTGTTGATGGAACTTGTTACCGCGCGAATGTTTCACCCGTCAACGAAAATCAGTTTCTCCTCGTATAGTTAAGCAACTATATTTACATTTGGCCACTGCGACTCCCATTACTCTAATGATAATCGTGATCTGCATTATGAGCCAATAAATGCAGCCTAGACTTGGTGCAGTTATATCTTAATAAATGGATGTTAGTCTCTTTTACTGAAACCATGTTAGTCCGCGCAGAAAATTTGACATTATAGTTGAATGAACCAGTTTGGTTATGAAACTTGTAAAAAATCTTTTAAATGTCTGGATAATTGAAAGTAAAATGAAACGCTATTGAAAAACATTGAAATTTTGTTATCTTTTCAATTTTTTATAGGGACTATTTTTTATTACATTGAACTTGGCTGTTGAGGTTAAATGGCTGAAGTGGGAAATTTAAATTTCACTCGCATCTAAATTGTGTTTTACTTTGAACTAGAAAGTAAAATGTAAATATAACAATTAAAGGATTGTTAGATTGCATTTATTGGATATATAAATGCAATCTGGGTGGCAGATAAATATTCATAGCGCCCTAACAGGCGCCATTCTATTTATCTGCCACCCAGATTGCATTTATATCTCCAATAAATGCAATCTAACAATCCTTTAATTGTTAAATATCGCACATACATGTACATAAAATTATGCTGCGAATGAAATGGAATGAATGACCCGGTTACATGTAAACGTATTGAATATGTTAAAATAACTATCCCCGTAGATTAGTATCAAATATTTTTTTCTCCTCGTATAGTTAAGCAACTAAATCGTACATACATATGCTGCGAATGAAATGGAAAGAATGACCCGGTGACATGTAGACGTATTGAATATTTTAAAATAATTATCCCTGTAGATTAGTATCAAATTAAATTGTGATTTTCTCTCGTAAAATGAATCAATTAAAGAGTTTTAGTTATTTTCTGGACCTTCAGGACACTAGTGATTCCAATACATCGCTTTTCATACATATATAATCAAGAGAAGAGTATTACAAAGTTCGGGAAAGAAATGCAATAGTTTGGTCCGACAAATGGAATACTGTGAGAGGAATGTTTTAGAGAATTTCAATCTAAAACGCAAATTACATTTTCTAAATGTCTGATAGAAAAAATTATCAAATATTAAATAATTCCTTTGTATTATAAATACAATAAAACTTTTTATTGCATGCCTTCATATACCATACATATCTTTTTTTGTTACTCACGTATGTCAAACGATGTTACAATTTGAACGTGTAGCATGAATTATGGAGCACACTGTATGTGAATGGATATATTCATCATTGTGTTAACTCGCTCTAAATCAATTTTGCTCTCAAACTTTATTGCGCCGAAATAAATGTGTTCATAACATCCTTGTTTAAAAAAAAAACCCATCATAGTGAAAAGTATCAGTATAAGGAACCAACATAGCTTCTGCATTTCCGGTACAATTGGTAAATGAAAAAAAAAAAAAAAAAAACATTTTAACGTAACTTTCGTTACTTGTTCCGATTCATGCAAAATCATACTCACGTGAATCCCTAAGATCAACTGAAAGAAAATTATATGTTTTTAATGAGTGGATTATGCATGGAATCATTATTTTAGTTAAGTTGGCATGCTTTCGTGAGTAAATTTGTGGTTAGCCGATGGAACAATAGTGATTCTGATACATTAAACAAAATTCGTTGGTTTATATTTAAATTATCATATCAATAATATATTAATCGTTCTTCAGAGGGAGAAAATACGTTTTTTTAAACAGAACAATTTTCGGCCTCTTGGCCATCCTCGGGTCCATAAAAATAAAAAAAAACAAAAACAGCTATTTATACGTTATCCAGTCATAGATCGTGATTTGGAATCGGTGTTTAATGGAGACTGTGGACGCTACCGAAAAATTATATTAATATTTAATAAAGTAAACAATGTAATAATCACCAGCTAGATTCAAAGCACATATTACTAGGTCGTATATTCTAGTTAAATATTTGGAAAGAGCTATTAAATAAGAAATATCAGCTTCAATTCAATAAATAATCAGCCAGCGATTGAGTTCAAGCTAAGTAGCATGTATAAGCTTAGATAATTACGAACCTGTTGGTATTTTAAGTCTTCATTCATTTTAGTATAACTGCTCATCAGTTTATACAAACATTCAAAGTATATCACCAAGAAGTACGAAAAATGATGCTACACGTTTTAGTCTAAAAATATTTCGGCATAAACAATATATTTACCCAACCATTATAGTTTTCTTATACTATTCAAATTTAATAATTCTTAAACTCTTAATGCACATGGTTATGCCAGAAATACGTTTTGATAAAATTCTTCCTTAAATTCATAATAGTTTGGACATACGAGTAAAAGTGAAAGTTTATAATGCCAAGCCTCTGATCGCAGTCACTAGTAGTAAGATTGGCTTATAAAACATTTAACATAAAATAAGGATTTTGTTTCTGAAGTTGTAAGTAAGTACTTAAATATCATAACACGATGAAAGAGATCTATGACTTCCATACAAATATTAACCACTACGCCGTTTTTGTGGATTTGTTTTCTTGAAATTGTCATTGCTTTTATTTATCTATTTTTTCGATATGCGCGGACTAATTTATTTTATACAGATTGATTTACTTACCACGACCGGTAACATCATCCAGGTTCCGTTCATGATTGAGTAACTAGGGTATGTTGTTATGGGAGAATAATTTCCTGGCGTATAACTCCTATCCCGGGTAAATGTCGAATGGCCGCTAATCAGGCGCAACATCTGTTTTTGAACTGGTCGAATGGAGAAGCATCGGCAAAAGATTAACCCACAGGCAAGAACAATTAAGGCCAGCGAGTTGAAAATCAGTAAATGATCGATTGAAAGAAATAACACTCTTAAAAGAAATAAAATAAATGTCTTAATTTGACTTGTGATGGAATTAAGATAAAAGTTATATGTTCAAAGTTTACTATATAGATTTTTTATAATAATTAGTTGTGATATATCAGATATAAATCATGAAAAAGCGACAGTTGGTGATGAGGAAGGTTTATTTTACGGAAGAGTAACTTTCTATTTTCCAATCTATTAGTCGTTACAAATGTCTTTTGTTACATGCCATACGATGTCCTATGTCCGCGAACTGCCGCCCATGCCCCCTGCTTTTTGCTATCGCGTTCTTTTGTTGACTTACTAAAGATGCATTAAGAAAACATTTGTATGTGGTTTTGTATATGTTGTAGGAGCAGTTCAAAAACCTAACATCTGTCGGAATATTTTAATGTGTGTATGACTAGGTAGGTATAGGACATTGTTGTATGTGCTGATTGCTTATAACCTTTCACTTTGAAATTAACAATATTATTGACTGTTTACGAAATGTAGGGAATGAACCGCGTTATTGGATATTCTTCACGTATTTCATGATGAAATTTACGTAAATGTAACAAAGTATGCTTTGTATCGTAACTAGTCAACTTGTAATGATGACGTCAAAATCAAGATATGACGTGCACGAATGTCTTGTTGGGCGGAACTGCCATATCCTAACCTGGTCCAAGGATCATGAAACAGTCTTTGGCATAAGTTTTTGCTTAGCCAATCAAAAATCAGTTAACTTTTTGTAACGTCATTTGTCTTACCTTTTATAAGACTGTTTTCGAACATTTCATGATCTTGGGTTCTGATTTCGTCGCTCTCTTGATTTCCATAAATACTAGTATTGTGACTATTGGAATTTTACACTCGTATCTACAATATGTACATAAAATGGATGTTATTAAACTCGCCTAAAGGCTCAGGGCATATCAAATAATTGAACTCTTTTAATAACTTTGTTGTCCACTCATGTAGGACCCTCTATCTAATATACTGTAAACGTCCTTTACATCAAATTCTAGCTTTTCATACTAAATGTCCCACTGATATGCGATATGTCACTAGTTGAAGTATATTACATTACTCATTAAAGCCCAGTTAGTGGCAAACGCCACTGTAACATCACATCGTCTGTTGAATGTGGTGAATTATAAAAGGACATCCTGTATTACTTTTGATTCCCCTTCGCCGCCCTTACCTGTCCCTAATCCTTCCGGATAGATAATTGGATTGTCAGTTTTCGACCGTTACCTCTCACCATTCGCTACATACAAATGTCATGTCAACAGCGCATATATATCATCAGGATACCAACCACCGAGAGTAAAAAAAGAATCTAATTACATCAAAATGTCATGTCAACAGCGCATAGATGTCATCAGGGTACCAACCACCGAGAGTGAAAAAGAATCTTAATAACATCAAAATGTCATGTCAACAGCGCATAGATGTCATCAGGGTACCAACCACCGAGAGTGAAAAAGAATCTTAATAACATCAAAATGTCATGTCAACAGCGCATAGATGTCATCAGGGTACCAACCACCGACAGTGAAAAAGAATCTGATTACATCAAAATGTCATGTCAACAGTGCATAGATGTCATCAAGGTACTAACCACCGAGATTGAAAAATAATCTAATTACATCAAAATGTCATGTCAACAGCGCATAGATGTCATCAGGTTACAAACCAAATTCAATGTCACTTCGATGCATTTGATGTTCCACTTTTTTAGTGACCAATTATTGATATTGAATACTCTAAAATTTACTTTAAACCAAACTTTAATTATCGCTTGTTAGGTCATCAGACCCGAAGGGTCAGGATGACCTATGTCATCATCCACCGTCCGACGTCGTGTGCCGTGCGCCGTCCACCGTGCGTAAACTTTTTATTCAAATGACTTCTCAAAAACCAGAAGGCCCAGGATACTGATATTTAACCTGTACCATACTGGGATGAAGGGCTACCACGTTTGTTCAAATAAATTACCTTGACCTTCATTCAAGGTAATATGAGTCAAAAAGCCTAAAATCCTTTAAACAAATTCTTGTGAATAACTAAGAGGCCTAGATACCTGATATTGAGCCTGTGGCATGCTGGGATGAAAATCTATCAAATTTGTTTAAATGAATGACCGTCAAATAGGGGTCAAATAGGCTAAAATCTTTCAACAACTTCTTAATAATAACTGAGAGGCCTAGAGACCTGATATTGGGCCTGTTGCATGCTGCAATAAATGGCTACCAGCCTACCAGGTTTGTTCAAATGAATAAACTTGACCTTCATTCAAGATCACAGGGATCAAATAGTCTAAAATCTTTTAACGACTACCTGCGAATAAATAGGATGCCTAGAGACCTGATATTGGGCTTGTGACATGCTGGGATGAAGGGCTACCAAGTTTGTTCAAATGAATGACACTGACCTTCATTCAAAGTCACAGGTGTCAAATAGGCTTAAATCTTTTCAACGTCTTCTCAAGAACCGAAAGGCCCAGGATACTCATATTTGGCCTGTGACATGTTGGCATGAAGGGCTACCAAGTTTGTTCAAACGAATGACCTTGACTTTCATTCAAGGTCACAGGGGTAAAATAGGTTAAAATCTTTAAATGACTTCTTGAGAATAACTAGGAGGCCTAGCGACCTGATATTGGGCCTGTGACATTCTGGGACGAAGAGCTACCAAATTTGCTCAAATGAATGATCATGATCCCCATTAAAGGTCACAGGGGTCAAATAAGCTAAAATCGTTAAACGACTATGTTGTATTGTGCTAAAGTCAGATGACCGTTAAGGCCCATGGGCCTCTTGTATATAACTTAAATGATTAGAACTCGTGAAAATTAATCTCTATAAAAGTTCTCAATGATGAGATTCAATTACTGCGAAAATTTAGTTGGTTTGTACTGTTTATCATTATCATTAGATTGTACACTTACTATCACGACCTCGTGTTTTAACAGATTAGATAACAAATAAATCCCGATAGGTGCAGGTCGATATTAATTGTGTGTAGTTTTATGACCGACAACCGCCTTCGCGAATAAGATATCAGGATCATTTGCTGCTCCTTTCATATCGCTAGAATATTTTGCATAAATAACCGATCTGTCCCCTTTAACCTGCAAAAACTTGATGAAGTGACGGGGGATTGATGCAGAAGGAAAGAACACTCATCCTTCAGTATAATCTGGATCTATCCAATTAATTTGTCAAGAGTTGCCGTTCTAGTCTTATTTATTTATCGTTGTTAAGTTGCATATCGCATTATTGTCAGAACTTGTCACTAAAACCGACAGAAAGCCATTTAAATAAAGAGTTTTTACCATTATGAAATATGATTGGAATACGTAGTGCCCCTGAACAAAAAAACAAAAGCCCTTAATTGTAAATACAACAACTATGTATGTAAGGTGTTTACATAGATTTATTTAATAAAAGTTTTTACACATTGACAGGGAATAAGCGGAATCTCTACAATAAATATGGCTTTTTAACAACATTCCTACTGTCAGATAACGGAAAATAAACATAAAGCATTTGATCAACTCTATCACAGCGTAAGGCACTGTTCACAACAGCTTAGGGAAACCATTAAACGACATACATCATTACTCAAACCAACACACACAAACACAAGGAGCATTGAACATGCATACAATACCCATTGTTTGATAACGATCGTGACGTATCAAAAATGTGCCTACATATCACAAAAAAGACAATGTGTTTTTCTATTGCAGTTACGTCATGTGTTTGTTTCTTTCTATTCCCACGAACGTATTTGACCATTGAATATCTGCTCCTAGGGAAAGGCACAATATTGATGAAGAAGACAATGATCAAACAAATCAGTGAATGTGTTGGCTTTAGCAATATCAAACAGTTAATAAAAGGAAAACAAAATAATTGTTAAAATGTTCTACGATATAACGTTTGAGACAATGGGAAACAGGCGTTTGTGGAGATATGCGTAATATTTCATACTATCATGGAACAAAAGTATATTTTAGACAAAAGAACACCTAGGAGTATTAATATAGGCCGACGATAGCCAGGCCATGTATACATCAGCTTAAAACGTTTGCATGAAGATTTCAAAATGAAGATGTTTCCGAGATACTTTCGATTGCTGAACTGTTTTCTCGCCTAAATCATTTTTATGTAATGTGATTTGTTCTAAAATGACAATAGACTCATTGCGATGTATGCAATATCGCAATATTTTAAGTAATCCATTAGTTAAATAATTTACGAATTGCACCAAAACAATATCGACAAAAGGGGTTTTACATAAAACAAACATTCATAAAAGTTTGCGTTTCCATATCTAAATGGATCTGTTTAGCTTTTGATGCCTCTTGCAGAACGAACATGTTCCACAGCGACAATTCCATTAAAAAAGTACAAAAATTGAGCAATGACATATAAATTTAAATAAACATTTCATCGATCCCTTCTTAGAGTTGAGTCGAAATAGATTTAGCTTACATATGGAATTGGATATGTAATCAATAGCGTCTGATGACTTTCCTCTGTAAGGACAGCGGGATTTACCGTGAGTTTTTGTCTGCTTTAGACACATTTCATATTCGTGGTAGTGGTAGATATGTTACTGATATCGACTTACTTGTGTCATATTAGAAAGTGTCTTTATTTTTCCTAACTATCGTATATGTCTAATTAACTAGAAATTTAATATTAGCAGCAATTTTTTTTTATGTGTGGTCGATAAATTATACTTGCAAGTAGATATCCATGGTGACGTCAGTATTTTGTGAGCGAAACTCAAGCCGTTTTCTCTTAAAAGCGTGACGTTATGCTCGCAAACACATGACGTCACAATCAGTACCTGCAAGGGCAGATAAATCTGCAATATGCAATGACGGAAAACTGTTGTTTTGTACCCTGTTTTTCTGTAAAACTTATATACGATTCCATCACGAAGGAGAATTTCGGGTACTGTAAACCAACTTAGATTCACGGCGACTTCATTTCTCGATATACAACGCTCTGTTTTATTGTAGTGGAATCTTTTTCGCGGCGATTTATTTTCAAGAACTCTGATCGCCCGCGAAATACGCAAAAATAAGTTGGTTTACAGTGTGCATACTAAAGTATACTCACCAATGAACAAAATTTATATCATTCTCTATGATTATAAATAACTGAAAAAACGTCAATGAAAAATTATCGACACAATAAATAGCTATTGACCCTTGAACGAAACAAAACAAACTTTATACCCCGAATGCTAACGTCTTTCACATTAACGAAATAGACGCTAATTTGTTTATCGTTTTGGATAAACATAAAAGTTGCAGTTACGTGTACATACATCTATTTATGTTAACAACAGCATTACTTCAGAAAGTAAACACCATATATTTTGTAATGTTATCCATGTTTATATCCATAGCAACAGTTGCTAAGGTTTTTATATCGTTAAAACACTACCAGGTTTTGCTGTCCATAAATTTCTGTACTTCTGCAAATATTTCATCAACTGTTCCCGTTGCAACGATCTGAAATGATTTGAGAAACATGTATTACTGAACAGACAACTTGTCAGTTGGTGCTGATAAAAACAGCAATGCCAATGAGATGTGTTAAAACCTTTCTCTTATGATAGCGAATAATTCATGATGCTCCCTAACCTCCTTTATACATTCACTCTATTGATAATTGATAATGCAAATAATAAGCACATTTTGATTCATATAAAATGAATTTTCCTTAGTATTTAGATGCGTTTATATTTTAGACACCATAATAGCATTGATACATAATAAGATGAGTGTTAATCTGTCCTACCTTCACAACTTTGTCTTGTGCTGCATAGTGGTCCACCACCGGTTTCGTCTGATTGTGGAAGGTTTCTAACCTCTTCTTTATCGTCTCTTCGTTATCATCGACACGTCCACTCGTCTTTCCGCGCTCCAAAAGTCTCTCTGTCATCGTCTCGTCTGGCACCTCAAAGTACACCACATTGGTGCAACCCACGATCTGAAAACAGGTAAGTTGGAATGAAAAATAAAATCATTAAACGTGGCCATTGATTTAGATTACCAAGATGTAGCTTTAACATTTTCATACAAAATTGTTTGAAGGTTAATTGAAGAATGTAGCTTTAACAACATATTTTATAAAGTTTTACCTCGTTTTCAAATCTTGTGCCCTGTTCTAACTCCCGTGGGTATCCGTCAATAAGGAAACATTTTGTAGTGGATATCTTCGCCTCCATAGCATTTTTCAATAAGGCAAGTACTTCATCCTAGAAAAGGAGAATCATTTGTCAATACTGCACAGAGGTACAACTGTGAGCTTACCTGTGGCCAATTGACTATATCTGGTACTGTGAGCTAACCAGTCGCCAATTGACTATATCTGGTACTGTAAGCTAACCTGTGGCCAATTGACTATATCTTGTACTGTGAACTAACATGTGGCCAGTTGACTATATCTGGTACTGTGAGCTAACCTGTGGCCAATTGACTATATCTGGTACTTTGAGCTAACCTGTGGCCAATTGAATATATCTGGTACTTTGAGCTAACCTGTGGCATATTGGATATATCTGGTACTTTGAGCTAACCTGTGGCCAATTGGATATATATGGTACTTTGAGCTAACCTGTGGCCAATTGAATATATCTGGTACTTTGAGCTAACCTGTGGCCAATTGAATATATCTGGTACTTTGAGCTAACCTGTGGCCAATTGAATATATCTGGTACTTTGAGCTAACCTGTGGCCAATTGAATATATATGGTACTTTGAGCTAACCTGTGGCCATATGGATATATATGGTACGGCTGTTAGTAACTCAACAAGATGAAGTGAACCATCAGATTTTTACTTATGCTTTATAGGTGTACCTATTTTGGCGTAATCAAATTTCAAATTTCAGTGCAAAATCGATTTCAAACAAGTTAGCGGCATGATGAATTTGCACAAAAAATGCTTAATGAATGGCTTACAGATATTGTAATCAACGGAATCATATTTTAGCGGATTCTTTAACAATATTACTGCTAAAATATGTACATTTAAATGATTAGGATTTTGAATATGACGAAGGACCCGACAAGTTGAAGTAAAGAAGAATTTTTGCAGGTTTTTATACAGTCTTTTAGTTAATAATCTTTATACGAAGTATGTGTGGATTCATTGTCTATTGTTTTGTATTCTACCTTTATTTTATTCCATATTTTCTTCCTGTTTACCAATTTGTAGTTACAGGTTATGTATATACAGATAATTTGTATGATTATAATTTATCTAGTATTTGTATGATTTCCTATTATTGATTCTGTCCTCATCTTTAACATTTTAATGAGGTCTAGTTTCTCATCAGCTTCCTGTACCTTCTAAGATGCGTATAGATACACAATCAGAAATTCCGGTCAAAAGTTCGTGCTGTAAGCATATTTGATAGATTACAACAACGTTTTAGATAGCTATCTATAGGCTCGCTGCTAATCCGACAGACATGTATTACTACACATGCTAGAAAGATATGATGACTGCAAATAACTATGATAGTGATGGACTTTGTTGTTGCTATGGTAACAGTATCAAGATATACGTGCAGTATCCTTCACCACAGTATACAGAGGCCACGCTGGTTGTGCCAATGTACTTTTTTATTGACTACTGTTGTTACATAATAATTACACACTTTTCCTCACAACAAGGGTAGACGTGTCTGCGTCTCAAGGAGATAGGCCCTTGTAAGAAATTATGCTCTATCCTCATCCAAATTAATGTCATCATCGGTACCATGCAGTATTTGTACTTGCAAGTGTAATGTATCGGAAAACTGGCACAAATTAACACAACAGAAATAGTCTACTATCAGCAATGGTCTGTAAAATTGCCCGCATTGCATCCAGTGCTAAGTTGCTAAACCAGACAACTGGTTCGCACTAGCATTTGTATTACGTGTTTTAGTAACATAGATTTCTATATAAAAATGACACATAATCATTCTAAATAACTCATGTAATAGCTTCGTTGACTAATAACCAGACACAGGTAAACATACTACTATATATATACTATACTAAACTGTTGTATTAAATTAACATTACATCAGGTTGTCGTATATAAAATCTTTTTGACCCCAACAAAGTTTACAACACTGTACGATGTACACTTATGGACTATTTCCTGTGCTGTACTATTTAATTACTTGTAATCAAAGTTAATGGTAGTCAAGGTTACGGAAACTTTCCTACTATTTAGTATTCGTTTAATGGTACAAAGCTTACGGAAACTTTCCTGCTATTTAGTATTCGTGTAATAGTAGTCAAGGTTATGAAAACTTTCCTACTTTTTAGTATTCATTTACTGGTAGTCAAGGTTACGGAAACTTTCCTATTTTTCTGTATTCATTTACTGGTAGTCGAGGTTACGGAAACTTTCCTACTTTTTAGTATTCATTTACTGGTAGTCGAGGTAACGGAACCTTTCTTAATATTTACTATTCATTTACTGGTAGTCAAGGTTACGGAACCTTTCCTAATATTTACTATTCATTTACTGGTAGTCAAGGTTACGGAAACTTTCCTACTTTTTAGTATTCATTTACTGGTAGTCGAGGTAACGGAACCTTTCTTAATATTTACTACTCAGTTACTGGTAGTCAAGGTTACGGAAACTTTCCTACTTTTTAGTATTCATTTACTTGTAGTCGAGGTTACAGAACCTTTCTAAAATTTACTATTCATTTACTGGTAGTCAAGGTTACGGAAACTTTCCTACTTTTTAGTATTCATTTACTGGTAGTCGATGTAACGGAACCTTTCTTAATATTTACTGTTCATTTACTGGTAGTCAAGGTTACGGAAACTTTCCTACTTTTTAGTATTCATTTACTGGTAGTCGAGGTAACGGAACCTTTCTTCATATTTACTACTCAGTTACTGGTAGTCAAGGTTACGGAAACTTTCCTACTTTTTAGTATTCATTTACTTGTAGTCAAGGTTACGTAACCTTTCTTACACTTTAGTCTTTACTACCTTCATACAAGTATTTTAGAATTGTTATGTATGACACTAAATACATGTAGTTATGAGATAAGGGAGATAACTCCTATAGCTTTTTTTATCAATACATCCTATGAAGGTCATATCATTGATTTAGGTTATAGAACTTTCTAGAATATAATCATGTATAAACAAATATGTTTGTAAACATGTTGATTTTAAGTAGAGATCTAGAATGATCTATTTCCAGAAAGTTATGTGTGTTTACTTGTTTACTGTTTTTAGTTAGATATTTCTAGAAGTAGAAGGTTCTCCAATATTCTTGAATTACGGTTTAGCTATATATACTCCAGCTGCCCAAGGCTAATCAGAACTGTAATGAGACCTGTAATAAGACATATCAAGAATTGTACAGCGCCATATAAGATTCTATTGGGAGAGCTATTGTGACTTTATCTGTGGATTATTACAACACTTTGTGTGGATTTTTTTCATATTGCCTGGAACTTTACAAATCATCGGTGGACATTCAATTTCCTTGTGGATTTGTGATTATTGTTAATTTGAAACCTGGAAGGATCAAGGATTATACCAGGACATTCGCATACAGATAAGTAACACTTCAAATCATCGTACTACTCTTGTACCACCACCAATTACTTTAGACATTGTAAACCATCTCTGTATAATATTGTATTTATAATTAAATTGTGTTTTGAATTTAGCTGCTGGTTTCTCCTTTCTGTTATTCGTTCATGTAACAGAATTGGGGGCT
Organism: Argopecten irradians; assembly: GCF_041381155.1. Lineage (NCBI taxonomy): Eukaryota > Metazoa > Mollusca > Bivalvia > Pectinida > Pectinidae > Argopecten > Argopecten irradians. Next base: position 27,394,497 of record NC_091137.1, on the reverse strand, counting down.
CGTCCGGGATCGATATTCAATTTGTGAAATCTAACTTTGAAAAATTAATTAAGAAATTTTCAAAATTTGTGTACAAACTTTGAGTTTACATTTGAAACCAACAGCTAGATAAATATGACTACTATGCAGGTAGAACAGTTTGTTAAAGCGCCATCCCTGGAAGTTCTTTTGCAAGTTAGTAAGAAGGATTTACTGTTATTGGGTAAACATTTAGGCCTTACTATCAAAACTAATTTGAGGAAAGCTGAAATTAGGAATGTAATTATAAGATATTTTGTTGACAATGACAAATTTGACTCTAGTGCATTAGATAGTATAGAGGAAACAGTCAGCTCAGAAATTCAAATTAGACAAATGGAACTTGAACATGAAATGAAACTAAGACAAATGGAAATAGAAAAAGAGTTAAGAGAAAAAGAAATTGAAAGAGAATTAAAAGAAAAAGAGATTGAGAGAGATCAGATGTTAGAGCTAGAGAAGCAGAAAATTCAAGCTGAAACAGAACTTAGAATGAAAGAATTAGAGCTAGCTTCTCAAGACAGTTCAAGTAATCTAACTTTTAGGGGTTTACAAGGAAACAGAGGTTTTGATGTCAGTAGAAACATTAGGTTAGTTCCTCCTTTTCAAGAGAAAGAAGTTGACAAGTATTTTCTGCATTTTGAGAAAATAGCTGATAGTATGAAATGGCCTGAAGATAAGCTTACAATGCTTCTTCAAAGTGTCTTGATTGGTAAAGCTAGAGACATTTATTCTTCTTTATCTGTAGATGAGATTTCAAATTACCAAGTAGTCAAGAAAGCTATTTTGAAAGCTTATGAGTTAGTTCCTGAGGCTTACCGCCAGAAATTTCGAAACTCAAGAAAGAGAGATGAACAAACTCATGTAGAATTTGCCAGAGAAAAAGAACAATTATTTAATAGGTGGTGTGATTCTAAAGAAATTGATGAGGATTTCGGTAAATTGAGGCAATTATTGTTGATAGAGGAGTTTAAACGTTGTGTCCACATAAACATAAAAACTCATTTAGATGAGAGAAAAGTTGAAACACTCAGTGAAGCAGCTACAATGGCTGATGATTACGCTCTCACCCACAAAGGCTCATTTGTTAAAAACAGTTCTCAAGACAAAAACAGTACCACAGGTACTAGTAAATTTGGTCAGCCTAGGAACCCAACCTTTAGTGGCGCTTCTAACGACAAACCTAAATTAGGTGATAAGACTAAGTCTGATTCTAAAACAGATCACAGGGCAGGTGTGGGGTCTCCTTCTGGTCCTGTTTGTAATTACTGCAAGAAAGTAGGGCATACTATGTCTGAATGTTATTCTCTCCAGCGTAAGGAGCAAAGGCGTAAACAGTCAGTTCCTTCTGTGTTAGCTATGTCAAAGCCTAGTCAGAAACTTAGTGATATTGTGGAAGATTCTAAAGTGTCTGTTGAGATTAAGAGCTCAGAGTCTGATAGTGTCTTGGAGAAGTACTCTCCCTTCATTTCTGAAGGTTTTGTTTCACTTACTAGTGATATTACCAACTTGAAACCTGTGAAGATTTTGCGAGATACTGGGGCTTCTCATTCTTTGATATTAGATGGCGTAGTGCCTTTGTCTGAGGAGACCTCATCTGGTAGTAGTGTTTTGCTTCAAGGTGTAGAGTTAGGTTTTGTTAATGTGCCTCTCCATTCTGTTTATTTAAAGTCAGACTTGGTTACTGGGCCTGTCACCATTGGTGTTAGACCGGAACTTCCCATAGAGGGCGTGTCGCTCATTTTAGGCAATGACTTGGCTGGAGAGAAAGTTAGGGTAGATCCCTTAGTGTCCAGTATTCCAGATAAAACAGATGATGCTGAGACTATTCAACAGGAATTTCCTGGTATTTTCCCTTCTTGTGCTGTAACTCGTTCAATGAGTAAGAAGGTTTCTGATGTTGCAGTAGTTGAGGATCATTATAGTCCAGGGTTAGGTGACACTTTCTTGGCTCATGATATAGAGGATGTCGGGAGCAAGTGTGATCTTTTGAGCAATCCTGTAGACTTTGATAGTGATAGAGTTGTTCCTAACAAGGGTACTTCTTTGTCTGACATGATGAGCAAATCATCTTTGTCTAGAGAGGAGCTTATAGTAGAACAGGAAAAAGATCCTGAAATCTCCTTACTGTGTGATCGGGCTTTGAGTGAGGAAGAGGCGGAGAAAGTCCCGGTTTGTTACTTCCGTAGGTCAGGTGTGTTGATGCGCAAGTGGCGCCCCCCTGATGTGTCTCCCGAGGAAGACTGGAAGGTTGTCAATCAAATAGTTGTCCCACCGAGGTATAGGCAAGATATTCTGAGTTTGTCTCATGATGTACCTATGGCAGGGCATCTAGGTGTGACCAAGACTTATAACAGGATCTTAGATCACTTCTTTTGGCCCAAGTTGAAACGGGATGTGGCTGATTTTTGTAGGTCTTGTCATACTTGTCAGGTGGTAGGGAAACCTAATCAGAAAATCCCTGTTGCACCTTTGCACCCCATTCCAGCATTTGAGGAACCATTTAGTAGAGTCATTATAGACTGTGTAGGTCCTCTACCCAAAACTAAGTCTGGGAATGAGTATCTTTTAACTATTATGTGTGCTTCCACACGCTTTCCTGAAGCCATTCCACTCAGGAATATTAAAGCCCCTAACATAGTCAAGGCTTTGGTTAAATTCTTTACATTGGTTGGTCTTCCAAAAGCTGTCCAATCGGACCAAGGTTCGAATTTCATGTCTGGTATTTTTCAACAAGTCATGTACCAGCTCCAGATCAAGCAGTATAAGTCTAGTGCTTATCATCCAGAGTCTCAGGGTGCTTTAGAACGTTTTCATCAGACATTGAAGAATATGATGAGATCTTATTGTTTTGAAAACAAAAGAGATTGGGACGAAGGTATACACATGTTGTTGTTTGGCGTTAGAGAATCTGTACAAGAATCTCTTGGCTTCAGTCCCTTTGAACTTGTGTTTGGACATACTGTACGTGGTCCTTTGAAAATTTTGAAAGACAAAATTTTGGACGAAGATTCTAAAGTTAATCTCTTAGAGTATGTGTCTAACTTTAAGCAAAGGTTGACAAGGGCATGTGAACTGGCAAAAGAAAATTTGGCCGTTACTCAAACCAAAATGAAAACATGGTATGATAAAGATGCCCGTGCAAGAAGTTTTGATCCAGGTGACAAAATTTTGGCTCTATTACCAATACCGGGTCAGCCTTTGCAAGCTAGATATTTTGGACCTTATGTTGTTGAGAAAAAGGTCGATGATGTTAACTACATTGTACAAACTCCAGGGAGGCGCAAGAAAACTCAATTATGTCATGTTAATATGCTTAAGAAATATGTAGATAGAGAAGAGAGCAAGACCTCTCAACCTATTGCTACTTTGGCCTCTGTACCATCACAAAGTGAAAGTACAGCTGATATTTGTAAATTAGACTTAGATGGTGGTGTACAAGATGTAGGTTTAGACTGTGGTGTTAAGTTACGGAATTCAGATGTGCTCGCGAACTTGGACAAGAAACTATGTCATCTATCGGAAAAAGAACGCAATGAACTTAAAGATTTGATACTTGAGTATAAACATTTGTTTCCGGATACACCAGGCAAAACAGATGCTATCTATCACGACGTGGATGTAGGCGATGCGCCACCTGTCAAGCAACATCCTTACCGTGTCAATCCTTTGAAAGAAGAACACTTAAAGAAAGAAATTCAATACATGTTGGACAATGATATTATTGAACCAAGCAAAAGTGAATGGAGCTCTCCATGTGTTCTGGTGCCAAAGCCAGACAAGACATACCGGTTCTGTACTGACTTCAGAAAAGTAAACTCTGTCAGTAAAACAGACTCTTATCCAATTCCAAGGATTGACTCATGTATTGACAAAGTTGGCAAAGCCAAGTACGTAAGCAAGTTTGACCTGTTGAAAGGATATTGGCAGGTGCCATTAACAGAAAGAGCTAAAGAAGTGTCGGCATTTGTAACCTCGCAAGGTTTGTACCAGTACAAAGTTATGCCATTTGGTATGAAGAATGCCCCGGCAACATTTCAACGTCTTCTTAACAGCGTGATATCAGACCTGGAAGGCTGTGATGGTTACATTGATGACGTCATCAACTACCACGACACGTGGGAAGACCATCTACGCGGGATTCGTGAATTCTTCGAAAGACTCACTACCATGAAATTGACTGTAAACTTATTGAAATGTGAATTTTGTCATGCAACTGTTGAATTTTTAGGCCATGTTGTAGGACAGGGGCAGGTTAAACCTGTTCAGGCCAAAGTAGAATCAATTATAGATTTTTCCAGCTCCTGGAGGCAAGAGAGAGCTGATGAGATTTCTTGGTATGGCTGGATACTACAGAAAATTTTGTCAAAATTTCTCTGTTAAAGCAGCTCCACTTACTGCTTTGTTAAAGAAAAATGTCAAATTTGTCTGGTCAGACGAATGTAAGTCTGCCTTTGAGAAATTGAAAGCCATACTATCAAACTCACCAGTTCTGACTGCTCCAGATTTTAATAAACAGTTTAAACTGTTTGTTGACGCCAGCGATGTAGGTGTTGGTGCTGTTTTGATGCAAGAAGGTACTGAACAAATTGACCATCCAATTTGTTATTTCTCGAAAAAGTTTGACGAACACCAGAGAAATTATTCCACCATTGAGAAAGAATGTTTAGCGTTGATTTTGGCCTTGAACCAATTTGATGTGTATCTCTGCACTACAGTTGTGCCTGTGTTGGTCTTCACCGACCACAACCCTTTGACATTCATTGGGAAAATGAAAAACAAAAACCAAAGAATTCTCAGGTGGAGTTTGACTTTGCAAGAATACAATCTTGACATCAAACATATCAAAGGGAAAGACAATATTCTAGCTGATGCTTTATCAAGGATTTAAATATGACTTAATATGTCATGAAAGTTTCCTTTTCAAGAAAACTTTCTTTTCTTTAAGGAGGGGTGTGTTATGTATGACACTAAATACATGTAGTTATGAGATAAGGGAGATAACTCCTATAGCTTTTTTTATCAATACATCCTATGAAGGTCATATCATTGATTTAGGTTATAGAACTTTCTAGAATTTAATCATGTATAAACAAATATGTTTGTAAACATGTTGATTTTAAGTAGAGATCTAGAATGATCTATTTCCAGAAAGTTATGTGTGTTTACTTGTTTACTGTTTTTAGTTAGATATTTCTAGAAGTAGAAGGTTCTCCAATATTCTTGAATTACGGTTTAGCTATATATACTCCAGCTGCCCAAGGCTAATCAGAACTGTAATGAGACCTGTAATAAGACATATCAAGAATTGTACAGCGCCATATAAGATTCTATTGGGAGAGCTATTGTGACTTTATCTGTGGATTATTACAACACTTTGTGTGGATTTTTTTCATATTGCCTGGAACTTTACAAATCATCGGTGGACATTCAATTTCCTTGTGGATTTGTGATTATTGTTAATTTGAAACCTGGAAGGATCAAGGATTATACCAGGACATTCGCATACAGATAAGTAACACTTTAAATCATCGTACTAGTCTTGTACCACCACCAATTACTTTAGATATTGTAAACCATCTCTGTATAATATTGTATATATAATTAAATTGTGTTTTGAATTTAGCTGCTGGTTTCTCCTTTCTGTTATTCGTTCATGTAACAGAATTATAATTTACATGTAATCTGACAACCACTTCGAATCTCGCATAAAATTTCAGATATTCCTCTTTTAATATATTTGCGGTGTTGCACACATAGCCGTAGTTACCGACAATTTCTGATTGTTATCGACATATTTTCCTCACATAACATGGTCCATAATCAGATGTATATTGTACAGGATATTAAAAATGTGTACTCTAGACCTATTAGCTAGAAACCACTGCGCTCAGATAACATATACGAGGTAGTTTATCTATCCGCACTAGTAAACGGTAAAAATTTACGATAGCCTTTTAACTGCCTTACACGAAACAGTGTAATGCAGATATTAAAGCGGAAACCACCGAGCTCGAATATTATTAAAGTGATGCTGAAATACCACTATGTGGAATTTTATAAAGAAAATATGGCGAACAGGAGAACCGTAAACACAATACCATCAAAAACTGTCGAACAAAAAATATTTAATACCAGTTGGTGTACCTTTCCGGAACGAAATTTAAAGGTTTCTTAAAAACATTAATAAAAAAGAAAATATATATCGATGGCTTAAGATGAGGTTACAACACCAAACATATGCAATATTTTCCTGTCTAATGTACGATAAAAGTGGAGATTCATTTCGCTGTTTTGCCGTCTGGCGCAGTGATAGTCAACTACCGCGCGGCATTTAGGACGACGGCGGAAACATAAAACGACCCGCGTTATGAAAATTAACATTTTATTTATTCTAATTAAACAGTTCTGAAGGTGATGATAAGTGTGCTAGTAAACGTATAGTTAATAACTTCTGCGACTTTACAAAATTATTGATCTCGTTTTACATTCCTATTTTAAAAATTAAAAGCCGTTTCGGAAAGGTAGTGTCCCTTTAATACAAGTGGATGTGCCTTTTGTCCTTTTAAGGCCGACATTGTGAATGTTGTTTTGTGTATGTTGGTTTGTTAGGTCTGCACTTTTATAGTGTTATCTCACTGAAGCATGCTGCCAAAGACATCGAACAGCACACCCAATCCGGTCACCTTATACTGAGGCGATTACATGATATAACAATACATTACCCGTATTTTCCATTTCCTATGCCTATATGTTTAATATTGTAACAGTATTATTATTTTGGTGATTCCCGTTTGTAAAAAAATATATGATCACCCAAATACAAATATATATGTATATAATTTTAAGCTACTCAAAATTAATGATGCATATTATGAATTTGTAAAAATAAGTACGCTTGTAAATTTACAATCAATATTGGAACTCACCAGTGTCACCAGCTCTCCTTTCTCCATGATTTCGTTGAGTCGCTTGCCGCGGTCGGAGCCAGATGACACCTCGGCTCTAAGGAGGTCCCCAGAAGATAGATGACAGAATCCATACTTCTCCACAATTTTAGCACACTGTGTTCCTTTACCACTACCTGGTCCGCCTGTGTCCAGAATATCAGGGTTAGATATAGGTTGGAAACTCTACTCTAAATATTTTGCACACTTAAAACTGTTTCGAAATACCAAACGACAGTTGCTATAGAATATGGTCAGCTATAGCTTTAGTGTCTTTTGTACCATTGACATGACAAAAATAAAAGTCGAAAGTAAGATTTCTTGAAACGTAACACAGATCACAATTATTTTCTAATGTTTTGGTACATTTCATATTTTGAAGTTGCTTGCTTGCACCCTATGCCCTGAGCATCAATGATAAGTCTTGGACGAAAGAAATAGCTGTATTGTACTATCATATGTTTGAAATTTTATTTTGTATACACAAACCATCGGTCACAATCCTGCATCAAAATGCATTGATAGGGCAGTTGCTCATATTGTATTTTGAAGGTGGGAGAGTTGGTAAGCATATCATCTGCAGAGACTTCTTTGTAAACGAAATATGTTATAGATTAGCAATCGTTTGATATGCCTCAAACATGCAAATCAACGTTAACGTGAATTTATTAATTGAAATTTGACTTAATTTCTATAAAATGTTTCTCAGTATCACAGTGTTGGTCACCTTGCACCATTTTGGTGTCGTGATAACCGCTCTACAATCAGTCTACGTCACATAACTACATCACATAACCACATTGTATTTTGTTAAGGATAAACCATGGAAACCAAAGAATTGTGGTCGGAAAAAGTTGGCAGGTACGTTTTACTGATATCAAAATGTGTATTGTGTTAAAAATATTTCTTAGAATCAAAGTGTCGTTTTTCTTTCATCAATGTTAATGACTTTATAATCTCTCTTTAGAATGTACCTTGGCGACATTACTGATTACAGTGTTTGTCAATAGGCACAGCGCTGGTAACTAAACTATCCGGAGCGGACGGACGGGTTGTGTACATGTACGTGCAACTGTTATCAAACGGAACAAAGTGAACGATAATCTGTAATTATGTTCTTTCATTATATAGTTTATACCACAACACGTGTTTTTTTTTTTCCATAAATAATTACTATTTGTCATGTGTAGCTGGTGAGGAGTAAATTCCCGCATATTTGACTGTCTACAGCTCCCCTGTCAATCAGCGCGCGGAGAAATGTGCAGCGGTAACACAGACGAAGGCGGTATGACAGATGTGGACGTATAGGCTGCTATGTAAACAGCTGTTACCAGAATCTCTTAAATAACTGTCTGAACATAATACATTTGGTTATTTCCTATGGTTTAGAGCTATCAGAACTCCATTATCACAAAATACTGTCACAAATTTTATTGTCTGGGGAATTATCAAACAATAATTATAAATGGTGAATGTATTAATATCAACACTTCATAGATTTGTCACACTATGACATCGATATATTTGACGTTTACTCGCCACAAACTACTACAGCAATATACGTCGTCACTCCGCATTCCATCTATACATTTCATTTATAATATAGAAAGTAATTAGAAGTACTAACTGTCCGTGTTGTAGCCCGTATAGGGGATTGGAACTTTGACGCTGTCGTTATTGGACTCATTAAATGGGACACAACAACATTTGGTCCATTAAATGTATTCATTTCATTTCTGATCAGTTACTTTCCATGTTTTTCCAACAGTGTCGTAGTTATTGTATTGACCACATCCGAATGTCGTAATAGAGGTAATACTTGATTTGACAGGATGTCATCTACAATCGCGAGGCTATTTCTTGGGCATATCTGTCGGTTCTCAATGGTTAACAACAAGTCATGAATAAATTACTGACAACATGTCATTGTATTTGGAATCCTTATATGTAAATCGCTGCTAAGATGAACGTTAAAAATTGTCTAGCAATTTGGAGTGTCTTAATATTAAGTCCCTAATAAAGTACATTGACTGCATAGTAAGTGAACAAAGCACACGTGTTTGTGAATTCTACAAAGCCCCCGTAACAGCTGCAGCAGACGAACAAGTTTACTTACCCACAACAAATATCACTTTAGCATCCTTGAGACTGGGTGCGGCTTCGATACTTTCCTTCTTGGCTTTAGTTCCTGGAACAAACGTAAGGTAAAATTAAGTCAGTGTTTTACCAACTTTTCCCGATTGTCATTAACCATATGAACATAAAGACCACTTAATAGGTGTTAAATAATTAAGTTTACCTATACAACCCATATCTCCTAAATCTAGTTCCTCGTCAATGCAAAATTGCCTAACTACTATCACCGCTTACGGTCAGTGCTGATTGTGACGCGGGGTTGGTCAGGCTATGAATATTTAACGATTAAGGCCAGCTGCTGGACCCGTTGCTAGGTATTATCTGTTGAGGGTAAGTAACTAAAACGTTTACGGTTTAATAAAATCTAAAAGTAATTCCTTTGACATAGACAGTTGTTAGGGAGAAATGCACAACGTGGGAACCATCCCTCCTAATAAAATGGACTGTTCCGGTATCGAGGTCAGACTCAATGCAAGAAAGATATATCCCCCTGACTCATCCTGCACCCCTCTCTATGTTAGAAATATAGCTCAGTCTGGTATTCACATTTCAATACGGATAGACGAGGCTCTGACGAAATTCTCTAATTTCTGAATAAATGAGCTGGCTGGAAGTTATACCACACCCTGTAAGAGGAGGCTGTTAGCAAAGTTACTAATTAATCGCCTTAGTCTACATCACTGTGGTAACGGGAAACTTCGGATTCACATCTTCCTATTTTAAGTGTCACTCACCTGGGTTAAAACATGTCGGTGAGATGAAAGCTAGCAACGAACATGATAATGTGGAGTGGTAATGGCTAAATCAGAACTAATAAAACACAGTCTATCCAGATGTTGTACATAAGCCTTGATGTATATCATTCCTGCAACAAGTTGAACACTAACTGAAGATTATGATTTCACTTATTGACTAGACTTAATTTCACAGTTTTTCCCCATTCAAATACTAACAAGATTCGAATTCAGGAAGCATCTTTTAAGAATACTATACGACAAATTGATATTTTTATTCCTAAGTATATATAAATATGTATCTACAATGATGAAATAAATATATTCGTTTGAAAAATAAATGTATGGGGTTTTTTCCACATATAGAGAAATTTTGACACCTGGAAAAGCATCAAAATTAACATTGAATCAGTACAAAATTACATTGGGGTTCCTCCTCATTGCTACTTAGAAATTATAAGAAGAGCCACAAATTAGCAACTATCATTTATCTGAAAACGAAATTAAGTGAAAAGCATGAACAAAAATTACAGAGCTTTAGATGTTTTTTTATTTATTGGTAACTATCCAATAGTATATCGGATATTGATGAATCTTGTTTCACTAAAATTTGTAACTCGATCTTTTTAATGATAATGATTTTTATGGCATTAAATCTATAATGGTTACTAACAACACATGGATAGTTTTGAAGTACACATGCACCAAGTAAATTACAAAGCGATTTGTATTCGTGCTTTTTTTGTCCTAAATGACCTTAGTTGTCGATGGGCCTTAAAACTGAAACAAACCAAAGTATTCATGCTTCCTACTCCTTAATTGATAACAACTTCCGTTGTTTGTTTATTGTTGTTGTTTGTGTTTTACTATTATACGAGTTTGTGTTTTACTATTATACGAGTTCATACCACTGGATTCAATTTTAGATGTACCGAAAACATCACTGTCTGTTCTTTATTACACCGTAAGGCTAGTCTAAATCATGTATTTGGACTCCTATTGCATATTGCACAGGGGTTGTCTTTCTTACTTCTGCAATGAGGCATATACGTACCCGGCCTACTATACCTTTCGGCCGGGTACGAATTGGTCCCTATGTGTCGTAGTGGAGCATTGCCTCCGAAAATCACTCGGGCACAGTTTTCTATACTTTTTCGTAGGTTTCCAATTATTTTATGCGTATACATTCATTTTCATATTATTTTTGTCCAAAACAAACATACCTACCATTCTTAATATCTACCGTACTGCTCACAAGACGTCAAATTCACAATTTGTGGACTTGCCGTACAAATTCCCATTAGAAAAAATCTTCATATGTATTATGTAAAAAACTAATACCTCGATGAGAATTTGATATTTAATGTGGTTCAGTTTTATTGCCTAGTAGGTAAGCGATATCAAACAAGTACGATAAAATGCAAACAAACGTTTTATAATGGTTTGCATAATCATTACTTTGCTCCATTAGCAGTAATAGGCACCAATTGTAGCTCTAAAGACGACACCATTTTCTGTCTAAACGTCTTTTGAGCTACAATATTGCAGCTATCTAAGTTACAGAAGTCAAATGGAATGATATCGCTCATTTGACACAAATTGAGACATTCACGAATAAAACAAATGTCATATTTTGTTTTAACAAAGGGCGAAATGGCTGTAAAAATGATAAATTCAAAATCTATCGAGAGAAGACAAATATGACCAACCTAATAAATATTACTGTTCAACACTTTAAACGTGAGGAGACTTGCAATAATAGTCATTTTGGCACGAAAACGGTCGACTTATCTGTAGTTTAGATACATATCGCATAACCATATGATTACTGATTTTCCAATTATCTCGCACTATTGTTGCGACATCCCATTTTAGCACAGAATTGATTTTAACATAGAAATGCATATCATAAATAGTTTAGCACATCGTACTACATATAGGGTTTTTGCCAGCTATTTTGGAAAAAGGAAAAAAATGGGAAAATATCATGATAATTTTAATTTAATTCTGACTCAAAATATTAATCGGAGAAAACCTATCACCAACAACAAATACACTGGTGAAATGACAACAAAACCGTGGTTTATAAAATGATTTTTGTAATCGGCATTGCTTTTGTCATTCATTTCATAGACAAATTAGAAAATTTACCTTTCAGAAGTTTGCGATAACTCTAAAGCTATTTTCTGGATATATAATCGATAGAATTGCTAAAACCGGTATTGCGCTTACAAGTATTTGTATGACTTCTCCATCCCTTCAATGTAAATAATACCTCTCGATTTGTATGTGCACAATGTGCGGAAACCCTACTCCTGTGGCCGGTATTGAATTTGGCATTGACTTTTGCTTCACAGCTTACAGGTCAAACCCAAGTTCAGTAATGGCTACAATCACTGTATCAATGATTATATTTTCAAGTTTAGTTAAAGAATTAAAAGTGTCTGACAGTCTATCTTTTGTCGATTTTCGGAAATTCTCAGACAAAGGACTTAGACCTGAAATCTTGGGCATTGTATAATATACTGTATCTCCTTTCACATCTGATGTTACATCAACATTTCTGTCTTAATGGAAAATTTGGAAAACTGTAACTAATATAAGTGAGCAATAATTTAATAGGTATCGTTTTGAGGAAAAAAATCCAAAACTAGTATAAAATCCTCTCTGTTGCGGGTAACTCCCCTTCACATTTCATCTCATTTAGTCTTTGGGATAGAAAAAGAAGGTAGTTCCTCAAAACAGTTATGATTACAATTACATAAGATAATTATCAAAATTTATTTATATATATTATATCACTGTAAGTTAATTATGCATCTTGTGCAATTATGTGATTGGTTATGAGATATTTACATTTTAACATGTTGTGACTTTTATATGGAATAAAAGAAAAAAAAGAAAAAAAATAATATAGCTATATGACGATGTGTTATTCCACTTGAATTTCTTTACTTTGAACATACATACAACAATCTAAAACAATATCTTCCAAATGGTTGTTTGATAAGTATGATTGCTTACATACATGTAGATGATAAAACGTTATTTTCATTAAAAATTAATTGTAATACATAGTCGATTTATTCTATTTTGTCATAAGTTACTCCTACCCTCTAAAATATTTGATGTTAGTGCGCTTGAATTTTGCCCCAATACAATATTGCTATTTTTTCAATCAAAATTCAAAATATGTTAATTCTAAACTTAAATGTTTGTTATAGCAATGAATTTAAAACAAATTTACAGCAGATATGTACTTAATATAGCTAATGATATCCTTATATATATTTATATATATTCAAATGAACAACAAATACCCTGGTGAAATGACAACAAAACCGTGGTTTGTAAAATGATTTTTGTAATCGGCATTGCTTTTGTCATTCATTTCATAGACAAATTAGAAAATTTACCTTTCAGAAGGTTGCGATAACTCTAAAGCTATTTTCTGGATATATAATCGATAGAAATGCTAAAACCGGTATTGCTTACAAGTATTTGTATGACTTCTCCATCCCTTCCATGTAAATAATACCTCTCGATTTGTATGTGCACAATCTTATAATCGTCAGGAGGGTTTCTTGTATGGCGAATTAAAGCATTACTTCAAAGTTAATAGTCTTGACATCTTGACATAACTTACCTTGGTTGTTGATAATAAACTACATTTTTGTAATTTAAAAGCTAATACTATAAACTCTACAAAGTGGCATGTCAGGATATGTAAGTATGTATTAAATTAGAAGAAACTTATGGTGTCTATCACTCATACACTCACTATGTCATAACAGACAATATATATATTCAAATGAACTACTGTCATTAGCCGTACCAACTGTCCCCTAAATTATCATCATCATCATATCATCAGTATTATTTTTGTGTCAAGTATGCGACGATATTAAAAGGTGTATTCTACATGCTGTGATGATTTGTTGATCTGCTATACTTCCGTCTGCTGTACGACAGGTCAGAACTGTTCGATATACTTATCTTTATGCTTTAGACATTCTCTCTGTTCCTACCTAATCCTCACTTGAGATTGTGACCTGACCCAGAATCGACCTCGATTTGCATGTCTGTATCGTCAGCATACCAAAACCTAGAACGAATATACGTACCCGGCCTACTATACCTTTCGGCCGGGTACGAATTGGTCCCTATGTGTCGTAGTGGAGCACTGCCTCCGAAAATCACTCGGGCACAGTTTTCTATACTTTTTCGTAGGTTTCCAATTATTTTATGCGTATACATTCATTTTCATAGTATTTTTGTCCAAAACAAACATAACTACCATTCTTAATATCTACCGTACTGCTCACAAGACGTCAAATTCACAATTTGTGGACTTGCCGTATAAATTCCCATTAGAAAAATCTTCATATGTATTATGTAAAAAAAAATACCTCGATGAGAATTTGATATTTAATGATGTTCAGTTTTATTGCCTAGTAGGTAAGCGATATCAAACAAGTACGATAAAATGCAAACAAACGTTTTATAATGGTTTGCATAATCATTACTTAGCTCCATTAGCAGTAATAGGCACCAATTGAAGCTCTAAAGACGACACCATTTTCTGTCTAAACGTCTTTTGAGCTACAATATTGCAGCTAACCAAAACCCAGTTGCTCTTTAGAAACACCCTGTTAAATTTTATTGTACTTTTTCGAGACTCTTCGTACCTTCTAATACTTTGTTTAAATCTGTGCTTGTGAAATAGAATTTGCGTCTGGGTTAGGCTAGTTGAATTCAGAAACAATATTACAGTTTCAATAACAATCCAGCTCCAGCATGAACGCACTGATATTTATATACAATAAAAAATAACAAATATAGGCTCAGTAACAACAATAAGCCATACTCAAAACTGATTTTATATTGGTTTTGTATATAGCCAGATGTTCCACTAAAGTAAGCCTGTTCTGTTTCGTTAAGACACCCTTTGTATAAATCTGAAATCTAGGTCAAGTCATACTCAAAGGTGAAAACTACCGCCTAGGGCCCAGTTTCATGAACATTCCTTATCTTTAAGGAAATCTTTAATTTCAATTTCCCCATAGAAAAGCATTAACAAATATATTAAGTTAAGGAACCTTCCATAAAATCTGTAATGCTTTCCTACGGAGAATTCAAAGTTCATGAGATTCCTGAGAGGAATGTTCGTGAAGCGTGAAATTGATATTGTCTGAGACTCTTACATCTGGACTGTGGGCTAAGGGAGATGACTCTTACTCCAGGACTGTGGGCTGAGGGAGATGACTCCAGGACTGTGGGTGGGCTGAGGGAGATGACTCTTACATCAGGACTGTGGGCTAAGAGAGAGATGACTCTTACATCAGGACTGTGGGCTAAGAGAGAGATGACTCTTACACCAGGACCGTGGGCTAAGGGAGATGACTCTTACATCCAGGACTGTGGGTTAAGGGAAATGGCATCATACCAGAAATGCTAACATCCGGGCAATCCCGTATGTAATATAACGTTAGTATATGTTATGTTTTCGTAATTTTACTTAGATGCAACCACTTGAACACATCGTTTAAAGCCAAGTGTTGGTCTTTGTTGGTCGATTGAAGTAATAACAATTTTACTAATTTCGAATAGAAGATTTTAGAAATGCCATAAACTGCAAAGAGAAGGCGAGGCTGGTTATTGAATTATTCATGTAAGATATCATACATAGAGTTGGGTTGTGAACTAACATTTGTGTAAATGAGTAGTTGGTCATGGTTTGTGTCACAGGGAGCCAGTTCAATGAAAATGGATATGATCCCGATTTTTAAAATTATTTTTCAAATCTCCTATTTTCTGAAAAAAAATCGCATGACTGTTAGATATATACATCAGTCCATCCACCAAATACAAAAATGTATGACAACATCCATTTTCACTGAACTGGCACCTGTATGTTGTATGAGGTGCATGCGTGTGTGTGCACGTGCATATAGATCAAAGACATGTCACTATATGTAATTAAATATAAGTGATAGAAATATGTTAATCGGTTACTTTGGAAAAAGAATGTGACGATCTTATCGATTAGATTCGTGCTATTTTAGTGATGTCCTTAACCTGACCTTTGGATGAACATATGACGCCCGGGTGCGAGATGAAATAATATGTGTGATATTGTATATATGTACACATGTGAAATGACGCACACAGAGACTTACCGGCATTATAAAGCTTGTCGATTATCATGTAACACACATTCCAACAGAACACAATCATCCTGACGCTAAATACCCTCCACAAATGTTTCTTACTCAATCGATCTTTGATTAATACAATGAAGCACTACAGGGTCATAAGCACGACCTCATATCCACTGTTGGTATACTGCATGGGCACTAGGTATAATCAACAGTACTACTACACATGAGCTTAATTATAGAGGTATATGTCGATGTAGACCCACACTCACTCAGTCACTGGTGCTGAACCAACAATCAATAGTCCTGCACAAAGCCGGGAATTTGGTACCAACTCCCAGGAAACAATGATCAATAAGTTAGTAACACGTGTGACTATTCTTTGTTGTGCATTGAAACCCTATGCATAGAACTACATGCGGCATATTTATCTTTTATAAATGATGATACTACAACATTGATGCCGTTTCCCTATAACGTCATTGATATCACAGTAACTTTACAATGATCATTGTATAATTCAACAAACACTACCTTACCGCCCTACAGTAATCAAATAATAAACAATACCCTTGTATAAACTACAAAAATACCTTTCACAAGTAATCCTACATACTTTGCCAAATAAAACTTCACCTAAAACCCCAAAAATTTCCCTACATCAACCATTGTCATTAAAACCAAGGTTACCTACATAAACCATTGTCATTACAAACAAAGGTTACCTACATAAACCATTGTCATTACAAACAAAGGTTACCTACATAAACCATTGTCATTACAAACCAAAGTTACCTACATAAAACCATTGTCATTACAAACCAAGGTTACCTACATAATTCATTGTCATTACAAACCAAGGTTACCTACATAAACCATTGTCATTACAAACCAAGGTACCTACATAAACCATTGTCATTACAAACCAAAGGTTACCTACATAAACCATTGTCATTACAAACCAAGGTTACCTACATAAACCATTGTCATTACAAACCAAGGTTACCTACATAAACCATTGTCATTACAAACAAGGTTACCTACATAAACCATTGTCATTACAAACCAAAATTACCTACATAAACCATTGTCATTACAAACCAAGGTTACCTACATAAACCATTGTCATTACAAACCAAGTTACCTACATAAACCATTGTCATTACAAACCAAGGTTACCTACATAAACCATTGTCATTACAAACCAAGGCTACCTACATAAACCATTGTCATTACAAACCAAGGTTACCTACATAAACCATTGTCATTACAAACCAAGGTTACCTACATAAACCATTGTCATTACAAACCAAGGTTACCTACATAAACCATTGTCATTACAAACCAAGGTTACCTACATAAAACCATTGTCATTACAAACCAAAGTTACCTACATAAACCATTGTCATTACAAACCAAGGTTACCTACATAAACCATTGTCATTACAAACCAAGGTTACCTACATAAACCATTGTCATTACAAACCAAGGTTACCTACATAAACCATTGTCATTACAAACCAAGGTTACCTACATAACATAAACCATTGTCATTACAAACCAAGGTTACCTACATAAACCATTGTCATTACAAACCAAGGTTACCTACATAAACCATTGTCATTACAAACCAAAGTTACCCTACATAAACCATTGTCATTACAAACCAAAGTTACCTACATAAACCATTGTCATTACAAACCAAGGTTACCTACATAAACCATTGTCATTACAAACCAAGGTTACCTACATAAACCATTGTCATTACAAACCAAGGTTACCTACATAAACCATTGTCATTACAAACCAAGGTTACCTACATAAACCATTGTCATTACAAACCAAGGTTACCTACATAAACCATTGTCATTACAAACCAAGGTTACCTACATAAACCATTGTCATTACAAACCAAGGTTACCTACATAAACCATTGTCATTACAAACCAAGGTTACCTACATAAACCATTGTCATTACAAACCAAGGCTACCTACATAAACCATTGTCATTACAAACCAAGGTTACCTACATAAACCATTGTCATTACAAACCAAGGTTTACAAACCAAGGTTACCTACATAAACCATTGTCATTACAAACCAAGGTTACCTACATAAACCATTGTCATTACAAACCAAGGTTACCTACATAAACCATTGTCATTACAAACCAAGGTTACCTACATAAACCATTGTCATTACAAACCAAGGTTACCTACATAAACCATTGTCATTACAAACCAAAGTTACCCTACATAAACCATTGTCATTACAAACCAAGGTTACCTACATAAACCATTGTCATTACAAACCAAGGTTACCTACATAAACCATTGTCATTACAAACCAAAGTTACCCTACATAAACCATTGTCATTACAAACCAAGGTTACCTACATAAACCATTGTCATTACAAACCAAGGTTACCTACATAAACCATTGTCATTACAAACCAAGGTTACCTACATAAACCATTGTCATTACAAACCAAGGTTACCTACATAAACCATTGTCATTACAAACCAAGGTTACCTACATAAACCATTGTCATTACAAACCAAGGTTACCTACATAAACCATTGTCATTACAAACCAAGGTTACCTACATAAACCATTGTCATTACAAACCAAGGTTACCTACATAAACCATTGTCATTACAAACCAAGGTTACCTACATAAACCATTGTCATTACAAACCAAGGTTACCTACATAAACCATTGTCATTACAAACCAAGGTTACCTACATAAACCATTGTCATTACAAACCAAGGTTACCTACATAAACCATTGTCATTACAAACCAAGGTTACCTACATAAACCATTGTCATTACAAACCAAGGTTACCTACATAAACCATTGTCATTACAAACCAAAGTTACCTACATAAACCATTGTCATTACAAACCAAGGTTACCTACATAAACCATTGTCATTACAAACCAAGGTTACCTACATAAACCCATTGTCATTACAAACCAAGGTTACCTACATAAACCATTGTCATTACAAACCAAGGTTACCTACATAAACCATTGTCATTACAAACCAAGGTTACCTACATAAACCATTGTCATTACAAACCAAAGTTACCTACATAAACCATTGTCATTACAAACCAAAGTTACCTACATAAACCATTGTCATTACAAACCAAGGTTACCTACATAAACCATTGTCATTACAAACCAAGGTTACCTACATAAACCATTGTCATTACAAACCAAGGTTACCTACCTACATAAACCATTTGTCATTACAAACCAAGGTTACCTACATAAACCATTGTCCATTACAAACCAAGTTACCTACATAAACCATTGTCATTACAAACCAAGGTTACCTACATAAACCATTGTCATTACAAACCAAGGTTACCTACATAAACCATTGTCATTACAAACCAAGGTTACCTACACCAATAACATAAATTTGTCATTACAAACCAAGGTTACCTACATAAACCATTGTCATTACAAACCAAGGTTACCT
Source organism: Argopecten irradians (assembly GCF_041381155.1). Taxonomy (NCBI): domain Eukaryota; kingdom Metazoa; phylum Mollusca; class Bivalvia; order Pectinida; family Pectinidae; genus Argopecten; species Argopecten irradians. The sequence goes on along the minus strand of NC_091137.1, from coordinate 27,375,012 downwards.
ACATAAACCATTGTCATTACAAACCAAGGTTACCTACATAAACCATTGTCATTACAAACCAAGGTTACCTACATAAACCATTGTCATTACAAACCAAGGTTACCTACATAAACCATTGTCATTACAAACCAAGGTTACCTACATAAACCATTGTCATTACAAACCAAGGTTACTACATAAACCATTGTCATTACAAACCATTAAATAACCATTGTCATTACAAACCAAAGTTACCTACATAAACCATTGTCATTACAAACCAAAGTTACCTACATAAACCATTGTCATTACAAACCAAGGTTACCTACATAAACCATTGTCATTACAAACCAAGGTTACCACATAAACCATGTCATTACAAACCAAGTTACTACATAAACCATTGTCATTACAAACAAAGGTTACCTACATAAACCATTGTCATTACAAACCAAGGTTACCTACATAAACCATTGTCATTACAAACCAAGGTTACCTACATAAACCATTGTCATTACAAACCAAGGTACCTACATAAACCATTGTCATTACAAACCAAGGCTACCTACATAAACCATTGTCATTACAAACCAAGGTTACCTACATAAACCATTGTTACATTACAAACCAAAGGCTTACCTACATAAACCATTGTCATTACAAACCAAGGTTACCTACATAAACCATTGTCATTACAAACCAAGGTTACCTACATAAACCATTGTCATTACAAACCAAGGTTACCTACATAAACCATTGTCATTACAAACCAAGGTTACCTACATAAACCATTGTCATTACAAACCAAGGTTACCTACATAAACCATTGTCATTACAAACCAAGGTTACCTACATAAACCATTGTCATTACAAACCAAAGGTTACCTACATAAACCATTGTCATTACAAACCAAGGTTACCTACATAAACCATTGTCATTACAAACCAAGGTACCTACATAAACATTGTCATTACAAACCAAGGTTACCTACATAAACCATTGTCATTACAAACCAAGGTTACCTACATAAACCATTGTCATTACAAACCAAGGTTACTACCTAAACATAAACCATTGTCCATTACAAACCAAAAGGTTACCTACATAAACCATTGTCATTACAAACCAAGGTTACCTACATAAACCATTGTCATTACAAACCAAGGTTACCTACATAAACCATTGTCATTACAAACCAAGGTTACCTACATAAACCATTGTCATTACAAACCAAGGTTACCTACATAAACCATTGTCATTACAAACCAAGGTTACCTACATAAACCATTGTCATTACAAACCAAGGTTACCTACATAAACCATTGTCATTACAAACCAAGGTTACCTACATAAACCATTGTCATTACAAACCAAAGTTACCTACATAAACCATTGTCATTACAAACCAAAGGTTACCTACATAAACCATTGTCATTACAAACCAAGGTTACCTACATAAACCATTGTCATTACAAACCAAGGTTACCTACATAAACCATTGTCATTACAAACCAAGGTTACCTACATAAACCATTGTCATTACAAACCAAGGTTACCTACATAAACCATTGTCATTACAAACCAAGGTTACCTACATAAACCATTGTCATTACAAACCAAAGTTACCTACATAAACCATTGTCATTACAAACCAAGGTTACCCTACATAAACCATTGTCATTACAAACCAAGGTTACCCTACATAAACCATTGTCATAATTACAAACCAAGGTTACCTACATAAACCATTGTCATTACAAACCAAAGTTACCCTACATAAACCATTGTCATTACAAACCAAGGTTACCTACATAAACCATTGTCATTACAAACCAAAGTTACCTACATAAACCATTGTCATTACAAACCAAGGTTACCTACATAAACCATTGTCATTACAAAACCAAGGTTACCTACATAAACCATTGTCATTACAAACCAAGGTTACCTACATAAACCATTGTCATTACAAACCAAGGTTACCTACATAAACCATTGTCATTACAAACCAAAGTTACCTACATAAACCATTGTCATTACAAACCAAGGTTACCTACATAAACCATTGTCATTACAAACCAAGGTTACCTACATAAACCATTGTCATTACAAACCAAGGTTACCTACATAAACCATTGTCATTACAAACCAAAGTTACCTACATAAACCATGTCATTACAAACCAAGGTTACCTATACATAAACCATTGTCATTACAAACCAAGGTTACCTACATAAACCATTGTCATTACAAACCAAGGTTACCTACATAAACCATTGTCATTACAAACCAAAGGTTACCTACATAAACCATTGTCATTACAAACCAAGGTTACCTACATAAACCATTGTCATTACAAACCAAAGTTACCTACATAAACCATTGTCATTACAAACCAAGGTTACCTACATAAACCATTGTCATTACAAAACCAAGGTTACCTACATAAACCATTGTCATTACAAACCAAGGTTACCTACATAAACCATTGTCATTACAAACCAAAGTTACCTACATAAACCATTGTCATTACAAACCAAAGTTACCTACATAAACCATTGTCATTACAAACCAAGGTTACCTACATAAACCATTGTCATTACAAACCAAGGTTACCTACATAAACCATTGTCATTACACAACCAAGGTTACCTACATAATTCATTGTCATTACAAACCAAGGTTACCTAACCATTGTCTTCAAACAAAGTTACCTTACATAAACCATTGTCATTACAAACCACAAAATCCATTGTCATTACAAACCAAGGTTACCTACATAAACCATTGTCATTACAAACCAAGGTTACCTACATAAACCATTGTCATTACAAACCAAGGTTACCTACATAAACCATTGTCATTACAAACCAAGGTTACCTACATAAACCATTGTCATTACAAACCAAAGGTTACCTACATAAACCATTGTCATTACAAACCAAGGTTACCTACATAAACCATTGTCATTACAAACCAAGGTTACCTACATAAACCATTGTCATTACAAACCAAGGTTACCTACATAAACCATTGTCATTACAAACCAAGGTTACCTACATAAACCATTGTCATTACAAACCAAAGTTACCTACATAAACCATTGTCATTACTTTACAAACCAAGGTTACCTACATAAACCATTGTCTTACACAAAACCAAGGTTTACCTACATAAACCATTGTCATTACAAACCAAGGGCTTACCTACATAAACCATTGTCATTACAAACCAAGGTTACCTACATAAACCATTGTCATTACAAACCAAAGTTACCTACATAAACCATTGTCATTACAAACCAAGGTTACCTACATAAACCATTGTCAATTAAAACCAAGGTTACCTACATAAACCATTACAAAAACCAAGGTTACCTACATAAACCATTGTACTTACAAAACCAAGGTTACCTACATAAACCATTGTCATTACAAACCAAAGGTTACCTACATAAAACCATTGTCATTACAAACCAAGGTTACCTACATAAACCATTGTTGTCATTACAAACCAAGGCTACCTACATAAACCATTGTCATTACAAACCAAGTTACCTACATAAACCATTGTCATTACAAACCAAGGTTACCTACATAAACCATTGTCATTACAAACCAAGGTTACCTACATAAACCATTGTCATTACAAACCAAGGTTACCTACATAAACCATTGTCATTACAAACCAAAGGTTACCTACATAAACCATTGTCATTACAAACCAAGGTTACCTACATAAACCATTGTCATTACAAACCAAGGTTACCTACATAAACCATTGTCATTACAAACCAAGGTTACCTACATAAACCATTGTCATTACAAACCAAGGTTACCTACATAAACCATTGTCATTACAAACCAAGGTTACCTACATAAACCATTGTCATTACAAACCAAGGTTACCTACATAAACCATAAAACAAGTACCATTGTCATTACAAACCAAGGTTACCTACATAAACCATTGTCATTACAAACCAAGGTTACCTACATAAACCATTGTCATTACAAACCAAGGTTACCTACATAAACCATTGTCATTACAAACCAAAGTTACCTACATAAACCATTGTCATTACAAACCAAGGTTACCTACATAAACCATTGTCATTACAAACCAAGGTTACCTACATAAACCATTGTCATTACAAACCAAGGTTACCTACATAAACCATTGTCATTACAAACAAACCTACAATAAACCATTGTTCATTACATTACCTATATAAACCATTGTCATTACAAACCAAGGTTACCTACATAAACCATTGTCATTACAAACCAAGGTTACCTACATAAACCATTGTCATTACAAACCAAGGTTACCTACATAAACCATTGTCATTACAAACCAAAGTTACCTACATAAACCATTGTCATTACAAACCAAGGTTACCTACATAAACCATTGTCATTACAAACCATTGTTACCTACATAAACCATTGTCATTACAAACCAAGGTTACCTACATAAACCATTGTCATTAACAAACCAAGGTTACCTACATAAACCATTGTCATTACAAACCAAGGTTACCTACATAAACCATTGTCATTACAAACCAAGGTTACCTACATAAACCATTGTCATTACAAACCAAGGTTACCATACATAAACCATTGTCATTACAAACAAGGTTACCTACATAAACCATTGTCATTACAAACCAAGGTTACCTACATAAACCATTGTCATTACAAACCAAGGTTACCTACATAAACCATTGTCATTACAAACCAAGGTTACCTACATAAACCATTGTCATTACAAACCAAGGTTACCTACATAAACCATTGTCATTACAAACCAAGGTTACCTACATAAACCATTGTCATTACAAACCAAGGTTACCTACATAAACCATTGTCATTACAAACCAAGGTTACCTACATAAACCATTGTCATTACAAACCAAGGTTACCTACATAAACCATTGTCATTACAAACCAAGGTTACCTACATAAACCATTGTCATTACAAACCAAGGTTACCTACATAAACCATTGTCATTACAAACCAAGGTTACCTACATAAACCATTGTCATAACAAACCAAAAGTTACCTACATAAACCATTGTCATTACAAACCAAGGTTACCTACATAAACCATTGTCATTACAAACAAGGTTACCTACATAAACCATTGTCATTACAAACCAAGGTTACTACATAAACATTGTCATTACAAACCAGGTTACCTACATAAACCATTGTCATTACAAACCAAAGGTTACCTACATAAACCATTGTCATTACAAACCAAGGTTACCTACATAAACCATTGTCATTACAAACCAAGGTTACCTACATAAACCATTGTCATTACAAACCAAGGTTACCTACATAAACCATTGTCATTACAAACCAAGGTTACCTACATAAACCATTGTCATTACAAACCAAGGTTACCTACATAAACCATTGTCATTACAAACCAAGGTTACCTACATAAACCATTGTCATTACAAACCAAGGTTACCTACATAAACCATTGTCATTACAAACCAAGGTTACCTACATAAACCATTGTCATTACAAACCAAGGTTACCTACAATAAACCATTGTCATTACAAACCAAGGTTACCTACATAAACCATTGTCATTACAAACCAAGGTTACCTACATAAACCATTGTCATTACAAACCAAGGTTACCTACATAAACCATTGTCATTACAAACCAAAGTTACCCTACATAAACCATTGTCATTACAAACCAAGGTTACCTACATAAACCATTGTCATTACAAACCAAGGTTACCTACATAAACCATTGTCATTACAAACCAAGGTTACCTACATAAACCATTGTCATTACAAACCAAGGTTACCTACATAAACCATTGTCATTACAAACCAAAGTTACCTACATAAACCATTGTCATTACAAACCAAGGTTACCTACATAAACCATTGTCATAAACCATTGTCATTACAAACCAAAGTTACCTACATAAACCATTGTCATTACAAACCAAGGTTACCTACATAAACCATTGTCATTACAAACCAAGGTTACCTACATAAACCATTGTCATTACAAACCAAGGTTACCTACATAAACCATTGTCATTACAAACCAAGGTTACCTACATAAACCATTGTCATTACAAACCAAGGTTACCTACATAAACCATTGTCATTACAAACCAAGGTTACCTACATAAACCATTGTCATTACAAACAAAAGTTACCAATCTTAAATATTTGTGATATTGAACTTAGAAATAAAAAGACACAGCAATTAAAAACTCATTTCAATTGAAAAATCTAAGGTATAAAAACAAATACATTAACTAGATCAAACAAAGTTTACAGATTTTTAATAAAATATTTGGTTGATATCTAAGTTTGTTCTAAAATGTAAGGAGTATGGAGAAGTATGGACATATGTAATTATTAATTATGATGGTCTAAATACCTCACCCTGTGGCAATGGAGCATTGTTGAAAGTTTGGGCTAAATAGGAATGAGGAAAGAGGGTAACCACACACAACGAGCAGGAAGATATAGATAAATAACAGGTAAAGCTCACCTGTTATGTCATCAAATATTCCCTGTACATCTTTGAACACATCATTTACATCTCTCTCTGCTGACACCTAAAAAAGTGACAAAATAAAAGTTGTTATCTCTCCAAAGGTAGATTATTAAATGTCCATAAAATAATATTTCATCACAAGAATCTGAAAATGTACATTAATTTTATAAAAAGTATGAAGTGAAAGATATGTTTTACATTTAAAACAATACCTTTTTGTTGATAAAATTTGCTAACTGACCTTTTTGACCTTATCCTGTTGTGTGAAGTAGTCTATGACAGGTGTCGTGATGTTATGGAATGTTGCCAGCCTCTTTTTGATCGTCTCCTCATTGTCGTCCACTCGACCACTGGTGACGGCACGACCAAGAAGACGTTTTGTCATTGTGTCATCTGATGCCTCAAAGTACAGTACACACGTACAGGGTGTTACCTACAAAATGAATGGTTCTATTTTGTTACAAAGAACCAAGTCAAATTTAAAAGAAACTGAAAGCTAAATTTTCATGGAAAGTTACAGCACTTTAATCTTACAGACAATGTTTCATTTTGATGTTATTGGTTTTTGTGTCTTTGAATATTAATAACCTTGCTTGATCTCTTCTAACAAACTACAAAATTTCATTTGTGTTACATAAGGAGAAAAACTTTGACTGAAGTCTGCACTTTGGTTTTAAGAAATCAGGACCTCATATATATAAATGAAACCATAACTGCATTCTTATTAATTAAGTAATTAAATCACTTGCCTCGCTTTCAAACCTCATCCCCTGTTCCATCTCCCGTGGATAGCCATCAATAAGGAAGCCCGAACTAGTGGAGGAAGCAGCCGCCATTTTCTCCTTGAGGAGCTGGAGGACAACGTCCTATGAATAATAGACAAAAGAATAGTTTACTTTAGATAAAATGTTTATCAATCTAAAGAAAACCATGGACTGTACATGTTATTTCTAAAAATGCCATTCATCAATACATTGTCAATATATTTGTTTTGGATGTGGAGGTGTTCTACATCCAGTCAACAGCACAGTTATTAATTCAAAGGTGGAGGAAAGCAAAAGTACCCAAAGAAAAACCAAGGTAGTTTTGCAATGACGGGTGAATTGCCCTCCTATCAAAGGTAATCTCAAATACACACACCAGGGATACAAGTTGTCCGCTCTCCATGATAGCTGTGAGCTCTTTGCCTCTTTCTGACCCTGACGCGACTTCTGCCCTGAGAAGGTCACCAGTAGAGAGATGGGTAAAGCCATACTGTTGTACAATCCTCTCACATTGTGTACCTTTACCACTACCAGGTCCACCTGTGTCAAGGTCAAGGACACGCAATGTATTCTGCTATATATACATATATATATATATATATATACAAAACATATATACATACTAAAAATAAAAACCAATATTTAATGATTTTCGACATATTCATGAAATACTTAAATTCGTGATTAGGGCTTTAACTGTGTACATTCATATACAATTTTTAGGATAACATTTTAACTTGTTTTCAGCTCTCTTACGAAATTATGCAATATGTATCTTACAAAAACAAAGTGCTTAACAGTATCATATTTATAAATTATTTAGTTACCAGAGAGCGATAATTAATAATAAACAGGATGGTGTTCTATATGATTCCATTACTTACCCACAACAAACTTTTGGTGTCCTTTAGTGCTGGTGTGTCAACTGGTGCTGACTCCTGTGGTGCTGACTCCTGTGGTGCTGACTCCTGTGGTGCTGACTCCTGTGGTGCTGACTCCTGTGGTGCTGACTCCTGTGGTGCTGACTCCTGTGGTGCTGACTCCTGTGGTGCTGACTCCTGTGGTGCTGACTCCTGTGGTGCTGACTCCTGTGGTGCTGACTCCTGTGGTGCTGACTCCTGTGGTGCTGACTCCTGTGGTGTTGACTCCTGTGGTGCTGACTCCTGTGGTGTTGACTCCTGAGTGTGCTGGTGCTGACTCCTGTGGTGCTGACTCCTGTGGTGCTGACCCCTGAGTGGCTTCCCCAGCACTTTCTTTAGGTGCTTTGAATTATATAAAACAATATTGTATGATATGTATAAGCCAATGATGGCACAGGGAGGAAAATTAAGTCAATATTAATTTAAGGTCATCTAGTTCAGTATTATCTTCATATAACAAAAACATTTTTTGGATGTGTGTAGCTTACCAGCTTTTTCTGGAACAAGAGAATCAAAGATAGTCTGGACATCAGTGTAAACCTCATCCACATGTCTCTCAGCTGACACCTAAAAACAAAACATATTTTATTATATATGTTATGGAGATAAGCCGAAAACTGTACAATATGTTGGAGAAAGAACTGTATCGAGGCCCGTCAGGAATTCTCCAACATATTGTACAGTTTTTGGCTTATCTCTAACTTAAAACATAGCAAGTCTTTGTGTTAATAAAGTACACTTTTATCTCTAATATAAGCCAGGTTTTTGCCTTTGTCTATGAGCGCAGGAACTCTACCAATATGCATTCAACCATGACAAATCCAATATAGACAATGGCAACATAGAATTACATTTGCCTGTGTTATATGTGATGAATAGCATTCATGAACGGAATGCATGAAGCATGCTTTTGGGATGGACAACTATCTGTAAATTCACTTTAACCATGTCCATCGACAGTGATAGAGGGATATTACTTTCTTTTATTAATTTATTTCAGTAGGCGATATAAAAAGGTGACTTTAGTGACTTTTATTGCTAAAAGGACATTTCTGTCCAATGTCTGATGTGGTCAAGAAATGACATATGAAACTAGACTTGCAATTTAGGCGTTTGTTTGAAAGCGTCTTGCTAAAATGATCGCATATAATAGTGTTTTTCCAGGCTAGTTCAAAAGTGTCGGTGCCCCCAGAACGTACATTGAATTCAGAGGATTTAAAGTTTCGAACTCTCTAGGGACAATCTTGGATTTATTTATACCATGTGCAATTTCATTCAACAAGCCAATGGGATTTAGGTGAAATTCTGAAATATTGTTGAAACAAAATCAAAATAAGTGTAAAACTACGTACAGTGTCGATGATTTGGAAATTTAAAAGTGGTGTACAAAAACAAGGTTTTCATAAAGCGGAAACTGGAGTCTATGCTGTAGATAAGTGTTTAATGGTGAATTAATAATAAGGAAGAAAACTCTATATGAGATATATACAGAAATTCTGTGGATGTGTTTAATTCTGCATATTCATTGTGTGAGATTTCATTCATAATTTTGATTTAAAAATTATGTTCCGGCAGGTTGTGTGTTGTGTGTTAACATAATTATGGGATTAAGCCCGGAGACATATACCCACCCTGTTGTGTAACTCTCCCATATGCTACCTTTTACTGTCTTATAAGTGACTGTCTTATATTAGTATCACATATAAGACAGTAAAAGGTAACATATAGGACAGTTACAGGTAATGGTCCCATCATCCTGGAGTTACAAAGTACAGAAACAACAATAGATGACATCACAACTATGTTTTAAGTGTTTTAATTAGATTGTCCATGATCCAAAATAGTAAGAAAAGAAGCTGAATCTTTATCACAATCACACAGTTTATACCTTTTTGACCTTATCCTGTTGTGTGAAGTAGTCTATGACAGGTGTCGTGATGTTATGGAATGTTGCCAGCCTCTTTTTGATCGTCTCCTCATTGTCGTCCACTCGGCCACTGGTGACAGCACGACCAAGAAGACGCTGTGTCATCGTGTCATCTGATGCCTCAAAGTACAAGACACAGGAACATGGCGCTACCTGAAAGCATTAAATACTTTTAACTAAAGTCATTATTTTGTAATCATAGTTTTACTTTGTGACATTTTTCATCAAAAATAAATTGGTTATATAGATATATGCTAGAGTATTTTTTACAAAATCACCAATGAAAGTTAAAGTAGTCGTGTTTCATTGATAAGTAAATCCTATAATTTATCTTAACATATTATAGATATTAAAAAAATGACTGAGACAGGATCTTTTATTTAAGACTTTCTTAAATGCAGCCAACATGCATTGACATCCGTAACCTGAATGTCTATGAGATATTCTTACACCTAACAAGAAGTTTCATCAAAACTGATTATGAATTCAAGCCAGTAACATAAATATTAAGCCATTCGGACAGAAATGGAAATATGAACATGTCACTCATTATTTACATATTCTGATGACAATTAAAATATGATGAGAAATGATACCGTACCTCATTTTCAAATCTGGTCCCCTGTTCCATCTCCCTTGGGTAGCCATCAATCAGGAAGCCTGAACTAGTGGCTGCAGCAGCCACCATTTTCTCCTTCAGAAGCTGGAGGACAACATCCTGAAGTAAAATGGGGATTATATAACACGTAAGAGAGGCATACAGGTAAGGTCGTTAGCAGATCAAATAGGTAACAACACAGTCATCAGGTGAAAGGAGGAACAGATTAGTTATCTCCTTGTCTCAAACAGCTTAACAATCATGTGTCATATGATGAGTTACATAGACCTTATAAATACACTACCCGGGATAAGATAGTTCTGATTATTAAGCCCTAAACTTATTTTACATGATAACAACTGTTCTGAATAATATTGATGAGTTGTCGCCCTCACTTGGTCATGAATTATGGTACATAAACTGACGAAAATGAATTTAAGAACGAGGGCTAATATTTCTTTAAAACAAACTTCTTCTCTGCATCAAATTCATGAGTTTATTCCCTTTATAGGTGAGTCCATCTTTTATGGGCACTTATCAATAAACAAGCCGTTCTGATTAATTGAATGATATTGGTAAGTTAGTCCCCTTTATAAGTTACCAATTAATTGCATTACCAAGGATAAGAAATGTATTCCTCCCTCGAAATATCATTCATGTGTTTAGAACTTACCAGGGATACAAGTTGTCCGCTCTCCATGATAGCTGTGAGTTCTTTGCCCCTTTCTGACCCTGATGCGACCTCTGCCCTAAGAAGGTCACCAGTAGAGAGATGGGTGAAGCCATACTGTTGTACAATCCTCTCACATTGTGTCCCTTTACCACTGCCAGGTCCACCTATGTCAAGGTCAAGGACTTTTTTTAATATGGCTATTTGTATTATCATGGTTAATGATTTATTCAATATCCTAATCTAAGATATTGTTGGAAATTCATCTTTGGGTTTTCTTATGTCAAATATTCTCCATGGAGGCACACACATATAATTGTTTCATTAATGAAAATTTAATTATATTTTTCTTCATGCAAAGGCATACATTTTAACTGATACAAGATAAATTATAATTTCAGTATTAAAAAAAAATGACTCAAACCAACCGATATTACACTTACCCACAACGAACACAATTTTGGTGTCCTTCAGTACTGAGGTATCTGCCGCTGTAACAAAGACAAGTATTAACCTTAATATAGTCAAACAAAACCTAAAAATACTTTAAAAGAAACTTATTAATTCCATTTCAATATCAAAGTCTTTTTTTCTTTATACCGCCATTCATCTCACAATAAACTTCATTTTACCTGTAGTGTTACCATATCCTACCTGTAGTGTTACTGTGACACCTTACCCACAAACTACTTGTAGTGTTACCTTGACACCATAACCACACCTTACCTGTAGTGTTACTGTGACTGACACCGTACCTACACCCTACCTGTAGTGTTACCTTGACACTGTACCCACACCCTACCTGTAGTGTTACCTTGACACTGTACCCACACCCTACCTGTAGTGTTACTGTGACACTGTACCCACACCCTACCTGTAGTGTTACTGTGACACCGTACCTACACCCTATCTGTAATGTTACCATGACACCATAACCACACCCTACCTGTAGTGTTACTGTGACACTGTACCCACACCCCTACCTGTAGTGTTACTGTGACACTGTACCCACACCCTACCTGTAATGTTACCATGACACCCATAACCAAACCCTACCTGTAGTGTTACTGTGACACTGTACCCACACCCTATCTGTAGTGTTACCATGACACCATAAGCACACCTTACCTGTAGTGTTACCATGACACTGTACCCACACCCTACCTGAAGTGTTGAATTGACGCTGTACCCACACCCTACCTGTAGTGTTACCTTGACACTGTACCCACACCCTACCTGTAGTGTTACTGTGACACCATACCCATGCCCTACCTGAAGTGTGTACATGACACTGTACCCACACCCTACCTGTAGTGTTACCTTGACACCATACCCACACCCTACCTGTAGTGTTACCTTGACACTGTACCCACACCCTACCTGTAGTGTTACCATGACACTGTACCCACACCCTACCTGTAGTGTTACCATGACACCATACCCACACCCTACCTGTAGTGTTACCATGACACCATACCCACACCCTACCTGTAGTGTTACCATGACACCATACCCACACCCTACCTGTAGTGTTACCATGACACCATACCCACACCCTACCTGTAGTGTTACCATGACACTGTACCCACACCCTACCTGTAGTGTTACCATGACACCATAACCACACCCTACCTGTAGTGTTACCATGACACTGTACCCACACCCTACCTGTAGTGTTACCATGACACTGTACCCACACCCTACCTGTAGTGTTACCATGACACTGTACCCACACCCTACCTGTAGTGTTACCTTGACACTGTACCCACACCCTACCTGTAATGTTACCATGACACTGTACCCACACCCTACCTGTAGTTTTACCTTGACACCATACCCACACCCTACCTGTAGTGTTACTGTGACACTGTACCCACACCCTACCTGTAATGTTACCTTGACACTGTACCCACACCCTACCTGTAGTGTTACACACCATACCCACACCCTACCTGTAGTGTTACTGTGACACTGTACCCACACCCTACCTGTAGTTTTACCTTGACACCATACCCACACCCTACCTGTAGTGTTACCTTGACACTGTACCCACACCCTACCTGTAGTGTTACCATGACACTGTACCCACACCCTACCTGTAGTGTTACTGTGACACCATACCCACACCCTACCTGTAGTGTTACCATGACACTGTACCCACACCCTACCTGTAGTGTTACCTTGACACCATACCCACACCCTACCTGTAGTGTTACCATGACACCATACCCACACCCTACCTGTAGTGTTACCATGACACCATACCCACACTCTACCTGTAGTGTTACCATGACACCATACCCACACCCTACCTGTAGTGTTACCTTGACACTGTATCCACACCCTACCTGTAGTGTTACCTTGACACCATAACCACACCCTACCTGTAGTGTTACCATGACACCATACCCACACCCTACCTGTAGTGTTACCTTGACACTGTACCCACACTCTACCAGTAGTGTTACTGTGACACCATACCCACACCCTACCTGTAGTGTTGCTGTGACACTGTACCCACACCCTACCTGTAGTGTTACCTTGACACTGTACCCACACCCTACCTGAAGTTTTACCTTGACACTGTACCCACACCCTACCTGTAGTGTTACCATAACACTGTACCCACATCCAACCTGCAATTTTACCATAACACTGTACCCACACCCTACCTGTAGTGTTACCTTGACACTGTACCCACACCCTTTCTGAAGTGTTACTGTGACACTGTACCCACATCCTACCTGAAGTGTTACCTGAGATGTTCTTGATGTGTGGACACTCTGTCCTACTTGAATCGTTTTCATGCCGATACTGTATCTTACTTGAAGTGTTACTGTGTTGACACTGTGCGCTACTTGAAGTGTGCCTTTATTGAAGTGTTACCATGTTGACACTCTGCGCTACTAGAAGTGTGCCTTTATTGAAGTGTTACCATGTCGACATTGTGTCCTATTTGAAGTGTTACCATGTCGACACTGTGTCCTATTTTAAGTGAAACAATGCCGACATTGTCCTTCTTGAAGTGCTACCACGGTGATACTGTGTCCTACTTGAAGTGTTACCTTGTCGACACTGTGCCCTACTTGATGTGTTGGCATGTGGACATTGTGCCCTACTTGATGTATTACCATATCGACACTGTGCCCTATTTGTTACCACGTCGACACTACTTAAAGTGTGTCCTACTTTAGTGTTACCATGTCAACACTGTGTCCTACTTGAAGTGTTCCTGTGTCGACACTGTGCCCTACTGGAAGTGTTTCAATTTCAACACTGTGCCCTACTGGAAGTGTTTCAATTTCAACACTGTGTCCTACTTAATGTGTTACCATGTCGACACTGTGCCCTACTTGATGTGTTACCATGTCGACACTGTGCCCTACTGAAAGTGTTACAATTTCAACACTGTGTCCTACTTAATGTGTTACCATATCGACACTGTGCCCTACTTGATGTGTTACCATGTCAACACTGTGACCTGCATGAAGTGTTACCATGTCGACACTGTGCGCTACTTGATGTGTTACCATGTTGACACTGTGCCCTACCTTTAGTATCACTTTGACTCCATTCTCTGGCCATAAATTCTCTAAGGTCTGGGACTCTCACCAAAGAAATGGCAGTAAATATAGTCCAAAGACTGAGGCACTTTACAGACTCAAGTCTCATTACCATCCTCTTTATCCCATCATTGATTCATGTATATAATATAGATAAATGTGTATTAGATTGACATCATTTCCTTGGCATAATCCTACAAGTCTGTATATATGCAAATCTGATGCACATTATCAGATTCAAACACAGGACTATCAGTTGGGGGAATCTGTTCTATCGATGATAATTACTGTTTTTGATCTATAATGGTCACCAAAATCAAGGCTATAAATTCTTGACTTAGAAGTGCAGCTTGACTTTTAATATTGATTACAAGATCTTGTTGCCTAAAGAGACTTAAATTAAATTAAATTCAAAGTTCAAGCTTCAATTATCAAATAATTAATCACTTGATTCATATGATGATTAAAGTCTAATTACAGTAGTCTTAATTAAATATAATTTACATATACTGCTATAAAAATCCTGAATTTGTCTGCCAGTGTAATTTGTTTTTTTTCTGGGAATGACACTATTTATAAGAGTAAATACAGTTTTTACTAAATTCTGTGTCAGTGTAAAGGAATTATATGACTGTTATCATTTGGAAAGATAAAACTTTGTTTTGAATAATTAAGAATTAAGAACTTTTCATATATATGTGCAGTACTTAAAGTCATCAAATAATTAGCAAGGAAATTTTTCACAACGAACATGCATGATCTGTATCTTTTGGATAAAGAACTTTGATAATACTCAATATCTGATCTCATTATCAAAAATGCGTTGACAGCTATACAAGGAGTTACCTCCCCTTATCTAAGACACTTAATCCTGATGATTTCAGAATACATCTCTAAACATTTAAGTATTTTAATCATTGTATTTTGAGGGATAATTTGTGTGATTGAAATTAGTTGAAAATGAGATCACCATGCATGCATGCAATTTTATTGTAAAGTACAGGTCATGATTCCACTTTGAGAACTTTTGTTTCTTGTGCTTTCTTTGTCTAGATTTCTTTACCCACAGAAATCATGTCTAGATTGGCCACCAGACCCAAGGTTTTGTTCTTCTGCTTTTAGGCCCAAAAAAATATGTCTGTTTAGGGTTACATTGGCAAAAAAAAGGTTGGTTTGTTGGGAGGAATTTTTTTTTTTTTTTAGTGTCTATCACCCTAAGATTGAAATCCAAACTTTTAAAAATAAATTTCGTAGAAAAGTGGGAAAAAAAGTTAGGGTCAGGGTTAAAAAATTAGGGTCGGTCGGGTAACCCTAAACAGACATTTTTTTTTTTGGCCTAATAAAAATTGTCATCTAAATTATCTAGACACTAGATTATCACCCCCTATTATTTGGAACTTAACCTTGAAAGTTTAAGCCATGTGTGCTAATATTTATGATTTAAATACAAAATATGGGATTTAGATGAACTGCATTTCTAATTCGTAATCACAAGAAAAAAACTTTTTTTTATATTAAGGAGGTTGATTTATATCATGGCAAGAAAAAGTGTTTAAGAACACATTGTATATGAACTCGTTTCGGTTCTCTCAGTTTTAAGAAGAAATTTTTTCAAGGAAGAAATTTTTCAAAGAATATCACTAAGATAAATCAATACATCAATGGTTGATGTTCTTACATTACAAACAAATTAAAGAGAGTATTTTTTGTGGAAATCATGCATTAATACTCTCAAAATGTGTAAATTTACAGATACTTATTATGATACATTGACCCGAGGTAAGATAATCAATAGACAACAACATATTTCACTCTAATATAAACAATAAAACAATAGATGTATATAATTATCCTTTTATTATCCAAATTGTTCATTTACTTGTATAACAAAGTTTAATAATAATATTTCATCATCATTTAACAGATGATTAACTAATTAAGACACACAATGACCTACTTATGATAGGAGAGATCATGTACAAGAATAAAATATCACAGATGGGAAATAAAAAACATAGAGAACAGACAAAAAGGTTTCATAGATACATTCATTGTTCTAAGGCCACTATTATGTAAACAAAAATTAATAACAAAGTTAATTTGTTCTAAACAATTTCAAAAAGAATGTTTCATTTTCATTTTCAGATTTTCATAAACATAAAAAAACAACCTGTATAAAACTTCTATAAATATTTTTAACAAGATAAATTTCAACGTCATTAGATTTAAATTTGTGGAAAATTATTAGCACTGCCTTATTTTCAGGTGACAATGAAACAAATAATATGTATTGACATTTCGGAGAGAGCATCATGAAAATTACGTAATTTTCAAAAGAACATTTTAAAATCCTTCTGTAGGCTATCTCATTAGTTTAGGGTACAGCGATATGATAATTTGGGAGTATATATACATAAAAATCTATATGTATTAGATGTTTCCTCACATACAAGAAGATATTCCTTGGACTTATTTCAGAAAGGCCTACCTAAAATTATATAACTAATGAACAGCCCTGCAGAGTTAGTTGTATCCGATACCAGCACCTATACCTGCTAAACGTATCTACCTTCAATAGTTTTTTATACAATGTACATTACTTAATATTTTTATTATTTTTCAATTCTACACTTGACAAAATGTTTTTTTTCAATTCATATTTGTTCATTTTCAGATTACTTTTTTTCTTTTTCTATTCTACACATTTTTTGACATATCTGTTTAAATTTGTTTTTTCAATTTGTGTTATTTGTTTATCTTCAGATAAATTTTTTTTCAAAATAAATCTTCCGAGTAACAATTTCACTACTGCAAGCTGATTTCCTGCTACTTATTGGGAAGCTTTCTACAAGACTATGCTGGCTTTTTTTCTAATTAAGTCTGAACACTTTTAGATTTCTGCCTAAACCGGGACTACCTTTTTTCAATTATGTACCTAGAATAAGTATTTCTGAATTTGTGTAGTCTTGCTGCCTGGAATCCATCTTGAACAACTGCATTTGAATCAGCTTAAAACAAAATTAAAATATAAACTTTTCCTTGATATGATGCATTGTGATTGGAATGTGGCATGGGTAATTTGTACATTTAAAAGTATTAGGAATAAGGTATATATTAGGAATTATATACATATGTGTATTTTAGACAACTGTACAATTGTTATGACCTATAATCAAAAGCAAAAAGCATTACAGCGTAAACGACTGCAGTATAAGCTGTGCACACATAGTCTATGATATACCCGTGCATGATATTTTTAAATTCTATAAAAAATAATATCTGAGAATATTAGAACTGTGAAAACATTTTAAAAAAACATAGGAGGTTTGATACAACAGATGTTTGATACAGTTGTCAGCAACGTTATGGAGCACTATATTGTGGGCAGTTTTTGTTGTAAACAGTACAACACAGACATCAATAGTTGATACAAAAATACAAAAACAAATGGGTAAATAGTCTTTGCAATGAGAAAGAAAACCTTATTAAATGTCTTTTAGTTTTCTTTTTCATTTCTCCTGTTGCTATAATACATTTATCTTTAATTTTCAATCCATTGTTTTGTTGTTGTTTCAAGCTTTGCCAGTTAAGTGACATTCTGATTATAAACACAGAGCAGTAATAGCTAACTAGAGGCTTAACCATATAAAATATATATATCATTACAATTTATAATAAATATCCTTAAGACAGAAACTTTCAAAAATAATATGACATAGAATTTTAGGACATTTCTAAATAATTCCTAACAATCATAATAAATGTAATAATTTCACCAGATCTGGCTCATAATTTGAATATTAATTTATGGACAAAAACATTTAACAGGACAAAATGGCTAATACATAGATAACATTCATATTCTGTTGTACATCTAAATACATATGTTATGGTTTTATCTTACCAACTGTCATACAAGTTAAATATTGTCAATTAAATTCAATTAATAAGCATTTCTCTTTCTGATATCCGATACAATAACAGCAATGAAAACATTAATATGAATGTCAATGCCAGTCATTAATTGCAGCACTTGGCCTAATCAAATTCAGGTCTGATTTCTGTACAGTGTAGAATGCTTCTCTTTCAAACCGTCAACGTAAACTGACAATTTCCCTGATCAGTTTCATGATGATGTCTCCATGTGTAGTGGCACTTGATAAAGTCTTGGTAATGGCGAGAAATTAACGAAGGATGAGCATTGAATGTCATTTGAACTAAAATGTCCTTGAACCTAACTGCCTGTCTCCTGTGGCTGCTGCGCCAATGCATCCAGTTCCTTAGAATATTCCTTGTTGCCATGGTCACCACCTGTTGTCGTGGCCTCAGCCTTGGAAATGGTCTCCTCCACAACCTCAGCAGCCTGGCTCACACCTGTAATCCAGGAAACACAATGCCATGCATTATCATGCAAATTACATGCAAGACAGGTAAATAACAAAACATCTGTGTAACAACACTCGTTGGTCCATTCCAGTGCATACAAAGTTATTGTTAGAATTGTACCAAATTAAATGAACTTTCCCATCCCCTTTTCTGGTGTTATAGTTACCGTACCCTAGAAACATAAACTGAAGGCTCTAAGGTGCAAAAATTATTTGAAATTGGAGTTGGAAAAAGTGAATTGGATTTCCAATTGACTACTTCACAGAAAAGTAAATAGTTTAATCCAAATGGTTACGGATCAAAACAGGTAAATGAGGAACTCTGCACAACTCTATGGCCAAAACTGAGTGTACCTATGTATACATATCGTATTCAATAACTTTGTGAGAAGGGCAGGATATAAATGCAAGCTTCACAGCAAACACTTTACCAGACATCACACTGAACAGATTAAAAGTTAGCTAGGTTTAAATCACATTAACACAAAGACAAAGGCATATGACAAGACACATCACAGTCGATTGTTACTTTCAAAAGTCAATTGTATTCTAAGTTTGCTTGATTTTTTTCCAAGTCGGTACTTATTTCTTTAATCAGTTGCCGTTTTTAAACAGAATCTTTCCTAACAGGAATACATTCGTTTTGGCTCCAGGACCACAAAACATTATAAATATTCTAAGAATTTACCTGGTAACCAGCCATTAACAAACTTTTTGTAACATGATCTTTGATTGGCTAAGAATCAAAACAAATTTTTTGTAATATTGTGTTTGATTGTTCCATTTTCTGCTTCTGAGATTTTGTGATCAATATTAACTATAGCTGCTATCAAACTTGAAACATGATCTAAAATGTAGTTGTAATTGATTTCTGAAACAGGTCTAGTGTGTAATATAAAACTGATGTTATCCTTAATGAACAATGTCATTCAAAACAAACAACCATCTATTGGCCTAACTGAGATGTGAGAAAAACACTAGTCAGGGATTGACAACTTTATCACAGACATTTGATATATTCCACCTATCCTGTGTTTACAGGTTATATAATGGGACAAAAATCAGATGTTTTACTCTACATGTGTGTTCTATTTCTCTGATTTAAGGCCAGGCCCCCCCCCCCATTACTCTCCAATATCTCTAAAAAAAATTAATCTGCTAGGATCAAATAAATGCTCCTTAGATTTGTTTAAATAATAATCATCATATATTTATATAAATCAGTAATACCTTTTTTTCTTTCCTCGAATTGAACAGGGAATTTCTCCAAAAGATCGCGAACATGTTCCGTAAACATATTATGAAAAAATGAAACCTGAAAAAACTATGCTGAAAAGCTAATTGGCTTTTTATTAATGATCTTTATATAAATATTGCAAGGAAAAGGTTAAAATAGTAATAGTATGCAGCAAAAAATTGAAAAAAATGTCTTACTTATAATTGTGTTAATAGAGGGTGTGGTACTAAATGTACCAAGACATGTTAGAGTGAGAAAGGGAATCTAAAAATTTCTATGACATTCAAAGAAGATATAAACCAAACAATATGCAATGCATAAAGTATGACACATAGCAACAATTAAGTACCTCCTTGTGTCTCTTAACCATACAGATTATTGGGCTACAAGTGTCTCTAAACCATACCGATTATTGGGCTACAAGTGTCTCTTAACAATACCGATTATTGGGCTACAAGTGTCTCTTAACAATACAGATTATTGGGCTACAAGTGTCTCTTAACAATACAGATTATTGGGCTACAAGTGTCTCTTAACAATACAGATTATTGGGCTACAAGTGTCTCTTAACAATACAGATTATTGGGCTACAAGTGTCTCTTAACAATACAGATTATTGGGCTACAAGTGTCTCTTAACAATACAGATTATTGGGCTACAAGTGTCTCTTAACAATACAGATTATTGGGCTACAAGTGTCTCTTAACAATACAGATTATTGGGCTACAAGTGTCTCTTAACAATACAGATTATTGGGCTACAAGTGTCTCTTAACAAAACAGATTATTGGGCTACGAGTGTCTCTTAACAATACAGATTATTGGGCTAAGTGTCCTTAACAATACAGATTATTGGGATCCAAGTGTCCTTAACAATACAGATTATTGGGCTACAAGTGTCCCTTAACAATACAGATTATTGGGCTACAAGTGTCTCTTAACAATACAGATTATTGGGCTACAAGTGTCTCTTACAATACAGATTATTGGGCTACAAGTGTCCCTTAACAATACAGATTATTGGGATCCAAGTGTCCTTAACAATACAGATTATTGGGCTACAAGTGTCTCTTAACAATACAGATTATTGGGCTACAAGTGTCCCTTAACAATACAGATTATTGGGATCCAAGTGTCCCTTAACAATACAGATTATTGGGCTACAAGTGTCTCTTAACAATACCGATTATTGGGCTACAAGTGTCTCTTAACAATACAGATTATTGGGCTACAAGTGTCCCTTAACAATACAGATTATTGGGCTACAAGTGTCTCTTAACAATACAGATTATTGGGCAACAAGTGTCCCTTAACAATACAGATTATTGGGCTACAAGTGTCTCTTAACAAAACAGACTATTAGGCTACGAGTATCTCTTAACAATACAGACTATTAGGCTACGAGTATCTCTTAACAATACAGATTATTGGGCTACAAGTGTCTCTTAACCATACAGATCATTATACAAGTATCTCTTAACAATACAGATTATTGGGCTACAAGTGTCCCTTAACAATACAGATTATTGGGCTACAAGTGTCTCTTAACAATACAGATTATTGGGCTACAAGTGTCTCTTAACAATACAGATTATTGGGCTACAAGTGTCTCTTAACAATACAGATTATTGGGCTACAAGTGTCTCTTAACAATACAGATTATTGGGCTACAAGTGTCTCTTAACAATACAGATTATTGGGCTACAAGTGTCTCTTAACCATACAGATTATTGGGCTACAAGTGTCTCTTAACAATACAGATTATTGGGCTACAAGTGTCTTTTAACCATACAGATTATTGGGCTACAAGTGTCTCTTAACCATACAGATTATTGGGCTACAAGTGTCCCTTAACAATACAGATTATTGGGCTACAAGTGTCTCTTAACAATACAGATTATTGGGCTACAAGTGTCTCTTAACAATACAGATTATTGGGCTACAAGTGTCTCTTAACAAAAGAATACAGAGTATCTTAACAATACAGACTATAGGCTACGAGTATCTCTTAACAATACAGATTATTGGGCTACAAGTGTCTCTTAACCATACAGATCATTATACAAGTATCTCTTAACAATACAGATTATTGGGCTACAAGTGTCCCTTAACAATACAGATTATTGGGCTACAAGTGTCTCTTAACAATACAGATTATTGGGCTACAAGTGTCTTTTAACCATACAGATTATTGGGCTACAAGTGTCTCTAAACCATACCGATTATTGGGCTACAAGTGTCTTTTAACCATACAGATTATTGGGCTACAAGTGTCCCTTAACCATACAGATTATTGGGCTACAAGTGTCTCTAAACCATACCGATTATTGGGCTACAAGTGTCCCTTAACAATACAGATTATTGGGCTACAAGTGTCTCTTAACAATACAGATCATTGGGCTACAAGTGTCTTTTAACAATACCGATTATTGGGCTAAAAGTGTCCCTTAACAATACCGATTATTGGGCTAAAAGTGTCCCTTAACAATACAGATTATTGGGCTACAAGTGTCCCTTAACAATACAGATTATTGGGCTACAAGTGTCCCTTAACAATACAGATTATTGGGCTACAAGTGTCCCTTAACAATACCGATTATTGGGCTAAAAGTGTCCCTTAACAATACCGATTATTGGGCTACAAGTGTCCCTTAACAATACAGATTATTGGGCTACAAGTGTCTCTAAACCATACCGATTATTGGGCTACAAGTGTCCCTTAACAATACAGATTATTGGGCTACAAGTGTCCCTTAACAATACAGATTATTGGGCTACAAGTGTCCCTTAACCATACAGATTATTGGGCTACAAGTGTCTCTAAACCATACCGATTATTGGGCTACAAGTGTCTCTAAACCATACCGATTATTGGGCTATAAGTGTCCCTTAACAAAACAGACTATTAGGCTACGAGTATCTCTTAACAATACAGATTATTGGGCTACAAGTGTCCTTAACAATACAGATTATTGGGCTACAAGTGTCTCTTAACAAAACAGACTATTAGGCTACGAGTATCTCTTAACAATACAGATTATTGGGCTACAAGTGTCTCTTAACCATACAGATCATTATACAAGTGTCTTTTAACCATACAGATTATTGGGCTATAAGTGTCTCTTAACAATACAGATTATTGGGCTACAAGTGTCTCTTAACCATACAGATCATTATACAAGTATCTCTTAACAATACAGATTATTGGGCTACAAGTGTCCCTTAACCATACAGATCATTATACAAGTATCTCTTAACAATACAGATTATTGGGCTACAAGTGTCCCTTAACCATACAGATCATTGGGCTACAAGTGTCCCTTAACAATACAGATTATTGGGCTACGAGTGTCTCTTAACCATACAGATTATTGGGCTTCAAGTGTCTCTTGGTCCTATAGATTATTGGGCTACAAGTGTCTCTTAACAATACAGATTATTGGGCTACAAGTGTCTCTTAACAATACCGATTATTGGGCTACGAGTGTCTCTTAACAATACCGATTATTGGGCTACGAGTGTCTCTTAACAATACAGATTATTGGGCTACAAGTGTCTCTTAACCATACAGATCATTATACAAGTATCTCTTAACAATACAGATTATTGGGCTACAAGTGTCCCTTAACCATACAGATCATTGGGCTACAAGTGTCCCTTAACAATACAGATTATTGGGCTACGAGTGTCTCTTAACCATACAGATTATTGGGCTTCAAGTGTCTCTTGGTCCTATAGATTATTGGGCTACAAGTGTCTCAAGACCATACAGATCATTGGGCTACAAGTATATCTTAACCATATAGATTATTGGGCTACAAGTGTCTCTTGGTCGTATAGATTATTGGGCTACAAGTATATTGTAACCATACAGATTATTGGGTTACAAGTGTCTCTTAACCATACAGATTATTGGGCTACAAGTGTCTCATGACCATACAAATCATTGGGCTACAAGTATATTGTAACCATACAGATTATTGGGCTACATGTATATTCGATTATTGTCAAGTGTCTTGAATATGATATGTATGGACTATGATGGCTACAAGTCTGTTAAGAATGTGTCTCTATGACCTTTAGCTGCAGACAACAGCCAAATCATCTCTAAAAATTGTTACTATTTCTGTTGTACACAATGTTTCTCTGGCAAACTAACATGAATGGTGTCTTTATCATGTACTACTATGATGAGTCTGGATGATAAGAGTGTGTTGTTGTTTTTTTTTGTAGCTAATGTGTGGCACAGAACCAAGATCAGAGTATTCCAACATCATTTAGGTAAGATGTTCACAAACTGATACATTAGAGCTAACTGTTCTACTGAAAGGTATAGGAACACACAGAATACTGGGCACAGTTTCATGAACGTTCCTTAACTTTAAGGAATTCCTTAACTTAAAATTCTCTATTGGAAAGCATTACTGATTTTAAGGAAGGCTCCTTAACTTTAAGGGTTTGCGTTAACTTCCGTAATGCTTTCATATGGTGAATTTTAAGTTAAGGAGTTCCTTAAATTTAAGGAATGTTCATGAAACTGGGCCCAGAAAGAAAGAGTATGTAAAGGTCACCAAACACTGTGACCTCTATCTGAGAGTACTGAATATTTAGGTGATTTATTATTATTTGAACAAATGCATATATTAAATATCTATACAAATATAATTATCTTTGCATTCATGTTCCCTACACACATTTTGGCTTGAGATACAAAGTATGTACACTGTACAGGTATATATTTCTAATAATCATCCAATTGTTAAAAGTCAAATACCATAATATATGTGTTCTAGACTTTCTTTTCACATTTCTAAACTCTTAACTGTTAATATTAACAAAAACATCACAAGATAGAATATTAACTTTATAACACCAGAAAAATACCAGATCATTGACTACAAACACTATTAATGAAAACAAAAACAGTCTTTGAGTACAGGTGCCTTCCTTGGTATCTGGTCTTTTTGTAGTAATGAAATAGGGTGTGTGGGACATTGACCTTCTATTAGATTCTTTGACTGGCAAGACTCCCAGTCAGGGATCCCCTTCCGACATAGTGGGTGGAAGTGAACCCCATAATGCAGTGTATTCTTGACTTTAGTAGGCCTTCGTGGCATCTAGACAGTAAATATAAAACTGGGTCCAAGTAATGGTTAGCTTCTCTTAATTATTTCAGAAATAATAGTGCATGGCTTGCAGCAGAGGTGAACTGATTCTTCAAATTCTGTCACAATCAGTTGGTGAGAGGCGTGGCCATGGTACTGTACGATACTATCGTCTTGTTCAATCCATATACCCCAAATTCTATAGGTTCTAATTGAACTGGTTAGCAATTCTTATGACAATTTCAGGTCAACTATATAAATGGCCACTCTGATAAACCAAAAACTAGCAATATTATTCCATAATCTATGCCAATGAACCAAATCAAAATGCAGCCATTTTGAGTTTTAGTGAAAGCTTTAAATCTATTGTAAAATTAACTTGTAACATACACAGGAGCTTAAGCTTCTGCAAATAAAGATATCACACACTTGACCTGGCTGGCTCATAACAATAGGACAAATGGCTGATCTTTTGTTGTCAAAATGTCCAAAACAGCTATCTAATTTCCTTTTTAGCATTCAAACTTGATGTAAGGTCAAACCTATCTAGAATCTACATATATTTTAGATGTTTGGCATGCATCTCCCTTAGCAGCATTTGAATGACTTAGTTGCTGCCCTTTAACAAAATTAAAGAAATGATGAAAATTCACTTACCAGCTCCTTGAGATGTTTGGGCCTGGAAAGAAATAAGGTGTCATTAAGATTTCATTGAAAAATTCAATATACTCATGACTATGGTATTTTTTTAACGTTTACAAAAATCAATGTTATTTGAATCTTTGTTTGCCAGATATTACTGCTCCTGTCAACATCCAGATTGTTTTGTATCTAATGCAGACATGAAAAAATTCAATATTTTGTGACATGAATTAATTGTTGAAATATTCTTTTACTAACAAACAATGTGATATTAAATGATATAGTCCATGGGTGTTCTGAGAGCAGTTAACTCAACTTGTCTGAGGAAATGTCACCATCCATATTGATACAGGTCCAAATGAGTGTGGTTCCTCATATGTAATGATTGTATACACATTATGTAGTTAAAGTATTGACAGAGTGATATTGTATAGTAATGATCTGCAGTGACTGATACATATGGACAACCTGACAGGAAATATGTGTAAATCTACAGGAAAATCAGCTTATCGGTGTATATATAGCTAGGTTACAACTTCATGTTGTTTTCAATACAAATTTGTGCACTATATGTTTGAGCTGCATATCAAAAATTGGAAATATTTATGGAAGCTGTGTGACTTGAATCAATCAACATCAAAGATAAACCATTCAAGATAAATTGAGATTAAAATTTTTACAGTCAGTACCTTAATACAAATGTGATACGCGAAACTTAGGTTTTTAATTTGCAACACAGAGGTTGAGCCTATTGGTCTACCAGGTATAGGTCAGGAGATCTCACCCATTGGGTAACAATGGCCCCATAAGTATCAAATATATTAGGTAGATACTATATTTTTTGAAGTATCTATTATGTGAAATTGTACATTAAAAAAAAAACACAAAAAAAAACCAGCAAATATTTTTGGAAATGATCAAATGCAATTATTATATATTGCACATATATCAGAAATTCACAAATATCCAGCTTATGCAAACATATAGATACTTCAAACATTACTTCGGTATCATTCTTTATTAAATCATGATTCAATTTAAATTTACTGCAACTAAATACTTACTGCCATATTCCTCAGGTAGATTATGGTATTACGAAAAAAACACAGAACCTTTCCACAACAGGAGAATGTACAAACCACTGCTAACCTCTGACACACTAAACAGGTTACCTTAATCACCAAGACCTAGCATTACTGGGTAATAGTGCAATTAGTATACCATAATACACCTAGTAGACAACCATCCTCAGGTCTGTACCAATGTACCGTAATACACCTAATAGACAACCATCCTTAGGTCTGTACCAATGTACCATAATACACCTAATAGACAACCATCCTCAGGTCTGTACCAATGTACTGTAATACACCTAATAGACAACCATCCTCAGGTCTGTACCAATGTACTGTAATACACCTAATAGACAACCATCCTCAGGTCTGTACCAATGTACTGTAATACACCTAATAGACAACCATCCTCAGGTCTGTACCAATGTACTGTAATACACCTAATAGACAACCATCCTCAGGTCTGTACCAATGTACTGTAATACACCTAATAGACAACCATCCTCAGGTCTGTACCAATGTACTGTAATACACATAATAGACAACCATCCTCAGGTCTGTACCAATGTACCGTAATATACCTAATAGACAACCATCCTCAGGCCTGTACCAATGTACTGTAATACACCTAATAGACACAACCATCCTCAGGCCTGTACCAATGTACTGTAATATACCTAATAGACAACCATCCTCAGGTCTGTACCAATGTACTGTAATACACCTAATACACAACCATCCTCAGGTCTGTACCAATGTACTGTAATACACCTAATAGACAACCATCCTCAGGTCTGTACCAATGTACTGTAATACACCTAATAGACAACCATCCTCAGGTCTGTACCAATGTACTGTAATACACCTAATAGACAACCATCCTCAGGTCTGTACCAATGTACTGTAATACACCTAATAGACAACCATCCTCAGGTCTGTACCAATGTACTGTAATACACCTAATAGACAACCATCCTCAGGTCTGTACCAATGTACTGTAATACACCTAATAGACAACCATCCTCAGGTCTGTACCAATGTACTGTAATACACCTAATAGACAACCATCCTCAGGTCTGTACCAATGTACTGTAATACACCTAATAGACAACCATCCTCAGGTCTGTACCAATGTACTGTAATACACCTAATAGACAACCATCCTCAGGTCTGTACCAATGTACTGTAATACACCTAATAGACAACCATCCTCAGGTCTGTACCAATGTACTGTAATACACCTAATAGACAACCATCCTCAGGTCTGTACCAATGTACCATAATACACCTAATAGACAACCATCCTCAGGTCTGTACCAATGTACTGTAATACACCTAATAGACAACCATCCTCAGGTCTGTACCAATGTACTGTAATACACCTAATAGACAACCATCCTCAGGTCTGTACCAATGTACTGTAATACACCTAATAGACAACCATCCTCAGGTCTGTACCAATGTACTTAATACACCTTAATAACCTAATAGACAACCATCCTCAGGTCTGTACCAATGTACTGTAATACACCTAATAGACAACCATCCTCAGGTCTGTACCAATGTACTGTAATACACCTAATAGACACACCATCCTCAGGTCTGTACCAATGTACTGTAATACACCTAATAGACAACCATCCTCAGGCCTGTACCAATGTACCGTAATACACCTAATAGACAACATCCTCAGGTCTGTACCAATGTACTGTAATACACCTAATAGACAACCATCCTCAGGTCTGTACCAATGTACGTAATACACCTAATAGACAACCATCCTCAGGTCTGTACCAATGTACTGTTAATAACCTAATAACAACCATCCTCAGGTCTGTACCAATGTACTGTAATACACCTAATAGACAACCATCCTCAGGTCTGTACCAATGTACATGTACCTATACACCTAAACAACCATCCTCAGGTCTGTACCAATGTACTGTAATACACCTATACACAACCATCCTCAGGTCTGTACCAATGTACATAATACACCTAATAGACAACCATCCTCAGGTCTGTACCAATGTACTGTAATACACCTAATAGCAACCATCCTCAGGTCTGTACCAATGTACTGTAATACGACCTAATAGACAACCATCCTCAGGTCTGTACCAATGTACTGTAATACACCTAATAGACAACCATCCTCAGGTCTGTACCAATGTACTGTAATAACCTAATAGACAACCATCCTCAGGTCTGTACCAATGTACTGTAATACACCTAATAGACAACCATCCTCAGGTCTGTACCAATGTACTGTAATACACCTAATAGACAACCATCCTCAGGTCTGTACCAATGTACTGTAATACACCTAATAGACAACCATCCTCAGGTCTGTACCAATGTACTGTAATACACACCTAATAGACAACCATCCTCAGGTCTGTACCAATGTACTGTAATACACCTAATAGACAACCATCCTCAGGTCTGTACCAATGTACTGTAATACACCTAATAGACAACCATCCTCAGGTCTGTACCAATGTACTGTAATATACCTAATAGACAACCATCCTCAGGTCTGTACCAATGTACTGTAATAACCTAATAGACAACCATCCTCAGGTCTGTACCAATGTACTGTAATACACCTAATAGACAACCATCCTCAGGTCTGTACCAATGTACTGTAATACACCTAATAGACAACCATCCTCAGGTCTGTACCAATGTACTGTTATACACCTAATAGACAACCATCCTCAGGTCTATACCAATGTACTGTAATATACCTAATAGACAACCATCCTCAGGTCTATACCAATGTACTGTAATACACCTAATAGACAACCATCCTCAGGTCTGTACCAATGTACTGTAATACACCTAATAGACAACCATCCTCAGGTCTGTACCAATGTACTGTAATACACCTAATAGACAACCATCCTCAGGTCTGTACCAATGTACTGTTATACACCTAATAGACAACCATCCTCAGGTCTATACCAATGTACTGTAATACTCCTTAGTAGCACCAATGTACCAATGTACTGTTAATTAACACTGGGCTAGCTACCTTCATGTATTATAATAGCACTATAGGTAACCAACAACTACCTTGTACCAATATACCGTAATTAACTTAACTAACAACCATTCCCTCTATACTGATTTACAGTATTATGATTTACCAAAAAATTGTATATCAATTACCATAAAATACCACAATGAGCTAATACCATCCTTCAGGGTGCTGTATTATACCTAATAGTACTCCTGGTATTGACAGATCGCCAGCTGTCAATCAAACCGCACGTGACTTTGTATTTTGTATTGTGTGTGCTACGATGTTTGCTCCGACATTGAATAGAAACACGTGCATTTGTGAGCACGAGGCGTGGCTATATTACACCTGGCGATCGGTCAATAACTGACAGGGTCACCAACATCCTGTTCTATATCAGATATTCATAACATTAATCCTACTCTCCAACACACCAACACTCATCATTCTTTAATATGCAATCATCCCCAAACATACCTCAACTTGTCTTACTTCAACATGATACATTAAAATGGCCATTATCATGGCAGTTTATGGATAACAATATGGTACCATTTATTTAGTAGTTAAGAAGGCCAACTGTCGGATCACTAGGTGTTATAAACAAAGTAGCATATTACACAGGAGTACAGAGTACAGTACGCCTGGGGTCCAATCTCCACTATCATGCAACTAGCAATTATCATCTTATTATGCACATGCAATGTAAATAAATTAACTTTCTTTCATCATGAATACTAAATTCTGCAATTTCCAAATTTTTTCAAAACAAGTTTGAGAAGATTTATGTTTGTGGATTTAAAAATTAAACTTTAATTATCAATAAAGATGATGTTACTACAGGATTTTAATTGGCAGAGATAAACTTTTAGGAATTTAAAACGAAAGTAAATTGTGTGCAAATTTAAGTTAGATGTGAAAAGGGAAGCAACTCTTATTTTTTGAACAATAAATAAAAACAAAATAAGAAATTTAGAAATGGAGCATACTCTATTTTTTTTTTCTTCTAATCCAATTTGCATGGTTCTTTTGATATCAAAAAATAACTAGAACAAAAGTCCAAATGATATAACATATGACTGGTAAGGTGTATATGTCAGATACAATAAGTACACCAGTCCCTGGAGTGATAGAGATAAGACAGTAAATCGCCCACAGACATGAAACCATGTGCTAAATGTTCCAAGACATCATGTAATGCACACATTCTACTGGCAGTGCATTCATCAGTATGGAGAATGGTAAGCCCTGCAAGGGGGCATGCTCCACAGTGTGGGATATTCACAAACACAACTCCTATCGACAGGGGTCACTGTGTGGGATATTCACAAACACAACTCCAATCATACAGGTCACTGTGTGGGATATTCACAAACACAACTCCAATCATTCAGGTCACAGTGTAGGATATTCACAAACACAACTCCTATCATACAGGTCACTGTGTGGGATATTCACAAACACAACTCCAATCATACAGGTCACAGTGTGGGATATTCACAAACACAACTCCTATCATACAGGTCACTGTGTGGGATATTCACAAACACAACTCCAATCATACAGGTCACTGTGTTGGATATTCACAAACACAACTCCAATCATACAGGTCACAGTGTGGGATATTCACAAACACAACTCCTATCATACAGGTCACAGTGTGGGATATTCACAAACACAACTCCAATCATTCAGGTCACTGTGTGGGATATTCACAAACACAACTCCAATCATACAGGTCACTGTGTTGGATATTCACAAACACAACTCCAATCATACAGGTCACTGTGTGGGATATTCACAAACACAACTCCTATCATACAGGTCACTGTGTGGGATATTCACAAACACAACTCCAATCATACAGGTCACTGTGTGGGATATTCACAAACACAACTCCAATCATACAGGTCACTGTGTGGGATATTCACAAACACAACTCCAATCATACAGGTCACTGTGTGGGATATTCACAAACACAACTCCAATCATACAGGTCACTGTGTGGGATATTCACAAACACAACTCCAATCATACAGGTCACTGTGTGGGATATTCACAAACACAACTCCAATCATACAGGTCACTGTGTGGGATATTCACAAACACAACTCCTATCATACAGGCCACAGTGTGGGATATTCACAAACACAACTCCAATCATACAGGTCACTGTTTGGGATATTCACAAACACAACTCTCTCACAACATGTTTGATAAATTTTAATTGGTTTGGTGGTTATCCATCAATCAATTTATCTTTTTATATCCAATTAACATACTGAATGATTGTCATTCACATAAACATATATCAGATTTGAAGGCAGTGTAGGAAAGTTAAGGAGCTACCCTACAAAAACCAGAGACCTTATGTTAGAATCTCAGTAATTGACTCCTAGACTATAGTGCTATGTTAGGGTATATTAATTGCATGACAAAGCCACTGCAGTCCAAATATGGTTTTTATTAGTTTTATATCCTATTATCAACCAGGGACTTTTAAGAATGTGCCATGTTTTTTGATGGAGGATAGCAGGAGTACCCGGAAAAAAAGGGGGAAAAAAAAAAGAAAAACACACTGACCACCAGTCAGAAACTGGAAACTGCCCAATATGGGATTCAAACTCACAACCCAGAGATGGAGGTCTCTGGTAATATGTCGAGAGATCTTAACCACTCCGTCAATGTGGCCCCTTCCAAATATGGTAATCGGCACTTCACGGTTATAGGTATCATGTTATGCTCGACTATTGTTTTTTTTGTTTGGAATTTTTTATTTTTGCTTATTATTTACCATAGTTATTAAGATATTCCAGGTTTTGGAAGTGAAAGAAAGTCTGAGTATTTGGAAAAAACACAAACCTTCAGTCAGTACACCCAGGGGTAGAAGGCAAGTCATAGGATGTCATGACACCAACTCCAAACAAGTGAAACATTGTTATGATTTTAACATATTGGTATGACAATATTTTGTTCAGTTGTATACTTACAGGTTGCTGCTGAACTTTATCACCAAAGAAGGCTTTATCTAACACAAGGCTTATGTCATAGAACACTTCCTGGATGTCACGGTCACCGTACAGCTGGAACATTGAATATCCATTCTTCTTAAATTCAATGCTTATTGTCATGAAATTCAGATAGATAACAAACTAGATATCCAGAAAAACAAATTAATTCCACAAAAAATATCTTAAATCAAAAACTCAGCTAAAATACTTAGGCCTACATTCAGTAATAACACCCCTCCCATCATTTATTTCTGAGGTAGGGGTATAATGCTGGTAGAATATACATAGCAAATAATAGATTTCAATATAATCTCAAGGCTATAAACTAAATAAGTAAACATATGTCTTGGTTTGATATCCTTCCTCAACTATGTATGTTATTAATCAAATTATAATTATATACAAAAGGTACCCCTAAACCGTTTGGCAGGGAATACATTTTAATGCAATTGTCCATTTCCAGAGAAACCGTATACTGTAAACATATAATCTTTCCCGACTACGTACTAAATTTTACACTTTTTCTATTTCAAAACAAGTTGGCAAAGATTAACATTAGTGGATTTAAATATTGAATGGAATTTTCCTTCAATATAAATGACAAAGATGCTAATTCACAGGGATAAACTTTCCCCAATTTACTTAATTGGATCGTTAAATTCACATAAGTAAATCGTATGAGAAAGATAGTTGGTTTACAGCTATACATGTATATTAAGGTAAAGTAAAGCATATAACATGAACTTACAAGAACAAGTTTGCCACTGTCATCATAGTGTTTTAAAACAGGGAGTGTGTTATTACGGAAGAAGTTAATTCTACTGGCGATTGCGCTAAGATTGTCATCAATCCTTTCCGTTGCCTGACCCCGGTCCATCAGTCGCTTCTGCATGTAGTATTCCTCACAGTCTATCAACAGCACGAAATTCAGGCCTCCAATCTATAACACAACAAAATTGCTATTTATTACTGAGGTTTAATTCTTCTTCTAGTGATAACTACCATCATTTATAAATGGTATTATTATAAAAAATTGGGGTGTGAACAATAAGCCAAAAGGTTTTTCATTTGCTTGTATTTTTGTTTTCTTATATTGGCCAGTGTATGACTAAAAATGTAGAACAACAATTTTTTCTGAACTAATATTTCATTCTTGTCATGAAATTGAGTGTGAAAATGATATTGTAAATGAAACGTTTTATATACAATAGATTTCCAGAAAATTAAGATAATTGAAGAGATCAGTTGTGATAAAAAATTATACTGACTATGGAGAAAATAATGGAGATTTTTTTAATTAAAACAATTATCCTGAAATTGATATGCCTTAGAATTTTTTTTTTTAATATTACGTTCTTTATTGTAACCAAATTCCACATACTATGGAATAATCTGAATATGACAATATAGCAAATCTTTTAAGTGATGCAAATAGAAATTCAGAATTTTGTTATCCCCATCACAAGGTAATTGATTATAACATTAATACTTACATATTTGTTGAACTCTTCCACCTGTGTCTTATCCCTGGGGTAACCTTCCAGGATTATGGCTGATGCGTCCTTGTGTTTTGCTAAATTAGTTTTAAGTAGATCTACCGTCACCTCCTATAAATCATGGAAAAAAATAATTGATTCAGATTCAAAAATAAATTGATAAATTCAGTCTACTACCAGATTATCTCACCCATAAATTCATGCATGTTATGGAGAAAAAGTAATCATGCCAAATTATAGAGATAATTTTGAGACCCTAGAAATTGGTGGCGAGTTTTCAGAATGACAGCAAGCCAACAGTTTCAGTTGCAACATAAAGCTAAATACATGTATTAATTACAATAGAATCATAAATCTTTAACTAACACTTTCATTTGCAATTATCATAATAAAACGTCCAGATCATAAATTTTCAAAATCTATACAACAATAATAAGTAACGGATGTAAGATTATGACTAATTGTTCTACTTTTCATATATGTTTGTTCCTGAGGAACATACAGGTTTATACTGGAGTCGTGTCCCTTACCTCAGGTGCCATCTCTCCCTGCTGAACTAGTGAGCTAATCATGCCCCATTTCTGATCGGCTGTCCCCTTCTGACTGATCTCTGTACGTAAGATGTCACCCATGGACACATGTACTGTACCTGGGTATCGGTCAATGATCATCTTCGCCTGAGTGCCCTTACCGCTACCTGGTCCACCTATCAAAGTTAGAATGTGTTAATTAGATTTATAAACAGGCAATTTACAGAATTTTTGTCAAATGTTAAGTACCAGGTAATGTTAGATAAAAATGAGTACAGTACAGTTTGCCTTATTTGGCAGACTAATCAAAGTCACATTTATAGCATATTTCAGAGTATGCTAATGTAATAGCATATCATTATGTCATGACATGCTAATAGCACTTATGTATTAGGGCAGAAGAAAATGTAGCATCAAAAACCGAGGTTTGAACCCAAGATCTCCGAATACTAGCCAGACGCTCTCCTCATTGAGCTACCTGTGTTACGTCTATAGCATACTATTAGTGCATTTCCAAAGGTTATGAACAATTGGACACAATATGCATGTATCACATGAATTCATTTCAAAATTGATCACTTTTAATGAACTTAAGACCAGAACTCTTTCTAACTTGACACATCAGATATATACAGTGAGTTTCATTATGAATCATGGGATTTTTATCAATCTTTTTTTGACATCAACATTAAAACACCACGTATGTGCCCTTACCAGCAATAACTATGATGGGACATGTTGGTAAATTTGGTTTGCGACCTTCATCTTTATTGACTATTTTAGGAGCATCTGGTACGAGTACCATGCTTTGCTTAAGCTCTGATTGGCTCCTCTTAATAGCTTCGGATGGTCGTTCGTAGGACGCTGCCATTGGAATAGCATCTGTTGGGGGGTTGGGGACAGTACACTTTGGTGGTTCTGTTGAGGAAAAGAAATTCCAGGATGAATCATTGTAAAATCCTCAGAGAATGGTTTAGGATGAAATTATTTTGTATATGAATACAGTAAAATCACAACTTAATTAAAATGAACAAAGAAATTTTCACAAAATATGGAATATGTTATACATGTTTCTACTTATTATTTATTATTAATTGGTGAATACAGTTTCTGTACATATAACTCAATAAATGATTATGCAATCTTATTATTTCATAATATGTAAAACTTTGGAAAACCTAAATGCTAAGACAAACAAATTACCAGTTTGTAATTTGAATCATAATGATATTTTTTCAACATCATCTTTATCAATAATTGTAACTGTTAGAAATAAATTGTATACCTAACTTAATTAGTTTATTGACATTATTTCTTGTTCAATGCTTAAGTGCAGTGTAGAAAATACATAACATGTTAAATAATGTAAAATTGGCTTCCAGATAAACAAATTACAAAGCAGAGAAATAATTAAAGCATTTATGTAAAAGTTAGTTTGAGTCAGTCAAGATTCAATAAAAAGAATTGTATATGCTCTGTGGATAAATATCGCTTGATTGTAACATCATACATTTGTGCCAAAATCAAAGATGAACATTTTGTTTGATCATTATCCCCCCTCCCCCCCAAAAAAAAAAACCAACATGATATATGTACGTTATTTAATCTTCTTCAGGAATTAAGCATGATAACTCAACTTGGAAAATGACTCAATTGCTCTACTTGTGAGAAGAATACCTTTCAGATATTCTAATACCAAAGAAAACAAATGAATATTGTAAAATTCTGACAAACATAAATGTTTTACATATTGGCTACAAATTAAACTCAAGAAAAGACCTATGATGGGCTCAGCTTCAGAAGACTTTTAATTTGCCATAATTAAGATATGGAGAGCGACACATTTCTTTTCTCACAAATAAAATAACAAATTTGAAAATGCTTTAAGTTTTAGAAAGACTATGACATCAATTCTATGCCCTAGCTTACACATATAGGTTATTTTTCTCAAATGAAACGTCACACTTTTCTACACACCTCTAATTTGTGTC
This sequence comes from Argopecten irradians, assembly GCF_041381155.1. Lineage (NCBI taxonomy): Eukaryota > Metazoa > Mollusca > Bivalvia > Pectinida > Pectinidae > Argopecten > Argopecten irradians. The sequence goes on along the minus strand of NC_091137.1, from coordinate 27,337,549 downwards.
CATTTAAAACTCGAAATCTTCAACAGCCTTCAGATAGCTTCTTCCCAATCTGATTGCTTCTCTTAAATCTTAAACTTCCAGTGAGTGTGCAGGGGAAGTAACGTTGAGACACGCAATAGAAATAACAGCAACACCAGAGAAATGTGAAAATGTGAATCTTTTTAATTCAGTTTTATTAGATTGCACATTTGTTGACAAAGGCTGTGAGTTTGATTAAGGGAGAATGATTATGTGATGACTGGTGAATTACATCTCCTACTTATTTCTATCTCTTCCAGGGGTTATCAGCTCGAGGGTATCAATATGTTGAATATTGACCCCTAAAAGAATTTCCGTCATGAAGATGATATCCTTGACCACAAAGCATACCCATGTATGATCATTTTTCCAGTAATCTCAAATTAACAAATTACAAAAATAAACACCACAGTCTTAACCGAAGCCCTCTGATTAATTCAGGGATTATTCTTTCACCACAAATGTATGACATTTGGAAAAAAGGAGTCATTGTGATGGAATATGGACAGTGTCTTGTCTTTCTTGGTGAATAACAGGGTTGTCCATATTTAGGAGAGACTGTGGAAGATATGCAAACCTTCAATCAGGTTCTTTTACTTTTTATTTTCAATGAGTATAGGGAAACACAATTAATAGAAGGATCTCTTGATTCATAGAAATAAACACAATACACTACAAAACAAAGTATAGGTGTTTAGAATAGTTTTTGTGAAACATTTACACATTAATAAATGAAAGTGTTCAGCATCACATTTTGTCTCTGTCAATTCATGAAACAAATTTAATGTTGTGCGTTTCACAAGCATTAGGTCCTCACAAATGTCTTTTTTCCAAAATAGCAAACAACATCCTGCACCGATACATAAAATACAACCATGCATAGGTATTTATTTGGTCCCCACAGGTGCAAAAGGATGCATAAATTAAGTTTCCCCTGCAAGTAATATAAAATGTACTGTGGTTTCATTTTCAATTAACAAAACAAAATTTCCTAAAACATTAACTATTTGAAAAACTATGCAACTCATACACATGTTAAGCCAATGCTTATGAAATGCCTATGAGTTTACAATGATTTCATTATAGAAATGATGTCATAATCTTTAAACTATAACCAAATATCAGAAATTTTAAAAAGAAGAGAAGACCACTTTCTACAGGTTTTTGCATAATAAGTATCAGCAATACTGATATCTCCAAAACAGGTTCAATGAAAGAAATAGAAAATATGTACTAGTGAAGAATACCAGTTCATTCTGTAAGTATTAATCAAATGATATTACAGCTATCATCTATAGATGACAGCTAGTACCCCTACTTACATAATTATCTCCCCTTATATTATAACAAAAGTGGTGCAGATTGTATATATAATTATCTCCCTTTATATCATGGTAGTTCTGGTTATATATGATTATCTCCCCTTATAACATGAAGCAGTGCATGTTATATATAATTATCTCCCCTTTTAACATGACATGGTGTAGGTTATTTATGATTTTCTCCCCTGTTAACATGAAGCAGTGCATGCTATATATAATTATCTCCCCTGAAAACATGATGTGGTGCAGGTTAGGGTTATTCAGTAAACTACAAGACAAGGTGAGATTATTAATCAGCTGATAAAAGTTGAGAAATGTGTTCACAAAAGAAGACACCTAGTATGTATAACTACAAAAAATGTTTTCTTGAATAAAAATAGTACATGTATACATGAAACAAGCAGCTTATTTACTTACCTAACTTCTTGCCATTTTTGTCCCCGAATATAGATCGCTTGAAGCACTGTGCCAACTCAAATGCAATCTCTTTTATATCTCTGTCTCCATTTATCTGTAAAACACCATTTTCAATTCATTTCATTCCAGATGTATCAGGCAGAGATAAGGGAGATCTTTATTGTTCTTTAATCATGAAATTAAATCATCGCAAAAAAAGTAGTTACGCATGAAAACACAGAATTAATTCACTGTGAAATTAAATTAGTTTAAAGATGCTTAGAATTAACTAGTCTTTGAATGATTTATGAAATTGAGCCAACTGACATCACACAAAGACTTGATAAAATTTTCTCCAGTAATAATGGTTTTAACAGTATCTGTGGATTAATCAAAACTTGTATAATAAGTCTAGCTGTTTGATTTTGTACCCATTGATAATTACCACAAACAGTTTGCCTCTGTCGTCCAGAGTTTTGGCTGCTGGTAGTGTGTTCGATTTGAAGGCAGAGATACGACGCTGTATGGCGGTGATGTTATCGTGTATACGGTTCTCCTTCTGGCCCCGATTTAGAAGTCGCTGAGTACAGCAGTGTTCGTCACAGTCCAACATAAAGGCCATGTCCAACCGACCAACCTAAACACGTCGAGTTAATGTCAAAACTATATCAGAAAATAATTTTAATTGATATTTGATTTAACCAAAAATATTGGGTCAAAAGGAATAACCTTAAAGCTCAGCTTTTTTCAATGCTAACAAGAAAAGGCTGCAGTTTCTTTGAACAATTTTAACTAAAAGACAGACCTATTGGGGAGGTTACTATAAAAGATTTGACTGAAGCACTTTTTGTTTAAGAAATTGGGGCCTAAGTTATAAGTAAGTTTTGTCAGCTTTTTCAAAACCTTGGTAACAAATGTTTAGTCTGACAGCGGAGAGTTTGCAACCAAAGCAAAATAATTGGGAAGAGGATAATTACAATATTGTCAAACTCTTTGATCTGGTTGATTGTTCGAGGGTAGCCCTCCAGTATAAATCCCTCAGCTTTGGGGTGACACTTCAGACTGCTCCGGATAAGATCTGCTGTAATGTCCTGTTGAAATTATATATAACAGCATTATCATATCATATTGTTTAATTATATCTATGTATCGTAGTAGCAAAAACGTTGGGTGTCATCTGTCCCTGTTTTTATCTCTCCCCATTATGACCTCTGGCACTTATAATCTCTCTCATCAGGTACCATTTCTCCCTACATTACCTATCTCTCCCCTTTTATTACCTACTATGAGGTCTCTGCTAAGGCTATAATAGGTTTAGCATATCCCCCTCACATAAAAATTATTTTTGTAATAGCAAGTCAAGAGACACCTGTTTCCTATACCTCCCCTATTATCCCCTATTATTACCTCTAATGCCATCTCTCCCCTGTGTCTCATCTCTCCCTTATAATTACCTCTGGTGCCATCTCTCCCCTGTGTCTCATCTCTCCCTTATAATTATCTCTGGTGCCATCTCTCCCCTGTGTCTCATCTCTCCCTTATAATTATCTCTGGTGCCATCTCTCCCCTGTGTCTCATCTCTCCCTTATAATCACCTCTGGTGACATCTCTCCCCTGTGTCTCATCTCTCCCTTATAATTATCTCTGGTGCCATCTCTCCCCTGTGTCTCATCTCTCCCTTATAATCACCTCTGCTGCCATCTCTCCCCTGTGTCTCATCTCTCCCTTATAATTATCTCTGGTGCCATCTCTCCCCTGTGTCTCATCTCTCCCTTATAATTATCTCTGGTGCCATCTCTCCCCTGTGTCTCATCTCTCCCCTATAATTATCTCTAATGCCATCTCTCCCCTGTGTCTCATCTCTCCCTTATAATTATCTCTGGTGCCATCTCTCCCCTGTGTCTCATCTCTCCCCTATAATTACCTCTGGTGCCATCCTTCCCCTATAATTACCTCTGGTGCCATCTCTCCCCTGTGTCTCATCTCTCCCCTATAATTACCTCTGGTGCCATCTCTCCCCTGTGTCTCATCTCTCCCCTATAATTACCTCTGGTGCCATCTCTCCCCTGTGTCTCATCTCTCCCCTATAATTACCTCTGGTGCCATCTCTCCCCTGTGTCTCATCTCTCCCCTATAATTACCTCTGGTGCCATCTCTCCCCTGTGTCTCATCTCTCCCTTATAATTACCTCTGGTGCCATCTCTCCCCTGTGTCTTATCAATCCCCTATAACTACCTCTGGTGACATCTCTCCCCTGTGTCTCATCTCTCCCCTATAATTTACCTCTGGTGCCTTCTCTCCCCTGTGTCTCATCTCTCCCCTATAATTACCTCAAGTGCCATCCTTCCCCTATAATAACCTCTGGTGCCATCTCTCCCCTGTGTCTCATCTCTCCCTTATAATTACCTCTGGTGCCATCTCTCCCCTGTGTCTTATCAATCCCCTATAACTACCTCTGGTGACATTTCTCCCCTGTGTCTCATCTCTCCCCTATAATTACCTCTGGTGCCATCTCTCCCCTGTGTCTCATCTCTCCCTTATAATTACCTCTGGTGCCATCTCTCCCCTGTGTCTCATCTCTCCCTTATAATCACCTCTGGTGACATCTCTCCCCTGTGTCTCATCTCTCCCTTATAATTACCTCTGGTGCCTTCTCTCCCCTGTGTCTCATCTCTCCCCTATAATTACCTCTGGTGCCATCCTTCCCCTATAATTACCTCTGGTGACATCTCTCCCCTGTGTCCCATCTCTCCCCTATAATTACCTCTGGTGCCATCCTTCCCCTATAATAACCTCTGGTGCCATCTCTCCCCTGTGTCTCATCTCTCCCTTATAATTACCTCTGGTGCCATCTCTCCCCTGTGTCTTATCAATCCCCTATAACTACCTCTGGTGCCATCTCTCCCCTGTTTCATATATTTTCCCTATAATTATCTCTGGTGCCATGTCTCCCCTGTTTCTTATCTTCTCCCTATAATTTCCTCTGGTGACATCTCTCCCTGTATCTCATATCTCCCCTATAATTACCTCTGGTGCCATCTCTCCCCTGTGTCCCATCTCTCCTCTATAATTATCTCTAGTGACATCTCTCCTCTGTTTTTCATCTCTTCCCTATAATTATCTCTGAATCCTTCTCTCCCCTGTATCTCATCCCTCCTTTATAATTACCTCTGGTGATATCTCTCCCCTGTTTCTTATCTCTTCCCTATAATTACATCTGGTGACATTTCTCCCCTGTGTCTCATCTCTCCCCTATAATTACCTCTGTTGCCATCTCTCCCCTGTGTCTCATCTCTCCCTTATAATTATCTCTGGTGCCATCTCTCCCCTGTGTCTCATCTCTCCCCTATGATTACCTCTGGTGCCATATCTCTCTGCTATAATTATCTCTGGTGCCATCTTTCACCTATAATATTACTTCTGGTGCCATATCTCCCCCTTGTCTTACCTCTTCCCTATAATTACCTCTGGTTCCATATCTCTCATATAATTACCTCTGGTTACCATCTCTCCCCTGTTTCTTATCTCTCCCCTATAATCACCTCTGGTGGTATCTCTCCCCTGATTCTTATCTTTTCCCTATAATTACCTCTGGTGCCATATCTCTCCTGTGTCTCATATCTCCCCTATAATTACCTCTGGTGCCATATCTCTCCTGTGTCTCATATCTCCCCTATAATTACCTCTGGTGCCATTTCTCCCCTGTTGACCAGGTCCCCAATCATATCCCACTTGTCCTCGGCAGATCCTTTGTCAGCTATCTGTGACCTCAGTAAATCTCCCATAGACAGATGAACCCATCCTGGGTAGGACTTCTGTAACAACTTAACCTGGGTCAACTTCCCACTGCCTGGTCCTCCTATCATCACAAAACATATCGATGGTCAGAGCTATGAATACAAAGCTAGTCAGATGATATTTGACTATTTTCCTCACTATTGTTACTAAATAGTCGTGTAGTTTCAACAAGAATAGACTGAAGCTGAACTCACCATAACACATTAAACTGATAACATATAGTAAGCTTACAACATGTATTAAGCCAAAATTTTATGCAAATGAATGAATAATTTAAATATAATCATTATGTCTATAGCTGGAGTCCTCTGTAATCTATAAATAACCTTAAAGCGTATCGTGAAGATGAAATATTTTTAAAGCAACAGAAGTTTAAACTTAATTCATTTCAAAACGGTATCACAATCACATTATATAAAAAAATTTTTTTTATATAACCACTAAGCACTATACATCCAAGAGAAAGAGCATCATTAATTCAAGAGGGCCAGTTTTATACTGCTGAGATTCTAAAAATCTTTGAAATGTATAATATTGTGTTGAAAATAAACTACAAATGAAGTTATTTTCAATAGCTCATCTTTTTAATTTATAGTTGAGTACCTACCCACAATAAGTGTGATGGGAACATCAGGTATGCCAGAGTCCGTGCTACTCTTGCTGATAGGAGGTAAAGGTGATGCCTTCTTCTCCTCAAAGCTTTTCTCCTTCTCTGGAAAAGCCAAAATATTAATATATGAGTGCTCTGGTGTAAAATGTGAATCTTGAAATCTAATATGGAAATATGTCCAAGTTTCCTCTATCCCTGACACTTGGGCTGTTTTCGTTTAATTGGAACAACCAGTACGACCGTTTGTTAAAGTTATTATTTCATATATAAATTCTGACAGACCTGCAGTTTTAAATACAGGCCTGTGAGGGCTTTATCAAGGCCCGTCTGAAAATAATATAAAATCACCAGGTCTGTCTATAATTCATAAACGAGCAACTAGGTGCAACCAAGCTAATTGTATAATCGAAAACAGGCCTGGACATTTATATTTTCTAACAGATGGATGTTGTGGACATCTAACCCTGATTTCTTAAAAGTTAAGCTCTGGTACCAGGGTCAGAAAAAAACTACTGATGAATCCAATTGTCATTAATTCAATTGCTACAGAAACCTGTCTTCCTTATCAATTATCATTAAGCAATTATGATTGTTTCAGATAATTTATAATATATATGTTCTAGATTTTATTATATTTTCAAAGTTACATGACAAAACAATTCCGTGGCAAAGGTTTATGCAATGCACATAGAAAAATTTTTAATAGCTATACACTAACTCCCATGAAGCAATGACAGTTGAAAAAATGATATTTCAGAAACACATCTGTATTTCAGTATAATAGTAGAAAATATCAGAAATGTTTACCAAAGAGATTAATTGTCAATGAAACATTTGCTCAAAAGTTTAGATAAAAAAGAGATTATTTCTTCATTATTCAAAAACATTTTTATCAGCTAAATAAATAATTCATGTGAGTTTAATTTGTAGAGTTGTATACTGTAGGTGATTGATATGTATAGTAACACTGTTTGTCTGTGTTCTGTCCTATACAACAGACTCTGTGCCAAAGGTAAAAAATCAATAAATTTGCTGTTAATCAAATATCATAGGAACTGGAATTCATGGAGGATTTCTGTGTATATAGGTATCGCAATACTACAATATATAGCACACTTGATCAGTACAGATACCATTTCATAGGGGTGGAATAAAAACGCTTCTCAAAAACATATTCAACTAGGTCTCGATATCTGTGGATCCAGAGACTACTGTGTATAATGGACCCATACATTATCTTTATATCATAATTAAATTCAATAATGAAATTGTATATAAAAATCAATTGCTACATGGCATTCTACTGTATTTTAAAACACCGATTGTCACCCTTGTAAACTAAAGTGTATAAACTCCACAACGCTCTGCTTATATCAGATATCATAACCCTGTGTGGGCTGATTATGTGGGTAACCGACGATTGTGGTAAAATCGAAATATCATGCATATCAAAATGCATCTTGTAAAGAACACAAACAACCAACAGAAAAAAATTCTATATACAATGTATAATTGTAAAGATAATACTTATACAATATCTTTCTCTCATCCAATTTATCATGATTGATTTACTTTTGTTAAAAGTGTAGCTCAGGAGAGATGGAGGCTGTAATCAAACTGTACTGTTTACAGGTAAAACTGTTGACAGTAGACACGCGATCGCTACACAAAGACGGTTTTAACCACCGACCATAACGACCTATATTTAGCTACCTCAGGTAAATCTCAAAGCAACGTCCAAACAAACACCATGCTTTTTCTACTACCTGGTATTGATTTCAAAGTTCATTAATGATTTAAAGCTCCCAGTGTAATAACTATCATCCTGTGTGTCTAGTCATGATGAGTTTATAGGTAAATAGCAGGATTCAGCACATCTTATTATTGGAAGTTTTTTTTCTCTATTATCAAGACATTTAAAAAGTATTATGACAGATCATCCTGATCAGAAATTGATTGTTCTGACCTAATCAGTAAACTGAGAGCCATTTAAACATCTTCATAATGTTATTGGACTTTGTTGGTATATAGATAATATATCATATATATTTATTGAATCCATTGTATATGTTATGATATGAATCATGTCTGCTATATTATATATATATTTTATGTTTTATCAATTATGCAATGATTGGTTAATTTAGATATAAGTGTCAGTTATCTTTGTATTCTATGATAAACATTTAATTGAAATATACAGATATAGTTCAATGATCGTATATTTCACTACTTAAGACAATATCATAATAACAATGATATGCACTTAATCTCACAAAGTCAGAGATTTTACAGAAATTATTATTGTACAGATAATAATGTTGTGGATTTAAACCTCTTCAAATTAACCTAATATGTCATAAAATAATGCAACATTGTACTTGTTAACTGACCTTTGACATGCATGTGTTATAAGTAACAATTCGTCCCTATATTTTATGATCTTTTATAATTACAGAAATTTAAAAAAAATCTAGAATTGTTCACATCAAAGCAGTTTTAATTATACAATTAATATAATATACCAACTTTTCTTCCCTTTTCTTTACTTGTTGCTCTATTTTTATATCAATTTCAGGGTGAATAAAATCTTGCAAGATAATTGGCTTTGTTTAAGGTTTTATATTTCAACTCTACACAACAATTCCTTAGGAAGTCTCAAAATATTTTTTGTTGTGTTTAAAGTTTTTCAACACCATGATACAGATACATGTAGATTTTTGAATAACATAATAGACCTATGTGTTTTATACAAATTTAATATGAAAACAATTTTCCTATGACAGTATGAGACAGCCAAGGTCATTGATATATGGCCTCAAAGCATTTCAAGGTCATTATAGTGACCTTGGAACAGAACTGAGGGGCTTACAAAAAATCATCTGAATGCCATTTCTAGACTAGAAATTATTTGACACAAGTGACTTGAATTTGCAGTTAACAAAAAACTGTTATGGTCAATTGGTTAGATTTTCAATGGGATGTATTCAATTTTTTTACATCAACACACCTTAATTTTACAGAACTGATTTACTGGCTGTCTATAATAATAGTTAAAACATTGATAGAATTTTTAACAAGAGGAATGGGCAACAGTCACATTCTCGTCAAGCCCCAGGCCTATTCAAGCCTTTAATATCCCTAAGGAAGTAACACAAAATGATGGTCAATACATCATCCTAATTTCGGGTAAAACATTTTGACTCTCACTTTATCGCAATACACATCTTACTTGCATCCATTAGTTGACCAATCATTACTGCAATACATCACAGCTTATTTGTATTCATAAGTTGACCAATCAGACATGTGACTTGTTAAATACATTGGAAGTTCATTCAGAGTCACAGGTGTATACAACACACGGAACAGTGAAAGTCAATATAACATCACAAAGGTAAGGTAATATTCCTGAGTGTCAAACTTTACCTGTTCCATCATCCAACCAAAAGTACTCTCGACCTGTTTAGGATTATCATATATATATTTAAAACATTGTTTTCAAATTTCAAAAAAGAGAGATATGATTTCATAACTTCAACTTGTTTGAAAAAGAAATCTATTCATTTTCTAAAATGAAAACTTTAGGACAAATACAGCGAGTGAAGCTATGCAAAGGAATCATGTCCATGCAGACATTATTAAGGAAGAATATAAAGTACACAATCAAACCACACCAACAGAACTCATACTTTATCATTGCTTTTTGTTAAAGCATTACAAATATTACCTGGTACCTGGCATTGAAGAAGAAATAAATGAAAAAAATGCAGTTTTTGGCATTATAACTCAAAATTGCTTCATACTCAAAATTGCACCAAAGGGTCTAGTTAAAATGAAAATTACCTAATTGTATTGGTTCCTTTTGTCTAGATGATGGCCTGGAGTGCCTTGTCTTGCCCTTGGGAGGTGAGATAGGTGGAAGTGGTGTCTTGTGCCGTCGTATGTCCACAAAGGCACTCCAGGTGATGTTGTTAGCCCCCTTTTCCTGGACCTTCTGTAGACAGTCTATCAGGTATTTGATGTGGTCTGTTGGGCGATGGTACATCAGACCAGTCATCAAAGACTACAAATAAAACAATTAAAAGCATGAATTAGTGAATAATTTAATCAACAGTCATGTGATCTGTACAATATTTTTGTCAAGAAAAAAGTAGCTATATATAGTTGGCAATATTTAGGTGCTTCATATATAATGGGGTCTCTTTGTGTGATTAGAATGGATTTTCAGAAAAAAAAGTGGGGGTGACCTTTTCATTTTCTGTTGTGAATACACAATCCCTGATTTATTATAAAAGATTTTAATTAACTATATGGGTCCTTTGATGGTTGGAGTCAGAACAAAAGATAACATTTGCCAAGTATGGTTACTTTTCATCTGCCTTATCTTTGGATTTATATATTCTTTTGATCAACACCTCACCTAAACTTGTCCCCAAACATCGACCCTAACTTCATTTTTTTTTCAAAAGCCCACATGCATGACTACCAAATTGTCAAATCCAGCACTGCAACTCAGACCGCTTGTGTGGTAACCAATATTTGCACTCAACAATCAAGAGTGACTGATATTTGGTGGTATCTATATACCGGAAGGGAAAACTTTGGAGTATAAGTATTATAGAACTAAGCCGCCAGTACAGGCTCTTGGGTAAGACAACTTGGCATTCCAACACAATTTTGGGTAGCCACAGGCTGTTGAGCAACTGTTAATTAGTGTCATACACAAACCACTTATATATCCCTTTTCAACATTCACAGTATTTACCCATAGCATAAGGCTCTACAGCAGAATGACAAACAGATAGAGAGACTGTAAGTGCATACATATAGTTTGATTTTAAAAGAATAATTTTAATTGTGTGATCATTGGTGACTTGCTTGCTTAAATAATTAATAAAGCAACTGCGACACTTATAATGTTACATGAAAGTAGATTATGTACATTGTATTTATATCATAATAGACATTTTGAGCAATCAAGTCAACTGCCCTGCATGAAAGTTACACTATTGTCTGAATATGATAATCATCACTGACCTAGCATATAAAATTTCAATTTATCTTAAATTAACATATTTTACAAGATTTATATAATTATAATTTAATTGTCATTTGTATATTTCAAACAAACACCCACGTTTTTGAGTTAGTCACATATGCTTCTTCATTACTTATTTTCAGCAAGTATTATAAAGGTCACTATAAATGAGATTGATTTATAATCTGCTTTAGTCAAGTAATCTTAAAAACGCAGCAGTTCAATTTTAATAACCATTGATGACATTTTCATTAGGACAATTTGCAGATCATTTTTTAAAACACAATACACAACAACTAAAACAATATGTTGATCATAATAACGCTGTCACTAAATGATTGAAATGAAAACAGCGCTCCATGGAGTCAATAGAAAACACAACACATGTCAACAAAAAGCGAGGGTAGGAAACACTCACCTCAAAGAGTCGAGGGATCTCCCTCTTTGATAAATATGACTTCGCATCATCCGTAGTCATCTTGCCACTACGGACACGAATATACGAGTCCTTTTTTCGTGGTATCTTGTCGGTTGATTATTGCTTTTTTATAAAATGAGTTGTCGGAAATCACTTTCCAACGTAGACTCTCATGGGGCACCTGCACAGAACAGTCTGTATCCAAGGACAACAAAAGTTGGCGGACTTATCTTCTTCCGGTTAACCGGAAACATCAAAATATAGTGCCAGGTTGATGTAAATTATTTGAGATATCTACATTAGTAATACTTTTATTTAACTAGAATAACACTATTTTATTTATTCCAAGCTTCGGTGGAAGTAAAGTTGATATATTTACGGACAGAATTCAACAAACAAAAGCCTGGAGAATGTTTACAAAATGCGGAGTAATATTTGCCAGAAATCAAAATGGCAGCCCCCATGCGAGTTCCGGGGTGCTGTCAGTATCTGCAATTCACAATTATTTTGACACTATTGATGTTCTATTCACGGGCTGAATCGGTAAGCTTTGTTTTGATGTACATTGTTATTTCTTATCCAACGTCCTTTTCATATACTTCACGCCATATTCACGGAGAATTAAATAACGGTATGATAACCAATTTTGACGGATCGATATATTTCCTAGACCCGACACTCCAATGTCGGATTGTCAGAAATCTGAAAAGAGCACTGAAGCAAACTTTTCACAAAGCGGATAGTTAATCTGACACTCATTGTGTAGTTCGGTTGATTCTTATTGAAATTCCTCCTCGAGACTCTTATCACAAGAGTTTGACGTTCTGTAAATATTATAACGTCATATTTATGTTACCCATCGCGTGTTGAAGATTATGTTGATATTGAAGTGTGTGCTACGTACAGGTTTTTTTTTATTAGGTCATTTGGCCCAAAGGGTTAGGATGACCGAAAGTCATCATTTTTCATCCGTCGTCGTCCGCCGTGCATAAACATTTCACATTTTTAACTTCTTCTCAAGTTCTACAAGTGAGATTTGGCTGAAACTTGCATGAAATGATCCTGAAATCATGTCCCAACAAACTGTTGTAATTTTTGAGTTGATCCGAAATCTAAGATGGCCGCCACAGCCGCTATCTTGAAAAAGACATTTTGAACTCTTGGGTGTTAAATTCTTGTTTTTAGGTATTAAGATACTAAGAAATTGCGCACAATGCATCGATACACCACCAAGCGATGCAATACATTGATGCATCAGTGAATCGATGACCTATTGTCATCATGCCGTTCATCATCCTGCACTGTCCTACGTGCGTAAACTTTTCATTCAAACGACCTCTTCTCAGTAACCGAAAGTCCCAAGGTACTGATATTTGGCCTGTAGCATGCTGGGATGAAGGGCTACCAAATTTTTTTAAATGAATGACCTAGACCTTCATTCAAGGTCACAGGGGTAAAAAAAACAACTTCTTCTCAAGAACGAAATGACCTAGGATACTCATATTGGGCCTGCAGTATTCTGCGATGAAGGGCTATAAAGTTTGTTTATTCAAGGTCACAGTTGTCAAATAGACTTAACCCTTTAAACAACTTCTTCTCAAGAACCAAAAGGTCCAGAATACTTATATTCTGCCTGCAGCATGCTGAGATAAAGGGCTACCATTTTTTTTTTTTCAAATGAATGACCTTGACCTCCATCCAAGGTCACAAGGGTTAAATAGGCTAAAATCTTGAAATAACCTTTTGTGAATAACTAAGATGCCTAGAGACCTGATTTTAGGCCTGTGACATGCTTGGATGAAGGGCTACCATATTAGTCTTAGATGACCTTGATCTTCATTCACAGGGGTCGAATAGGCTAAAATCTTTAAATGACTATGTTGTATTGTCCATATAGTCAAATGACTGTTAAGGCCCATCGGCCTCGGGTTAGGAAGTCCCATCCCATCAGGATGATCTATTGTCATCATGCATCATCTGTCGTCGTGCTCCATGAGCCATGCGTAAACTTTCAATTCAAACGACTTCTTTTCAATAACCCAAATGTTCAGGATACTGATATTTAGCCTGTAGTTTGTTGGGATGAAAGGCTACCAAGATTGTTCAAATGAATGACCATGACCTTCATTCAAGGTCACAGGGATCAAGTAGGCTAAAATCTTTCAACGACTTCTTCTCAGGAACTGAAAGGACCAAAGTACTCAAATTAGGCCTGCAGTATGCTGGGACGAATGGCTACCAAGTTTGTTCAAATGAATGACCTTGACCTTCATTCAAGGTCACAGGGATCAAATAGGCTAAAATCATTTAACGACTTCTTGTAAATAACTAAGAGGCCTAGTAATTAGATATTGGACTTGCAGCATGATGAGGATCATGGGATCTTCATTCATGGTGTAATTCATCAATATATCAAAACTTCAACTACAAATGTACTTCTATTATAAGAGTTCTTTTGTATTGCTTCAATGGTTTGCCATTACTATATTGTTTGAGGTGTTGTATTGTGCCAGTAGTCACTAGTCAGATGACGGTTACATTGTAAGGTCTATGGGCCCGGCCCCTTGTATGACTTTATTTCATTTTTTTTCATTTTTCGCATCACATGATCATCACTTTTCACTAGTTGGTAGCTGGCAGTAGACTGCCTTTGTTATGTATCAGTGCTCTATCAGTTAATGATGTTTAACCCTCAACCACCTACTTTATCAGTGTAACAAGTAATATTAATGTTCACCTGTGTGAAATTCAATATTTCAGATAAAACTTGTTGAATTTTTCAACTTCAGGTAAATCCAGAGGAATTTTTCACCAGTGGCCACACTAACAACTGGGCAGTGCTTGTCGACACATCTAGATTCTGGTTCAACTACCGTCATGTGGCCAATGTGTTGTCCATTTATAGGAGTGTCAAACGCCTCGGTATCCCAGACAGGTAAGCTAAATCAGGCACAATCTTAGCCTTTAATTGAACCAGATCCTGATCCGTAATTAGGCTTTGGGGTCAGTACTGACTGTATAATTTATATTGAAAAAAAACAGGTCCTTGTCTTATGTGGCTTCCTGTTTATTCTGGAATAATTTTACGGCAATTTCCTTCTTAATTTATTTGGATTTTTTCAGGCTTCATATATACATTTAACTAAAGGGAATTTTAACTTTAACTTTTACCCATAGCCAAATTATCCTGATGGTGGCTGATGATATGGCCTGTAATCCTCGCAACCCTAGACCAGGTAAGATCAGCTGGTTTTCCTTAATACTATTTATCACTGAAATATGGTATTCAGCCTTCCAAAATGCTTTCATTTTAAAAACTTATCAACTGGTACCCATATATCATCAATTCTGTTTCAATATCTCGTTTTGAGAGCTATTTGGCTGTCATGTATTTTTCTTTCAATTGCTTACCATTTTAAAAGAAAAAACTATTTGGACATGTTTTGTTGTAATTATTAATGTCACTCTCAACTCAAAACCATAGTGATACATTTGTTGATCATGTGACAAGCTTGTCATTACTTTGTTTATTGAGGTCAAAAACTTGCACAGGGACTCTTTCGTTGGTGTTGATTATAAATATATGTTTGCCCATGCCATTAATGGTGGTGGACCGTGGGGAGGTGGCCATATAATGCTATCAGTCCATCCCAATCCCATTTGTTCTATCCACAGTCCAAATT
Organism: Argopecten irradians; assembly: GCF_041381155.1. Classification (NCBI taxonomy): domain Eukaryota; kingdom Metazoa; phylum Mollusca; class Bivalvia; order Pectinida; family Pectinidae; genus Argopecten; species Argopecten irradians. The sequence continues at coordinate 27,322,263 of NC_091137.1, read as the reverse complement.
TTAAATAGATATACAAAATGTTTTTAAAAAAATCATGTTATTCTTGTATTCCCATTTTCTTAATATTTTTGATATACTTATTACGCAGCCACCGTCTTCAATAATGCCAACCAAAAGATCAACGTGTATGGAGACGATGTGGAGGTGGACTACAGAGGCTATGAGGTAAGATCTGCTTGTATGTCCTAGTAGGACACAGTGGTACTACCTGTTAACCTGATCATATAACCTACAGGTGAGGTGTAATACATTAGGTCCTGTACATCAGTCACTGTGGATTTATGTAAGATTCAAAGCCTTTTTCTTACTGATAATGAAGGACAGCAGCACCCTTCCTCCTTCCCATAGATAAGCTGACCTTTGGCCAATATATAACCCAGTCAGGGATAGCAGAACAGCACATACACAACCTTTATACATGTAATTTTTGTGTGTGCATCTTATCTCCCTGTTGATTTAATCCTGATGATTTTGCCATTCTGTCATCTTGTTCATGCCTTGAAGGTGTTTATTTTCTGCTTTTTACAAGATCCATCGACTCATGACTTACAGCAAATAACAAGCAGAATATGATCTACTTTAAAAGTATGTAAATTATAGATCTATTTGTATTAATTACATCTTGGAAGACACTAAACTCAGATTTTGTCCTCTATACCAGGTCACAGTTGAGAACTTTATCCGTGTATTAACTGGCCGACTACCACCAAGCACACCTCGGTCCAAACGACTTTTAACAGATGAGAGGAGTAATGTTCTCGTATATATGACTGGTAATAGTATTACATGCAGTTTTGTCGTAAATATCAACCCTTCTGCAGTCCAAGACCCTACTGGTCAGGATAAATACATATCATGCTATTTATCCTGCACCCAGCATTTGCATTGTTGGAATATTGCTGTATAAGGCACTGACGAAAAATAATTGCATTCTTTCATGTGCATCGATTCCATTGACTTCCTATTGGTTGATATATATTTTGGAAGTCGGACATGTTTGTTGAATATATTGTAGTACGAATATGTTAATAAATCAACAACAAATGAACATCTCTTTATTTCCGTATTTTTCCATATTTAAGGTGTTCTAGAAGCAAGAAATATTACATAAAGATACACATCACAGAATATAACCTATATATACACTTCTTTTTCTGTTAAGTTTGCTTTTAATCTCATTCTGGAATCTATAATAATTAATAATTACAGGTCATGGTGGAGATGGGTTTCTCAAGTTCCAAGATGATAATGAAATCTCCAATGTAGAGTTAGCTGATGCCTTTGAGCAGATGTGGCAGAAAAGAAGGTTAGGCATTGATAGTAAAAGCTAATTTATAAAAATATCTGAACTTATAATGACTTGTTTATGATGAAATAAGTTATCTTAACCATAGATATATGAATTTGTAAAATTTGAAATTTCTGTGTTTCCATTATGTAGGTATCACAAACTGTTCTATGTTTCCATTATGTAGGCATCATGAACCGTTCTATGTTTCCATTATGTAGGCATCATGAACTGTTCTATGTTTCCATTATGTAGGCATCATGAACTGTTCTATGTTTCCATTATGTAGGCATCATGAACTGTTCTATGTTTCCATTATGTAGGCATCATGAACTGTTCTGAACTGTTCTATGTTTCCATTATGTAGGCATCATGAACTGTTCTATGTTTCCATTATGTAGGCATCATGAACTGTTCTATGTTTCCATTATGTAGGCATCATGAACTGTTCTATGTTTCCATTATGTAGGTATCATGAAGTGTTATGTTTCCATTATGTAGGCATCATGAACTGTTCTATGTTTCCATTATGTAGGCATCATGAACTGTTCTATGTTTCCATTATGTAGGCATCATGAACTGTTCTATGTTTCCATTATGTAGGCATCATGAACCGTTCTATGTTTCCATTATGTAGGTATCATGAAGTGTTATGTTTCCATTATGTAGGCATCATGAACTGTTCTATGTTTCCATTATGTAGGCATCATAACCGTTCTATGTTTCCATTATGTAGGCATCATGAACCGTTCTATGTTTCCATTATGTAGGCATCATGAAGTGTTATGTTTCCATTATGTAGGTATCATGAACCGTTCTATGTTTCCATTATGTAGGCATCATGAACCGTTCTATGTTTCCATTATGTAGGCATCATGAACTGTTCTATGTTTCCATTATGTAGGCATCATGAACTGTTCTATGTTTCCATTATGTAGGTATCACAAACTGTTCTATGTTTCCATTATGTAGGCATCATGAACCGTTCTATGTTTCCATTATGTAGGCATCATGAACTGTTCTATGTTTCCATTATGTAGGCATCATGAAGTGTTATGTTTCCATTATGTAGGCATCATGAACCGTTCTATGTTTCCATTATGTAGGCATCATGAACTGTTCTATGTTTCCATTATGTAGGTATCATGAAGTGTTTATGTTTCCATTATGTAGGCATCATGAACTGTTCTATGTTTCCATTATGTAGGCATCATGAACTGTTCTATGTTTCCATTATGTAGGCATCATGAACCGTTCTATGTTTCCATTATGTAGGCATCATGAACTGTTCTATGTTTCCATTATGTAGGCATCATGAACTGTTCTATGTTTCCATTATGTAGGCATCATGAACTGTTCTATGTTTCCATTATGTAGGCATCATGAACTGTTCTATGTTTCCATTATGTAGGCATCATGAACTGTTCTATGTTTCCATTATGTAGGTATCATGAACTGTTCTATGTTTCCATTATGTAGGCATCATGAACTGTTCTATGTTTCCATTATGTAGGCATCATGAACCGTTCTATGTTTCCATTATGTAGGCATCATGAACCGTTCTATGTTTCCATTATGTAGGCATCATGAAGTGTTATGTTTCCATTATGTAGGTATCATGAAGTGTTATGTTTCCATTATGTAGGTATCATGAACCGTTCTATGTTTCCATTATGTAGGCATCATGAAGTGTTATGTTTCCATTATGTAGGTATCATGAAGTGTTATGTTTCCATTATGTAGGTATCATGAACCGTTCTATGTTTCCATTATGTAGGTATCATGAACTGTTCTATGTTTCCATTATGTAGGCATCATGAACTGTTCTATGTTTCCATTATGTAGGCATCATGAACTGTTCTATGTTTCCATTATGTAGGTATCATGAAGTGTTATGTTTCCATTATGTAGGCATCATGAACTGTTCTATGTTTCCATTATGTAGGCATCATGAACTGTTCTATGTTTCCATTATGTAGGCATCATGAACTGTTCTATGTTTCCATTATGTAGGCATCATGAACTGTTCTATGTTTCCATTATGTAGGCATCATGAACCGTTTTATGTTTACATTATGTGGGCATCATGAACCGTTCTATGTTTCCATTATGTAGGCATCATGAACCGTTCTATGTTTCCATTATGTAGGCATCATGAACTGTTCTATGTTTCCATTATGTAGGCATCATGAACTGTTCTATGTTTCCATTATGTAGGCATCATGAACTGTTCTATGTTTCCATTATGTAGGCATCATGAACTGTTCTTTGTTTCCATTATGTAGGTATCATGAACTGTTCTATATGATCGACACCTGTCAAGCTGAGTCAATGTTCCACAAGTTTTACTCACCTAACATTTTGGCTGTTGCCAGTAGTAAGATTGGCGAGGATTCACTGTCTGTAAGTATTTAGCAAAGAGTGTCTAGGGGAGAAAAAGAAATAAATCCAATATAAGATAGAAAAAAATGAATACAATATGTAATTTGTATCAAAATTGTACTCCGTTAATGATGTACTAGTACCTTATATACATGTATATGTTATGTACAAATTATTAACTGGTACTTAGTAACCAATTTCAGCAGATCTTCATTTTCATATGTTTATATGTCTGCTTTTGATTTATAATATGCTATGGAACTTGTTTTCCAGTCAAACATGAACATTTTTCATTAAAAGTATATGGCACAATTAAAGTTAAATGTGCTGTATCTGAGCAGAAATTATAACTTATTTTTTAAATCGGTTACCTATTAGAAATCATAAGGTCTTATGAAATAAGCTGTGAAAATCATTGGAATAGACAGACAAACATTATGATGCCTTGTAAACATTACTTACTACACTGTATGTAAAATGTTGCTTTTTATGCCTTATGAATGTTTACATAGAAACATACCTGCAGAAATCAAATCACAATTACTAATAACACTGTAAAAATGTGAAATGAAATTAAAGACCACGTACATCTTCACTTCATGGTCTGACTGGCATACTCAATTCACTTTGCTGAAGATGTAAATACTGTATATATCTTGTCAGTGCTGCCAAAAATCATTCTCAGCCATTATCTGGACTTGTAAGTTAAAAACCTATGCATTGTAAGTATTGTAATCATCAAAGTTTTGATCATCTTTGGTGGTGAATAAAACATTAAAAGCTCTTCTTGATTTATGAGTATGAAAATTAAGGTCAATATAACTTAAAGCTCTGAAAACCATCAAACAGACAGTCAAACATATATAATGCCTTATAAACAATAATAACAACACAGAATTTATGCAATTTGTAAAAATTCTAGATTTGTATGCCTAATGTATATTTAGACATACCTGCAGAAATCTTTTGGCTTCACTGTCTGACCACATGTACATATTTCACTACACTGTAGATGCAAATACATTGAATAATGATTTTCGGCAGTACTTTCACATATACTTGTGATATTAATACCTATGCATTGAAAGTATTTCAATTCGCAAATTATTGGGGTAATTTTTGTTGGTGAATGATAAACTGATCTTGATTTATTGGTATGAAAATTACATCACATAACTTTAAGCCCATTATTAGACCCTTGTTATTAAATGGTTGTTTTCTTGTATTTTCAGCACCATGTAGATCCAACCATTGGTGTATTTGTGATTGATAGATATACTTACTATGCATTAGAGTTTCTGGAATCTGCCAAGCCTGACAGCAAAAAGACTATGGGACAATTTGTAAGTAGTATACATTCACAGAGACACTTTAGAAATAGTTTTGCTTGTTTCCAGTATTTTTAGCTCACCTGAGACGAAATTTTGCACAAACCTTCTAACTCATAAGGCCAATCAAAATTGTAAATTATATGGCCCCTACCCCTCGGGGCTGTGGAAGGGGCAAAAAGGAGTAAAATTGACTAAAATTTCAAAAGTATCAAATACTCTTCAGACATAGAAAGGTCTTAACAAAAGATGTGAATTATATGACCCTGATGTCTCACGCTTCCTCCTGTCATATCCTGTCACTATAAAGATGTACTTTATAGCAAAAAAGTTTCAGTGTTAAATATTCTTCACAAATAGATAAAATTTATTAGTTTAGTACAAGTTGTACAAAAATAAAATGTGTTAACAGGCATCAACAGACATACAGCTTTCAGATAGCTTAGGACACATCCACATCATTCTGTTGAATCAAAGCTTTAATATATATAGCATTTTTAAGATACAAATGATACATTTTTGTTATGTACAGCTGAAGGTGTGTCCTCGTTCCCAGTGTTCATCCACTGTTAGTACACGTAAAGACCTGTTCCCACGGAACCCTGATAAGGTCCTTCTGACGGACTTTTTTGGGAGTGTGCGTAATGTAGAACTCCTCACCGACACCATACAACTAGAGAATGTTACAGGGGAGACAACTGAGCACTGCAGGTAGGAGACGGTTGGATATTGTCGACATGCTATTGAGAGAAAAGACAAATTTCGATTAAATTGCCTGATTATTATGTCATAATTATGCTCAAAGTTATTTAAAACAAAAAGTTTCAGATCATTTTGCATTATTGCACGTACTTTTGAAGTTATTCCAACCCTCAGTATTAAACAAAAATTATTCTTAAAACTTTTAAATTTCAGTTTTAATATCTCATAAAAATCTTATTCAAGAATTAATAAGGTACAATAGTACATGTATTTAGTGTGTAAGATTTACCGTTAGGCCCATAAATTACTTACTCTGCTAGAGCAGCAATATTACATGATGGTGTTACAGCTGTGCTACCCAAACTGAGAACGACGCGTGTATATAAACACCTACCGCTCAACCGCTGACTTGTATCGATGTATTGAATGGGTGTACTGTAGCCGTGTCATTTATTGACTTGAGTACTGTCACCAAACACACACTGTCAGGTAATATTGGTACTGGATGCTACGCTCGGGCCTTGCATCCAGCTGAACGAAAATGAAAGTACATATGGGGTTTACATTTCATAACCAAAACTATATCACATTTTCAAATGATTCGGTCTCTTATCAGCAAGCATGGACGGTAATGACATCGATGCGTTTTTGAAACAGATAATTCCGGGTTTGTTGAAGTAAAAGCTGTGAATGAATGGCTAGTTAGCTTAACCGATCTATATATCATCAACCATGCGTCTGTATCTACTTAAATGCAAAACAAATATTCTTCAAATTACATCAACATTCATTTGACTAGTATGTCTTTATACTAAATATTTTAACAAATCTTCATATTTCTAGTAAATTTGCACATGAAACTCCTTATAGATCTAGCAATGCTCATTACGTAGGGAACCGCCATACTGTTCCATGTCTCGGATGCAGACCGTGTACAAAAAGTCGAAACACACTTGGGATTTATAAGATGAGGTGTAAATTGGCTTATATGGATTTTCAATAGGTGGTTTGCAATATTATTACTGCAAAACTAACAAGCTAAAAGGTTAGTGGCAATTTAAACCGTACTGTTATATATAATTAGCCATCAGTTTGGATCTACAGATCTGCTATCGTAGTGAGTTCACTCACAATGTGATTCTGCTCTCTGATTGCTCATTAAAGTTTGTTAATGATATCAAACACACTAATAACTTATTGTGGCAATTTTAAGTAACTAGATTATAATATTTTCAAATATTTCTGATAACTATTCATGTGTAATATTTCCAGACGTTGACATTTGTGCAGAGTATGGCAGACCGCCAATGTTTTTGATATGTTCTGCAAGATACTGTTTCAGTTACGGTGGCCAATAAAAGAAAACAAACATGATGCAACTATATTATGTTATTTCTTCTAAATACAACACATCTTTGTGCAAGTTGTCAAGCATTTATCGTAAATTTTTTGCATTGAAATTATTACCTTTATAACATCAACTTTGTGTTTACTCGGACATTGTTTTCCTTAAAAAAATTATCTGCCCAAAATATACCGATAGTAGATTTTTTTTCAGCATTTTCATCCCCAGAAAAAATACATCAGCAAAGTACACTGGTGTGTAAGTTACACAAGTTTTTACGATATTTGTAACAATTACGATCATTGTGTTTATAGAAATGTTAAAGTGTAACTCGTAGAAGTGGTAGTACAGCTAATGTAGCCTAGAAATGTTAAAGTGTAACTCGTAGAAGTGGTAGTACAGCTAATGTAGCCTGAGCCGCCACGATTTACCTATGGATTTGGCGATAGTACTCGAGTCTATAAATAACTAGCTACACTCATTAAATACATCGATACAAGTCAGCGGCAGAGCGGTAGGGATTTATGTACACGCATCGTTCTCAGTTGGGGTAGCATGGCTATAACACTTTACTGTACAAGAAGTTATACCGGTAGTGATCAATTAATACTTTATATTTGATTTGTATTTTTTCAGTAAAGACACGTGTAAGGAGCAAAGAGGAGAAAAGCTAGTATATGCAGAGCAGTTTCCTATGCCAATTTGATTTGAAGTCCTGGACGTACTAGCTGGTTTCAAATTAATTTAATAATTCAAGAAACAGAGTTAAGCGGACAATATTGGAGAGCTGTTACTGTATAGGCTCAAGATTTGTTTAATGAGTGCTCCATTCCAAGTAAACCAATCTTTGTGATCGATATTGACTGGAAATCAGGAACATGTTTCTCTTTGTTACAATTTATAATGGCCTTTCAAAGTTTTTTTTGTTTTTTTTTTGCCTCCAAATTCAACAGAAGTGAGTTTATATTGTGTAAATTATCAGTTTTTGATTGCATATGATGACAGAAAATTGGTTTATAAAAGACAGGGGCAGATGTACATCGTAGATAAGGGTTTGTACTAGATGTCTAACAGTGATTCATGGCGAAGAGAGGCTCAAGTTAAACATGGCAGGACAATGGGCGGCATTGAAGATTGGTTCATGTCAAGGACTGATGATGTCACATTGGTTCATTGCAGACGGGGCTGATGCCTGGAATTGGTTCATCAGAGGCAATTAAGAGCTTATATCTGGCATTAGTTTATGGGGCAAATGTCTCAACACTAGTGCGTGACACAGGCTTTTGACTGCGTAGATATACAGACACCTATACATGTATTTACACATATTAATTTTGTAATACTGTCAGTGTTATACATATATAGGTGTCTGTACATCTGGAATCAAAAGCTTGTGTGCACAACAGGCAGGGGCATATGCCAACAGGTAGCATCAGTTCATAACAGGCACAAGCTGATGTCTTAATTTTCATTCACAACATGCAGGGCTAATAACAGTATTTCATGTCAGGCACAGACTCATGACTAACACTAGTTCACGACAGGCAAGGGTTGATATCCACACATAGATCTGTATGACAGACAGGAGGTTTCCAACAGATCTTTCTACCAAAACCATAGTGATAAATCGATGGCAGGGTATGATTTTATGTTCTAGTCCAACACTAGTTCATGTCAGAATCAATTTTTTTTTAATTATCAGCCATGTGATATTGGTTGATGACAGGTAAATGTCACCATTGCACATTTGGCAAAGTATTATTTGATGGGTGTAAATCGACTGGTGTTTTAGATTGATGTAGAGCATGTGTTTAATAGCAGTTTATGCTAGCTATCTCATTTAATAAAGAGTGCAACTCACCAATCTAATTAATATCGGCTGCTTTTTTCTCTGCCTACTACATGTAGAAACAAGCAGCTGATTTTAATCAGATTGGCAACTGAGCCCTTACCATGTAGTTTATCAACTGTATTTTCCCAAAGTTGCAGCAATTCTTAAAATCATGTACAATTTCCATTGCACATTTATTTAGTTAATTATAGCCAGAGATTGTGTGTTGCTGATTGGTAATTATATAATTACTCAGCATTGCATTTGTGATAGATTATTTAAGTATTGTGTGAATGTGTCATACATTATGTACATGATTGCCTTTCATACACATTCAAACTTGAACTTCCATAACTAGTGTAACTGAAATGGCCCATTTAATAACTAAAATATTTTGTTGGCTATGACAGAACTTTTCACTTTATGACCCCAATAATGTTGAAGAAGAGTTATGCCACGGTTCTGCAATAGCAGAGTTCAGGAGGTTCAACTCTTTATTCTGGAATAAACGTAATAATATCAGGTTCTAAGTTTCTAAATATGAGGAAAACGTCGATGAATACTGTGTATACCATTTATGATTAGAGTTGAATTTTTTCGAAATGTAATTATTTATTAATGATTTAAATTTATAGATTAATTTAATACGTACATTAAAGTCACAAAAAGTGGGTTTTTTTCCTTCTTTTTGAAAAATTGTAATCTGTTTCAAATGATTTAATGCCACAAATACACTAGAGTACTTTTTAAAGTAGTTAAGTAATTACATTTTACAAAATACAGCGCAATACAAATGATTTTTATGTGTTATATGTGGAAATAAATCATTTCAAATTGTTTATTTTTGTGTTGTTTTGCCTTGTACACCAGAAACAAAGCATACATGTATAGGCCAGTGTAGAATTACCTTGTTAAATCTAGTTTTATCACATACTCCGCCTGATATCCAGTGATTTCGTCCGTGTAATATTTTTGCATATGTCACTAGTGTAATATGACCTGGAGAGATTTTCATTAGCTGGAAATACATTTTGACGTCAGACAGGAACAATAAATGAAGTCAGGAAAAATGACATGACGTCGGGATTACAAGGACCGCGGGACAAAATGGCGGCCTTTGTAGGATTTTCAGAATAAATTTTGACGTGAAATTCTTGTAGGTATTTGTAGTTATGTGATAAAAAGTATCATAAATTTGTGTTCATTTCATAAGAGATTTTATGAAACCCGTCTCAAAGTTTAATTTTTGCTCGCCAAGTCTTGCAAAAATAAACACTCATGTAAGATCCTTTATATAGTCTTGCAAAAATAAACACTCATGTAAGATCCTTTATATATTCTGCTTGGCGTATGTATCGATATGTTGCTGCATTTTTTTTCTAAAATGAACATGGTGCATTTACTTTTGATCTGCACCAGTAGCATGCAAATATCATTTATATATTTATCTGGTTGCTAAAACCTTACTCTTGAAAGAGTATATTTATAACACAGTACTGCTTTAAAATGTAATTACCTTATTCAATCAACAAGTGCCCCCGAGTGAAAATGGGAATAAACTAGAACCAAATTTGGTCTGCATGGCCCTTAATTCATAAAATACCATTCACAAAGTTATAAAACAATTTACAAACAGAAATGAAAGATGAATTTTTCATATCTTCAGTCTATTTCATTAGAAGTTCCTGAAATTTAGGTCTTGAGATGGGCTCTTATTGGGTTGAATATGTTACATGTATGTGAATATGTTTATAATAAATAAACTTAACCAACTTTCATTCGCTTGCGATTTACTTTTGCAAATTTCGCAATCCAAGTAAATTTGCGAAATTTTATATCTCTAAGAATTAATATCTATTTCATCTATATCAATAGGAATGATCATTCAATTGTTAAATCTGTGCAAAGCTAGCTGCAAAAGAAAGTTGGTATGTGCAACAAAGTAACTCCCTTGGTTAACAGAGATTTGTTACAATCAGTAAAATATCAACTCCTGGTCCTTTGTCATCATACCATTTTCCAGTGTGTTAGGTTATAACAAGAGGCCCAAAGGGCCTTAACGGTCATCTGACTACCTTGGCAATAGTAAAATTAATTTCATATGGTGTTACTTTGTCAGGACCATGTCAGGATCATTTTCCATTTCCTTCAACAAATTTTATTTCAAACAAGAGGCCCAAGGGCCTTAACATGTAGGAAATTAATTAGATATAGTGTCATAGTAGCCTTCTTCAATTTGGGATCAACCAGAGATGTAACAATACTTTGTCGATCCATGTCAGGATCATCTCAGGCAAGTTTCAGCCAAATCACATAGGCAGAACTTGAGAAGAAGTTCAAAATGTGTTTTCAAGATGGCGGCTGTGGCGGCCATCTTGGATTTCGGATCGACCCGAAAAATAACAACACTTTGTCGGGACCATGTCAGGATCATTTCATGCAAGTTTCAGCCAAATCGAACCAGTAAAACTTGAGAAGAAGTTCAAAATGTGTTTTCAATATGGCAGATGTGCCGGTCATCTTGGATTTCGGATTGACCCGAAAAATAACAACACTTTGTCGGGACCATGTCAGGATCATTTCATGCAAGTTTCAGCCAAATCGCACGAGTTGAACTTGAGAATAATTTCAAAATGTGTTTTCAAGATGGCGGCTGTGGCGGCCATCTTGGATTTCGGATTGACCCGAAAAATAACAACACTTTGTCGGGACCATGTCAGGATCATTTCATGCAAGTTTCAGCCAAATCGCACCGGTAGAACTTGAGAAGAAGTTCAAAATGTTGTTTTCAAGATGGCGGCTGTGGCGGCCATCTTGGATTTCGGATCGACCCGAAAAATAACAACACTTTGTCGGGACCATGTCAGGATCATTTCATGCAAGTTTCAGCCAAATCGCACCAGTAGAACTTGAGAAAGTTCAAAATGTGTTTTCAAGATGGCGCCTGTGGCGGCCATCTTGGATTTCGGATCGACCCGAATAATAACAACACTTTGTCGGGACCATGTCAGGATCATTTCATGCAAGTTTCAGCCAAATCGCACCGGTAGAACTTGAGAAGAAGTTTAAAATGTGTTTTCAAGATGGCGGCTGTGGCGGCCATCTTGGATTTCGGATCGACCCGAAAAATAACAACACTTTGTCGGGACCATGTCAGGATCAATTTCATGCAAGTTTCAGCCAAATCGCACCGGTAGAACTTGAGAAGAAGTTCAAAATGTGTTTTCAAGATGGCGCCTGTGGCGGCCATCTTGGATTTCGGATCGACCCGAAAAATAACAACACTTTGTCGGGACCATGTCAGGATCATTTCATGCAAGTTTCAGCCAAATCACACCGGTAGAACTTGAGAAGAAGTTTAAAATGTGTTTTCAAGATGGCGGCTGTGGCGGCCATCTTGGATTTCGGATCGACCCGAAAAATAACAACACTTTGTCGGGACCATGTCAGGATCATTTCATGCAAGTTTCAGCCAAATCGCACCGGTAGAACTTGAGAAGAAGTTCAAAATGTGTTTTCAAGATGGCGCCTGTGGCGGCCATCTTGGATTTCGGATCGACCCGAAAAATAACAACACTTTGTCGGGATCATGTCAGGATCATTTCATGCAAGTTTCAGCCAAATCGAACCGGTAGAACTTGAGAAGTTCAAAATGTGTTTTCAAGATGGCGGCTGTGGCGGCCATCTTGGATTTCGGATCGACCCGAAAAATAACAACACTTTGTGTTTGGTCAAACTTGAAAAGTAATTCAAAATTTCCAAGTTAACCATGTCCTCACCTTTTACCATTCTCCCTTGTCCCCTGTCCGTCGTCTTGTACCATTCTCCTGTTTGATGATTCCTCAGTTGTTTACCATTCTCTGTTGTTTGATCCCTGTCCTTTTCGTTGTAACCATTCTCCATGTTTGATGATCCCAAGTCCTGAAGGTTTGACCATGACTTTGAAATGATCAGTTCATGAAAAATTCCCCTTGTCAATCCATCCTCCAGTTGTTGTACCATTTTCCTCATTTGATCCCTGGTCCAATCCAAATTGTACCATTCTCTAGCATTTTGATGATTCCCTGGTCCTCAAGTCCCTGGTAATTCCTTGCATTTTTCGTGGTAACCATTCTGCAGTGTGATTTCCCTGGTCCTCTTTGTTGTACCATTCTCCCTGTTTGATGATCCCTGGTCGTCAAAAAATTTTCAAATGTACACTGTTTTCTGCTGTTCGATGATCTCCCTGGTCCTCAGTCATTGTCCATTCTCTGCATTATTTGATGATCTCCTCCTGCGGCCTTCTAGTAGTTGTACCATTCTTCCCGTGATGATCTGGTCCTCAATCGTTGTATCCATTCGTCCGCGTTTTGATGATAGCCAATGGTCCCTCAGTTGTTGTACCATTCCGCCGTTTGCTGATGATCCCATGGTTGGTCCATGTCGTAGAGGTACCCTTTCATGGCTATTCGATGGATTATTCACACCGATACTCAGTCGTTTTATTCCATTGATTCTCAAGCTTTTTGATGATCTCCCTGGTCCTCAGGCATTGACAAACCATTCCTCCTCTATCTTGATGATCTCCCTGGTCCTCAGTCGTTATACCGATTATCAGGATTTTCACATAATCTCCCTGGTTCTTCAGTCGTTGTACCATTCTCTCTGTATTCTGATGATCCCCTGTTCATTGTCTTTGTGTACCATTTTCCTCTGTTCATGATGATCCCTGAGTAGCTCGTCGTTGTACCATTCACCTCTGTTTGATTATCTCTGGGCCTCAGTCGTCGTACTGTTCTCCTCTGTTTCGATGGATCACCTCTTGGTCTTGAGTCGATCCACCTTCCCGTCTGTTTAATGATCATGGTTCCTCAGTCGTCGTACAATTCTCAGGTGTTGATGATCTCCATGGGTTCTCCATCGTTCTGCCCATTCTCTCTGTTTTGTGATCTCCTGGTCTTCAGTCGTTGTACCATTCTCCATTGTTTGATGATTCCTCCCTGTTGTCCTCGTCGTTGTTACCATTCTCATCTGTTCCCCCCTTTGTGATGGATCTCCCTGGTCTTCAGTCGTTGTACCCCATTCTTCCTCTCCTTTGATGTGATCCCTGGTCCTCAGTCGTCTGTACCATTCTCACCTGTTTGTTGATCTCTATGGTCCTCGATCGTGTGGTACCATTCTTCCATTGTTGATGATCTCCTGGTCCTCCATCGTGATACCATTCTCCTCTGTTTGATGATCTCCTGGTCCTCATCGTTGTACCATTCCTCACCTGTTGATTGATCCTGGTCCTCGTCGTTGTACCATTCTGTTTGATGTGTCTGTTGATTTTAGTCATGGGTCCTCAGTCGTTTGATACCATTCTCCCGCTTTCTGGTGATCCCTAGGTTTCCTCGGGTCGTTGTACCATTCTCTCCATAGTTGTACGATGATCCCCTGGTCCTCCCTCGTTGTACCATTATCTGTTCTCATCTGTTGTGATGATCTCCTTGTCCTCAGTCGTTGTATTTTTTTCATTCTCCTACTGTTTGATGATCTCCCATGGTTCCGGGGTCGTGGGTACCATTCTCCACTGTTTGATGATCCATGGTCCCTGTCGTCCTCAAGTTTTTGTACCATTCTCACTGTTTGATGATCTCCCTGGTCAGCTTCGTTATTTGTTGTACCATTCTCCTGCTGTTTGATGATCTCCTGGTCCTCAGCTCGTTGTACCATTCTCCTCTGTTTGATGATCCTGGTACCTCAGTCGTTGTACCTTTCTCACGACTGTTTGATGATCTCCCTGGTCCTGAAGTCGTTGTACCATTCTCCTCTGTTTGATGATCTCCCTGGTCCTCAGTCGTTGTACCATTCTCCTACTGTTTGATGATCCCTGGGTCCTCCGTCGTTGTACCATTCTCGGCTGTTTGATGATCTCCCTGGGTCCTCAGTTGTTGTACCATTATTCTCTGTCTTTGATGATCCCTTGGTCCTCAGTCCGTTGTACCATTCTCCGCTGTTTGATGATCCCTGGTCCTCAGTTGTTGTACCATTCTCTGTTGTTTGATGATCCCTCGGTCCTCAGTCAGTGTGTACCATTCTCTCGCTGTTTGATGACTTCCCTGGTCCTCGTCGTTGTACCATTCTCTGCTGTTGATGATCCCTGGTCCTCAGTGTTGTACCATTCTCTGCTGTTTGATGATCTTCGCTGGTCCTCAGTCGTTGTTCCATTTCTCTGTTTGATGATCCCTGGTCCTCAGTCGTTGTACCATTCTCCGCTGTTTGATGATCTCCCTGGTCCTCTTCGTTTGTACCATTCTCCACTGTTTGATGATCCCTGGTCCTCAGTCGTTGTACCATTCTCAGCTGTGTGATGATCCCCTGGTCCTCATACGTCGTTGTACCCATTCTCCTCACACTGTTTGATGATCCCCTGGTCCTCTAGTTGTTGTACCATTCTCTGCTGTTTGGATGATCCCCCTGGTCCTCAGTCGTTGTGTACCATTCTCCGCTGTTTGATGATCTCCTTGGTCCTCAGTCGTGTTACCATTCTTCCCTGTTTGATGATCCCCCTGGTTCCTCAATCGTTGTACCATTCTCTCGCTGTTTTGATGATCCCTGGTCCTCATCGTTGTACCATTCTCCATTGTTTGATGATCCCCTGGTCCTCAGTTGTTATACCATTCTCTCTGTTTGATGATCTCCCTGGTCCTAGTCGTATGTTGTACCAATTCTCACCGTTTGATGATCCCTGGTCCTACAGTCGTTGTACCATTTCTCACTGTTTGATGATCTCCCTGGTCCTCAGTCGTTGTACCATTCTCCCCTGTTTGATGATCCCTGATCCCTCAGTCATTGTACCATTCTCTCCACTGTTTCTTGATGATCCCTGTGTCCTCATTGTTGTACCCATTCTCCGCTGTTTGATGATCCCCTGGTCCTCATCGTTGTACCATTTCCTCTGTTCATGATGATCTCCCTGGTCCTTAGTTTGTCATTATCCACGCCATTCTCCTCTGTCAATGATGATCTCCCTGGTCCTCGGTCGTTACTGTACCATTCTCCAATTGTTTGATGATGAGTCGTTTCTCCACTTGTCATATCCATCCCTAGTTTGATGTGGTTTCCCTGGTTGTCCTCGTCGTTGTACCATTTCCCTGTTTTCCAATGATCCCTGGTCCTCAGTCGTTGTACCATTCTCTGCTGTTTTGATGATCTCCCTTGTCCTCTGTCGTTGTACCATTACCTCCACTGTTGTTGATCCTGGTCCTCATCTATTATTGTACCATTCTGTTGTCTATTGTGCGTTTCCTATGGTCGTTGTTGTA
The DNA here is from genome assembly GCF_041381155.1 of Argopecten irradians. Taxonomy (NCBI): domain Eukaryota; kingdom Metazoa; phylum Mollusca; class Bivalvia; order Pectinida; family Pectinidae; genus Argopecten; species Argopecten irradians. Next base: position 27,306,101 of record NC_091137.1, on the reverse strand, counting down.
CCATTACCTGCTGTTTGATGATTCCCTGGTCCTCTGTCCGTCGTACCATTCTCCTCTGTTCGATGATCTCCCTGGTCCTCAGTCGTCGTACCATTCTCCTCTGTTTGATGATCCCTGGTCCTCAGTTGTTGTACCATTCTCTACTGTTTGATGATCTCCATGGTTCTCAGTCGTTGTACCATTCTCCACTGTTTGATGATCTCCATGGTCCTCATCGTTGTACCATTCTCCTCTGTTTAATGATCTCCTGGTCCTCAGTCGTTGTACCATTCCTCCTCTGTTGATGATGATGGTCCACTTGTCCTCGTTGTACCTTTCTCTCACTGTTTCTCTGATCTTCCTGGTCCTCGTCGTTGTACCATTCTCCACTGTTTGATGATCTCCCTGGTCCTCAGTCGTTATACCATTCTCCATTGTTTGATGATCCCTGGTCCTCAGTCGTTGTACCATTCTCCTCTGTTTTGATGATCCCTGGTCCTGGTCGTTGTACCATTCTCCATGTGTTTGATGATCTCCCTGGTCCCTCAGTGTGGTGTACCATTCTCCTTGTCTGATGATCCATGGTCCTCAAGTCAGTTTGTACCATTCTTCCACTGTTCTGATGATCGTTCCCTGGTCCTCAGTCGTTGTACCATTCTCTGCTGTCTCTGATGATCTCCCTGGTCCTCAGTCGTTGTACCATTCTCCTTTGTTTGATGATCCCTGATCCTCCATCGTTTGTACCATTCTCACTGTGTGATGATCTCCCTGGTCCTCGTCGTTGTCCCATTCTCCTCTGTTTGATGATCCCCTGGTCCTCGTCGTTGTACCATTCTCTCCACTGTTTGATGATCTCCCTGGTCCTCAGTCGTTGTACCATTCTCCTCTGTTTGATGATCCCTGGTCCTCAGTCGTTGTACCATTCTCTACTGTTTGATGATCTCCCTGGTCCTCAGTCGTTGTACCATTCTCCTTTGTTTGATGATCCCTGGTCCTCAGTTGTTGTACCATTCTCCACTGTTTGATGATCCCCTGGTCCTCAGTCGTTGTACCATTCTCCTCTGTGTGATGATCCCTGGTCCTCGTCAGTCGTTGTACCATTCTCCGCTGTTTGATGATCCCCTGGTTCCTCAGTCGTGGAACCATTCTCCAACTGTTTGATGATCTCCCCTGGTCTCAGTCATTGTACCATTCTTCCCGCTGTTTGATGATCTCTGGTCCTCATCATTGTACCATTCTCCTCTGTTTGATGATCCCTGGTCCTCAGTCGTTGTACCATTCTCCTCTGTTTGATGATCTCCATGGTCCTCATCGTTGTACCATTCTCCTCTGTTTGATGATCCCTGGTCCTCAGTCGTTGTACCATTCTCCACTGTTTGATGATCTCCTGGTCACTCAGTCGTTGTACCATTCTTCTGCTTTTTGATGATCTCCCTGGTCCTCAGTCGTTGTACCATTCTCCTTATGTTGATGATCTCCATGGTCCTCGTCGTTGTACCATTCTCCTCTGTTTGATGATCTCCCTGGTCCTCAGTCGTTGTACCATTTCTCCTCTGTTTGATGATCTCCCTGGTCCTCTCATCGTTGTACCATTCTCATCTGTCTCTGATGATCTCCCTGGTCCTCGTGTCGTTGTACCATTCTCCTCTGTTTGATGATCCCCTGGTCCTCAGTTGTTGTACCCATTCTCCTCTGTTTGATGATCCCTGGTCCTCAGTCGTTTGTACCATTCTCCCTCGTTTGATGATCCCTGGTCCTCAATTGTTGTACCATTCTCCCTTTTGATGATCTCCCTGGTCCTCATCGTTGTACCATTCTCCTCTGTTTGATGATCCCTGGTCCTCAGTTGTTGTACCATTCTCCACTGTTTGATGATCTCCCTGGTCCTCAGTCGTTGTACCATTCTCCACTGTTTGATGATCCCTGGTCCTCAGTCGTTGTACCATTCTCCACTGTTTGATGATCCCCTGGTCCTCAGTCATTTCGTACCATTCTCCATCTGTTGATGATCTCCCTGGTCCTCAGTTGTTGTACCATTCTCCTCTGTTTGATGATCTCTGGTCCTCAGTTGTTGTACCATTCTCCTTTGTTTGATGATCCCTGGTCCTCAGTCGTTGTACCATTCTCTGCGCTGTTTGATGATCTCCCTCGGTCCTCCATCGTTGTACCATTCTCCTCTGTTTGATGATCCCTGGTTCCCTTGTTGTACCAGTTCTCCTCTTTTTGATGATCCCCTGGTCCTCATCGTTGTACCATTCTCTGCTGTTTTGATGATCCCTGGTCCTCCATCGTTGTACCATTCTCAGCTGTGTTTAGAATGATGGTCTGGTCCTAAGTCGTCGTACCATTCTCTGCTGTTTGATGATCCCCTGATCCTCTCGTCGTTGTACCATTCTCCACTGTTTGATGATCTCCTGGTCCTCAGTAAGTTGTACCATTCTCCTCTGTTTGATGATCCCCTGGTCCTTAGTCGTTGTACCCCCATTCTCTCCTGTTTGATGATCCCTGGTCCTCAGTTGTTGTACCATTCTCCTCCTGTTTGTTGATCTCCTGGTCCTCATTGTTTGTACCATTCTCCACTGTTTGATTGATCCCTGGTCCTCAGTTGTTGTACCATTCTCTCGCTGTTTGATGATCCCTGGTCCTCAAGTCGTTGTACCATTCTCTGCTGTTGATGATCCCTGGTCCTCAGTCGTTGTACCATTCTCTGCTGTTCGATGGTCCCTGGTCTCTCCAGTCTTGATCCTACCATTCTTGCTGTTGTACCATTTTCTGCTTGATGATCCTTGGCATCCTCATTGTTGTACCATTCTCCTCTGTTTGATGATCCCTGGTCCTCAGTCGTTGTACCATTTGATACCTGTGTTTGATGATCTCCCTGATCCTCGTCATCCTGTACACCACCCCGTTCACTGATCCCTGGTCCTCGTTGTTGTACCATTCTCACCTGTTTGATGATCCCTGGTCCTCAGTCGTTGTACCATTCTCCACTGTTTGATGATCTCCCTGGTCCTCCGTTGTGATACCATTCTCCTCTGTTTGATGATCCCTGGTCCTCATCGTTGTACCATTCTCCTCTGTTTGATGATGATCCCTGGTCCTCATTGTTGTACCATTCTCTCCTGTTCGATGATCTCCCTGGTCCTCAGTCGTTGTACCATTTCTCTGCTGTTTGATGATCCCTGGTCCTCGTCGTTGTACCATTCTCCACTTGTTTGATGATCCCCTGGTCCTCAGTGTTGTTGTACCATTCTCCTCTGTTTGATGATCTGGTCCTGGTCCTCATTGTTTGTACCATTCTCAGCTGTTTGATGATTCCCTGGTCCTCGTCGTTGTACCATTCTCTGGCTGTTTGATGATTCTCCTGGTCCTCGTTGTTGTACCATTCTCCACTGTTTGATGATCCCTGGTCCCCAGTGTTGTACCATTCTCCTCTATTTGATGATCTCTGGCTTCCATTTGTTGTATCATTCTGTGCTGTGATGATCTCCCTGGTCCTGGGTTGTTGTACCATTCTTCCTGTTTAGATGATCCCTGGCCTCCTGGGTCGTTGTTGTACCATTCTCCTGCTGTTTGATGATCCCTGTATCCTGTCGTTGTTTTCCCATTCTCCACTGTTTGATGATCTCTGGTCCCTCAGTCCATTGTACCTTCTCCATCTGTTTGATGATCCCTGGTCCTCGGTTACGTTGTACCATTCTCTGCAGTTTGATGATCCCTGGTCCTCAGTTGTTGTACCATTCTCCTCACATGTTCGATGATTATCCCTGGTCCTCGTTGTTTGTACCATTCTCCTCTGTTTAATGAATCACCCTGATCCTCCAGAGTGGTCCTTGTCCTCGTTTGTGATTCCATGGTCCTTAGTCAGTTCTCCTCTCCTGTTGAGGATGACTCCCTTGTCCTCAGTCGTTGTACCATTCTCCCTGCTGTCCTCTAGAGTTGTCCTCTGTCCTTCAGTCGTTGTACCATTCTCCCTGTTCTGATGATCCCTGGTCCTCCATTGTTCGTACCATTCTCTGCTGTTTGATGATCCTGATCCTGGTCCTCTGTCGTTGTACCATTCTCTGTCTGATTGATGATCCCTGGTCCTCTGTCCATTGTACCATTCTCGCTGTTTGATGATCCCTGATCCTGGTCCTTATCGTTGTACCATTCTCACGTGTTTGATGATCTCCTGGTCCTCAGTCGTTACCCAATTTCTACTGTTTGAATGAGCTCCCTGGTCCTCGTCGTTGTACCATTCTTCTCTGTTTGATGATCCCTGGTCCTTATCGTTGTTGTACATCATCTTGCTGTTCGATGATCTCCCTTGGTCCTCGTCGGTTGTACCATTCTCCCTGTTTGATGATCCCTGGTCCTCAGTGTTGTACCATTCTCAGCTGTTTGATGATCCCTGGTCTCAGTCCATTGTCACCTGTTTAATGAATCACCTGGTCCTCAGTTTGTACTATTCTCTCTCCGTTTGATGATCCCTGGTCCTCTGTTGTTGTACCATTCTCCAGCCCGTTTGATGATCTCCCTGTCCTCAGTCGTGGAACGGTTGTACCATTCTCCTTTTCATTGTACCATTTTTCTGCTGTTCGATGATCTCCCTGGTCCTCAGTCTTTGTACCATTCTCCTGCTGTTTCGATGATCCTGGTCCTCAGTCGGTTGTACCATTCTCTGCTGTTGATGATCCCTGGTCTCCTCAGTCGTTGTACCATTTCTCCTGTTTGATGATCCCCTGGTCCTCCAGTCGTCTGTAGACCATTCTTCACTGTTTTGATGATCCCTGGTCCTCAGTCGTTGTACCATTCTCACTGTTTCGATGATCTCCCTGGTCCTCGTCATTGTACCATTCTCCTGCTGTTTGATGATCCCTGGTCGTCGGTCGTACCCATTCTCAGCGTTTGATGAATCTCCTGGTCTTCAGTCGTTGTACCATTCTCCTCTGTTTGATGATCCCTGGTCCTCGTCGTTGTACCATTCTCTCTGTTTGAATGATCTCCTGGTCCTTAGTCATTGTACCATTCTCCCCCTATTTGATGATCCCTGGTCTGGGTCGTTGTACCATTCTCTGCTGTTTGATGATCCCTGGTCCTCGTCGTTGTACCATTCTCCATTGTCTGATGATCTCCCTGGTCCTCCATCGATGTACCATTCTCTCTCTGTTTGATGATCTCCTGGTTCTCATCGTTCGTAAACCATTCTCCACTGTTTGATGATTCCCTGGTCCTCGTCGTTATACCATTTCAGCTGTATTTGAGATCTCCCTGGTCCTCATCGTGATACCATTCACATGTACCTGGCTTCTCCGTTGTTTCTGATGATCTCCCTGGTCCTGGGTCGTTGTACATTTTTCCCTCTTTTGATGATCCCTGGTCTGGGTCGTTGGGTAACCATACTCTGCTGTTTGATGATCTCTGTTCCTCAGTCGTAGTACCATTCTCCTCTGTTTGATGATCTCCCTGGTCCTCAGTAGTTGTACCATTCTCCTCTGTCCTAAATGATCCCTGGTCCTCAGTCGTCCATAAAAAAACCATTCTCAGTGTGTTCGATGATCTCTCTGGTCTCATCGTGTCTGCCACTCTAACTGTTCGATGTGATGATCCCTGGTTCCTCGTCGTTGTACCATTCTCCACCTGTTGGATGATCATCTCCATCTACCATTTCCTCAGTTGTGTGTACCATTCTCCACTTTTCACCATGATCTTCGATGTCAGGTTTCCCTGTGTACCATTACTCTGTCTAGTTCGGATGTAGTTTCCTGGTCAATCCAGTCATCTGTACCATTCACCACTGGCTTATGTGATCGTCTCCTGTGCCTCAGTCATTGTACCACTACACCTAGTCAACGTTGTGTTGCTCCCTGGTCGTCGGTCTTTGTACATTTACCGTGAGTTTTGATGATCTCCTGGTCCTAGGTCGTTTTTGTACCACTCTCCATTAACTGTAGTGCAATTTACCTGGTCCTCAGGTCGTTTGTACCATGTCTCCGCATTCTGATGATCCCTGGTCCTCTGTCGTTGTACCATTCTCGTGCTGTCTGATGATCCCCTGGTCCTCAGTCGTTGCACATTCCTCATTTAGTTCGATGTACCTCTACTGGTCCTCATCTGTTGTACAATTCTCATCTGTGTGATGCTCCCTTGTCCTCAGTTGTTGCATACCATTTCCATTGTTTGATTATCTCCATGGTGCCTCAGTGTCGTTGTACCATTCTCTCTGTCGATGTTGTGATCTCCTGGTCCCGTTGTCGTTCCTTTCCCATTCAACCATTTGTTTGATGATCCCTGGTCCTCAAGTTGGTCCTCTGTCGTTGTACTTTATCTGAAGTCCAATTGTTGATTTCAGTCGTTGTACATCTCTAGGAGTTGTACTGTTGATCTGTGAGTCCTGATGTGGTTGTCCCTGGTTCTCTATCGCTGTAACAACATGAAGTCTATAGTCCTCATAGATGTACCCAGTCTCCAACTTTGTTGATATAAATCTCCCCGACGTCCAGATTCGGTGGTTTCTCCGCTATCCTGTGATGTGGTTTCCATGATACCATTACCTGTTGTACTGTTGTGGTTTCCCTTGTCCTGTGTTGTTGTACCCCATTACGCGTAGTTGCCTGTGTGATTTCCCTTCCCCTGTGTTTTGTACCATTACCTGAAGTAGTCCAATGTTGTGTCCCTAGCCGTCCTCTGTCGTTATTCCCATTACCATAAAAACGTTGAAGCTGTGTTTGTGGTCCTCTTCGTCCGTACCATTCTCAGCTTTTCTGATGATGCATTTTGTTGTACCATTGTCATGTTTCTCCAATGCATGTTTTCGGGTCCACAGGTGTTTGTACCAATACTTTAGTTGTTTTACCCGATCGTGTTCCATTCCTGATAGTCTCAATTTATGTAGTTGTTGTCACATTGCCTGAAGTTCCTATTGTGGTTTCCCAAATGTTGTCCCTGATCATTGTACCAATACGTAATTCACAAATGCCTGTTCTCTGTCAATGTACCATTAACCTGTAGTTTGATGTGGTTAAACTCTTGAGTTGTCCTTTGTCATTTACCATACCAATCACTCCTCCTCTGTTCGTTGTACCCTGTTGTACTGCAATTTAGATGTGGTTAGTCCCTGTTGGTCATTGTGTTGTACCCAATACTGAAGTCGATGTAGTGTTGTCCCTCCTCGTACCTTGCTACCATACTGAGGTCCAATGTGATTTCACTGGTCAGCTCGTTGTACCAATACCCTCAGTAGTTTGATGTTGTTTCCTGGAAATCCGATCAATTGTACCACAACTGTAGTCTAATGTACTTTCCATGGTCCTCTTGTTGTTGGATATTACTGTCAGTAGTAATTGGGGGTTTCTACCTATCTCTATTGTTGTACCCTTACCTGAAGTCAATGTAGTTTCCCTGGTCCGCAATAAGTGGTGTCCTTGTCCTATGTTGTTGTACAAATACTGTAGACCAGTAGTATCTGTCCCTGTTGGTACCAATTACCCTTCAGTAGTGTCTGTTAGTGTTGTACCCTTACCCTCAGTTGGTGTTTGTCCCCTGTTGTACAATATACCCTCAGTGTAGTATTGTCCACTGTGTTGTACCATTACCCTCCAGTCAGTAGTGGTTGGTCCTGTTGTTGTACATTACCCTCAGTATGTATTGTCCCCGTGTTCCTGTGTTCCAATACCCTCCTAGTATTGTCCTGTTGTACCAATAACCTTGTCCTGTTGGTTGTTGTGACCATTACCCTCAGTTGTATTGTCCCTGTTTGTTGATACCATTAACCTCATCAGTAGTGTTGGTGTCCTATGTGTACCATTTACCATAAGTAGGTTGTTGTCTTCCTGCTGTATCATTACCCTCAGTAGTGTTGTCTCCCAGCCTGTATCAATACCCTCAGTAGTGTTTGGTCCTATTGTATCCATGACCCTCAGTTTAGTGTTGTCCTGTTTGTACCATTAGACCCTCTGTAGTGGTTGGTCCCTATTACTACCCATTACCATCAGTGTTTTGTTGTCCCTGTTTGTACCATTACCCTCAGTCAGTAGTTGTCCTAGTTGTTACCATTACCCTCAGTAGTGTTGTCCCTGTTGTACCATTACAACTCAGTAATGTTGTCCCTGTTTGTACCATTACCCTCAGTAGTGTTGGTCCTGTTGTACATTACAGTCAGTAGTGTTGTCATCTGCTGTATCATTAACCCTCAGAGTGTTGTCTTTTGTTGTACCTGTTACCCACAGTAGTGTTGCCCCTGTTGTACCCTCTGTTACCATTCAGCTCGTAGTATTGTACCAAATTGTACCTTACCCTCAGTAGAGTTTGTCCTGTTGTAACCATTACCCTCAGTAGTATTGTCCTGTTGTACCATTAACCTCTCAGTAGTGTTGGTCCTGTTGTACGCCCATTACCCTCAGTAGTGTTGTCCCTGTTGTATCCATTACCCTCAGTAGTGATGGTCCGTGTCTCTGTTGTACCATTTACCCTCCGTAGTGTTGTCCCTGTTGTACCATTACCCTCAGTCAGTGTTGGTCCAGTTGTACCATTACCCTCAGTAGTGTTGTCGTTGTCTCTGCTGTATCATTCCTCAGTAGTGTTGTCCCTGTTGTACCATTACCCTCAGTAGTGTTAGTCCTGTTGTACCATTACCCTCAGTAGTGTTGTCCCTGTTGTTCCATTACCCTCAGTAGTTGTTTGTCCTGTTGTACCATTACCCTCAGTAGTGTTGTCCCTGTTGTAGTATCATTACCCTCAGTAGTGTTTGGTGCCCTGTTGTACCATTACCCTCAGTAGTGTTGGTACCTGTTGTACCATTTACCAGTCAGTAGTGTTGTCTCCTGTTGTACCATTACCCTCAGTAAGTGTTGGCCCCGTTGTACCATTACCCTCAGTTGTGTTGATCCTGCTGTTGTATACCAATACCCTCAGTTAGTAAGGTCCCCTGTTGTACCATTACCCTCAAGTAGTGTTGGTCCTGTTGTACCATTACCCTCAGTAGTGTGTTGTCCCTGTTGTGCACATTACCCTCAGTAGTATTGGTCCTGTTGTACCATTACCCTCAGTAGTGTTGGTTCCTAGTTGTACCATTACCACTCACGTCAGTATTGTTGGTCCTGTTGTAAACATTACCCTCAAATCAGTAACCTTGTAACCGTTACCCTCAGTAAGTGTTGGTCCTGTTGTGTACCATTACCCTCACTCCGCGTAGTGTTGGTCCTGGTTGTTACCATTACCCTCAGGAGGTAGTGTTGAGTCCTGTTTGCAGTACCATTACCCTCAGTAGTGGTTGTCCCTGTTGTACCATTACCCTCAGTAGTGTTGGTCCCTGTTGTCCATTTAACCTCAGTAGTGTTGGTCCTGTTGTACCATTTACCCTCAGTAATGTTGTTCCTGTTGTCCCTGTTTTACCCATTAGCCCTCAGTAGTGTTGGTCCTGTTGTACCATTACCCTCCATAGTGTTGTCCCTGTTGTACCATTACCCTCAGTAGTCGTTGTCCTGTTGTACCATTACCCTCAGTAGTGTTGTCCCCCTGTTTGTACCGTTACCCTCATCAGTAGTTAGTTGGTCCTGTTGTACCATTACCCTCAGTTAGTGTTGTCCCTGTTGTACCATAACCCTAACTTCAGTAGTGGTTGTGTCCTGTTGTACCCTTGCGCCGCAATTCCCTCAGTGTTGGTGGTCTTTTGTACCATTACCATCAGTAGTGTTGTCCTGTTGTACCTTTACCCTCAGTAATGTTCTGTCCCTGTCCCTGTTGAGTACCACCATTACCATCAGTAGTGTTTGTCCCTGTTGTACCATTACCCCTCAGTAGTGTTGTCCCCTGTTGTACCATCTACCCTCATTATAGTGCTTGGTCCTAGTAGTACCATTACCCTCAGTAGTGTTGTCCAGGTTGTACCATTACCCACAGTATGTTGAGTCCTGTTGTACCATTACCCTCAAATAGTGTACCATTACCTCAGTAGTGTTGGTCCTGTTGTACCATTACCCTCAGTAGTGTTTGGTCCTATTGTACCATTACTCTCAGTAGTGTTGTCCCTGTTGTGTACCATTACCCTCAGTAGTGTTGGTCCCTGTTGTACCATTACCCTCAGTAGTGTTGGTCCTGTTGTACCATTACCCCTCAGTAGTGTTGTCCTGTTGTACCAATTACCCACAGTAGTGTTGGTCCCTGTTGTACCATTACCCTCAGTAGGTGTTGTCCCTGTTGTACCATTACCCCTCACACTCAGTAGTGTTGTCCTGTTGTACCATTACCCTCAGTAGTGTTGGTCCATGTTTGTACATTACCCTCAGTAGTGTTGTCGCCTGTTGTACCATTACCCTCAGTAGTGTTGTCCCTGTTGTACCATTACCCCTCAGTAGTGTTGGTCCCTGTTGTACCATTACCCTCAGTAGTGTTGTGTCAGTTGAACCATTACCCCTCAGTAGTGTTGTTGTCCCTGTTGTACCATTACCTCCTCAGTAGTGTTGTCCCCTGTTGTACCATTACCCTCACATAGTATAGTTGTCTCCTGTTGTACCATTACCCTGTAGTGTAGGGTCCATTGTACCATTACCCTTGCAGTAGTGTTGGTCCTGTTTAGTACCATTACCCTCAGTAGTGTTGGTCCTGTTTGTACCATTACCCTCAGTAGGTGTTGTCCCTGTTGTACCATTACCACCCTCAGTAGTGTTGTCCCTGTTGTACCATTTACCCTCAGTAGTGTTGTCCCTGTTGTATTACCCTCATTACTTGGTCCCTTATTGTACCATTACCCTTCAGTAGGTGTTGTCCTGTTGTACCATTACCTCAGTAGTGTTGTCCTGTTGTACCATTACCCTCAGTAGTAGTTTTGGTCCCTGTTGTACCATTACCCCTCAGTAGTGTTGTCCCTGTTGTGTACCATTACCCTCAATCAGTAGTGTTGACCCTGTTGTACAGTTACCCTCCTCAGTATGTTGGTCTGTTGTACCATTACCCTCAGTAGTGTTGTCCCTGTTGTACCATTACCCTCAGTTAGTGTTGTCCCTGTTGTACCATTACCCCTCAGTAGTGTTGTCCCTGTTGTACCATTACCCTCACTCAGTAGTGTTGGTCCCTGTTGTACCATTACCCTCAGTAGTGTTGTCTTGTTGTACCATTACCCCTCAGTAGTGTTGTCCGACTGTTGTACCCATTACCCTCAGTAGTGTGTTGTCCCTGTTGTACCATTACCCTCAGTAGTGTTGTCTCTGTTTTGTACCATTACCCTCAGTAGTGTTGTCCCTGTTGTACCATTACCCTCAGTTAGTGTTTGTTCCTGTTGTACCATTTCCCTCAGTAGTGTTGTCCCTGTTTGATGTACCATTACCCTCAGTAGTGTTGTCCCCTGTTGTACATTTACCCTCAGTAGTGTGTTGTCCCTGTTGTACCATTACCCTCAGTAGTAGTGTTGGTCTGTTGTACCATTACCCTCAGTAGTGTTGTCCCTGTTGTACCATTACCCTCAGTAGTGTTGTCCCTGTTGTACCATTACCCTCAGTAGTATTGGTCCTGTGTTGTACCATTACCCTCAGTAGTGTTGTCCCTGTTGTACCATTAACCATCCCTCAGTAGTGTTGTCCTGTTGTGTACCATTACCCTCAGTAGTGTTGTCCCTTGTTGTACCATTACCCTCAGTAGTGTTGTTTGTCCCTGTTGTACCATTACCCTCAGTAGTGTTGGTCCTGTTGTACCATTACCCTCAGTAGTGTTGGTCCTGTTGTACCATTACCATCAGTGGTGTTGTCCCTGTTGTACCATTACCCTCAGTAGTGTTGTCCCTGTTGTACCATTACCCTCACTCAGTAGTGTTGGTCCTGTTGTACCATTACCCTCAGTAGTGTTGTCCCTGTTGTACCATTACCTCACTCAGTAGTGTTGTCCCTGTTGTACCATTACCCTCACTCAGTAGTGTTGTCCCTGTTGTACCATTACCCTCAGTAGTAGTGTTTGTCCCTGTTGTACCATTACCCTCAGTAGTGTTGTCCCTGTTGTACCATTACCCTCAGTAGTGTTGTCCCTGTTGTACCATTACCCTACGAGTCAGTAGTGTTGGTCCCTGTTGTACCATTTACCCTCAGTAGTGTTTTGGTCCCTGTTGTACCATTACCCTCAGTAGTGTTGAGTCCCTGTTGTACCAATTACCCTCAGTAGTGTTGTTGTTGTACCCTGTTGTTGTCTCAATGTTGTTACCATTACCCTCAGTAGTGTTGTCCCTGTTGTACCATTACCATCTGTAGTGTTGGTCCTGTTGTACCATTACCCTCAGTAGTGTTGGTCCTGTTGTACCATTACCCTCAGTAGTGTTGGTCCTGTTGTACCATTACCCTCACTCAGTAGTGTTGGTCCTGTTGTACCATTACCCTCAGTAGTGTTGGTCCTGTTGTACCATTACCCTCACTCAGTAGTGTTGGTCCTGTTGTACCATTACCCTCAGTAGTGTTGGTCCTGTTGTACCCATTACCCTTCAGTAGTGTTGTCCCTGTTGTACCATTTACCCTCAGTCTGTTGGTCCCTGTTGTCCCTCCTTGTTGTTGCCCTCTTGTACCATTACCTACACTCAGTAGTGTTTGTCCCTGTTTGTACCATTACCCTCAGTAGTGTTGGTCCTGTGTGTACCATTACCCTCAGTAGTGTGGTCCCTGTTGTTACCATTACCCTCAGTTTGAGGTTGGTCCTGTTGTACCATTACCCTCAGTAGTGTTGTCCCTGTTGTACCATTACCCTCACTCAGTAGTTTTGTCCCTGTTGATATCAGTACCCTGTTGTCCCTGCAATGTTGTACCCCTGTATAAGTGTTGGTCCTGTTGTACCATTACTCAGTAGTGTGTTGTCCCTGTTGTATCATTACCCTCAGTAGTGTTGGTCCTGTTGTTACCATTACCCTCACTCAGTCGTGTTGTTCCTGTGTGTACCATTACCCTCAGTCAGTAGTGTTGTCCCTGTTGTACCATTACCCTCAGTAGTGTGTTGTCCCTGTTGTACCATTACCCTCAGTAGTGTTGTTTCCCTGTGTTGTACCATTACCCTCAGTAGTGTTTGTCCCTGTTGTACTCATTACCCTCAGTAGTGTTGGTCCCTTGTACCATTACCCTCAGTAGTGTTGTTCACCTGTTGTACCATTACCCTCAGTAGTGTTGGTCCCTGTTGTACCATTACCCTACCACTCACCAGTAGTGTTGGTCCTGTTGTATCATTACCCTCAGTAGTGTTGGTCCTGTTGTACCATTACCCTCAGTAGTGTTGTCCCTGTTGTACCATTACCCTCAGTAGTGTTGGCTCCTGTTGTACCATTACCCTCAGTAGTGTTGTACCCTGTTGTACCATTACCCTTACCCTCAGTAGTGTTGGTCCTGTTGTACCATTACCCTCAGTAGTGTTGTCCCTGTTGTACCATTACCCTCAGTAGTGTTGGTCCCTGTTTGTACCATTACCCTCTCAGTAGTGTTGTCCTGTTGTACCATTACCCTCAGTAGTGTTGGTCCTGTTGTACCATTACCCTACAGTAGTGTTGGTTCCTGTTGTACCATTACCCTCAGTAGTGTTGTCCCTGTTGTACCATTTACCCCTCAGTAGTGTTGTCCCTGTTTGTACCATTACCCTCAGTAGTGTTGGTCCCTGTTGTACCATTACCCTCAGTAGTGTTGGTACCAGGACCCTCAATTGTTTGTACCATTACCCTCAGTAGTGTTGTCCTGTTGTACCATTACCTCAGTAGTGTTGTCCCTGTTGTACCATTACCCTCAGTCCAGTGTTGGTCCCTGTTGTACCATTACCCTCAGTAACGTGTTGTCCCTGTTGTACCATTACCCTCAGTAGTGTTGTCCCTGTTGTACCGTACCATTACCCTCAGTCAGTAGTGTTGGTCCCTCTTGTACCAATTACCCTCACTCAGTAGTGTTGGTACCCTGTTGTACCATTACCCATTACCCTCAGTAGTGTGTCCCTGTTGTACCATTATCCTCAGTAGTAGTGTTGTCCCTGTTGTACCATTACCCTCAGTCAGTAGGTGTTGTCATTACCCTGTGTGTACCATTACCACTCACTCAGTAGTGTTGGTCCTGTTGTACCATTACCCTCAGTAGTGTGTTGTCCCTGTTGTACCATTACCCTCAGTAGTGTTGGTCCTGTTGTACCATTACCCTCAGTAGTGTTGTCCCTGTTTGTACCATTTACCCACACTCAGTAGTGTTGGTCCCTGTTGTACCATTACCCCTCAGTAGTGGTTGGTCCTGTTGGTACCATTACCCTCATGTAGTGTTGGTCCCCTGTTGTACCATTACCATCAGTAGTGTTGTCCCTGTTGTACCATTACCCTCACTCAGTAGTGTTGTCCCCTGTTGTACCCATTACCCTCACTCCAGTAGTGTTGTCCCTGTTGTACCATTACCCTCACGTCACAGTAGTGTGTGTCCTGTGTGACCATTATACCCTCAGTAGTGTTGTTCCTGTTGTACCATTTACCATCAGTAGTGTTGTCCTGTTGTACACATTACCCTCTAGTAGTGTTGGTCCTGTTGTACCATTACCCTCAGTAGTGTTAGGTCCTGTTGTACCATTACCATCAGTGTGTGTTGGTCCCTGTTGTACCATTACCCTCAGTAGTGTTGTTTGGTCCCTGTGATGTAACCTCCCTCAATGTAGTGTTGTCACTGTTGTACCATTATCATCAGTAATTGTTGTCCCCTGTTGTACCATTACCCACAGTAGTGTTGGTCCTGTCCATTTTCCCTGTTTGTACCTGTTGTACCCATTACCCTCAGTAGTGTTGGTCCTGTTGTACCCTGTTGTACCATTACCCTCAGTAGTATTGTCCCTGTTGTACCAATACCCTCAAGTAGTGTGTGTTCCCTGTTGAACCATTACCCTCAGTTGTGTTGTCCTGTACCATTACCCTCAGTAGTGTGTGTTGTCCCTGTTGTATCATTACCCTCCAGTAGTGTTGTTGTTCCTGTTGTACTTACCCCACTCAGTAGTGAACCATTACCCTCAGTAGTAGTTTGTCCCTGTTGAATCATTACCCACAGTAGTGTTGGTCCCTGTTGAACCATTACCCTCACTCAGTAGTGTTGGTCCTGTTGTACCATTACCCTCAGTAGTGTTGTCCCTGTTGTACCATTACCCTCAGTAGTGTTGGTCCTGTTGTACCATTACCCTCAGTAGTGTTGTCCCATGTTGTACCATTAACCCTCAGTAGTGTTGTCCCTGTTGTCACCATTACCCTCAGTAGTGTTGTCCCTGCTGTACCATTACCCTCAGTAGTGTTGGTCCTGTTGTACCATTACCCTCAGTAGTAGTTTGTTGTCCCTGTTGTACCATTACCCTCAGTAGTGTTGTTCCCTGTTGTACCAATACCTCAGTAGTGTTGGTCCTGTTGTAAACCATTACCCTCAGTAGTGTTGTTGCACCCTGTTGTACCAATACCCTCAGTAGTAGTGTTGTCACTGTTGTACCATTACCAATCAGTAGTGTTGTCCCTGTTGTACCATTACCCTCAGTAGTGTTGTCCCTGTTGTAACCGATTACCCTCAGTAGTGTTGTCCCTGTTTGTACCATTACCCTACCAGTGGTGTTGTTGTCCCTGTTGTACCATTACCCTCTCAGTAGTGTTGGTCCCTGTTGTACCATTACCCTCAGTAGTGTTGTCCCTGTTGTACCATTACCCTCAGTAGTGTTGTCCCTGTTGTACCATTACCCTCAGTAGTGTTGTCCCTGTTGTACCATTACCCTCAGTAGTGTTGTCCCTGTTGTACCATTACCCTCAGTAGTGTTGGTCCTGTTGTACCATTACCCTCAGTAGTGTTGGTCCTGTTGTACCATTACCCTCAGTAGTGTTGTCCCTGTTGTACCATTACCCTCAGTAGTGTTGGTCCTGTTGTACCATTACCCTCAGTAGTGTTGTCCCTGTTGTACCATTACCCTCACTCAGTAGTGTTGGTCCTGTTGTACCATTACCCTCAGTAGTGTTGGTCCTGTTGTACCATTACCCTCAGTAGTGTTGTCACTGTTGTACCATTACCCTCAGTAGTGTTGTCCCTGTTGTACCATTACCCTCAGTAGTGTTGGTCCTGTTGTACCATTACCCTCAGTAGTGTTGGTCCTGTTGTACCATTACCCTCAGTAGTGTTGTCCCTGTTGTACCATTACCCTCAGTAGTGTTGTCCCTGTTGTACCATTACCCTCAGTAGTGTTGTCCCTGTTGTACCATTACCCTCACTCAGTAGTGTTGGTCCTGTTGTACCATTACCCTCAGTAGTGTTGGTCCTGTTGTACCATTACCCTCAGTAGTGTTGTCCCTGTTGTACCATTACCCTCAGTAGTGTTGTCCCTGTTGTACCATTACCCTCAGTAGTGTTGGTCCCTGTTGTACCATTACCCTCAGTAGTGTTGTCCCTGTTGTACCATTACCTCTCAGTAGTGTTGTCCTGTTGTACCATTACCCTCAGTAGTGTTGTCCCTGTTGTACCATTACCCTCAGTAGTGTTGTCCCTGTTTTACCATTACCCTCAGTAGTGTTGTCCCTGCTGTATGTACCATTACCCTCAGTAGTGTTGTCCTGTTGTACCATTACCCTCATCAGTAGTGTTTGGTCCTGTTGTACCATTACCCTCAGTCAGTAGTGTTGTCCTGTTGTACCATTACCCTCACTCAGTAGTGTTGGTCCTGTTGTACATTACCCTCAGTAGTGTTGGTCCCTGTTGTACCATTACCCTCAGTAGTGTTGGTCCCTGTTGTACCATTACCCTCAGTAGTGTGTTGGTACCTGTTTGTACCATTACCCTCAGTAGTGTTTTGTCCCTGTGTTGTCCTGTTGTACCATTACCCTCACTCAGTAGTGTTGGTCCTGTTGTACCATTACCCTCAGTAGTGTTGTCTCTGTTGTACCATTACCCTCAGTAGTGTTGTCCCTGAAGTGTTGGATCCTGTTGTACCATTACCCTCAGTAAGTGTTTGTCCTCTGTTGTACCATTACCCTCATGTGTTGTGTTGTTTTACCATTACCCTCAGTAGTGTTGTCCCTGTTGTACCATTACCCTCACTCAGTAGTGTTGGTCCTGTTGTACCATTACCCTCAGTAGTGTTGTCCCTGTTGTACCATTACCCTCAGTAGTGTTGGTCCTGTTGTACCATTACCCTCAGTAGTGTTGTCCCTGTTGTACCATTACCCTCAGTAGTGTGTCCCTGTTGGTATCCATTACCCATCAGTAGTGTTGTCCTGTTGTACCATTACCCTCAGTAGTGTAGTGTTGTTCCCTGTTGTACCATTACCCTCAGTAGTGTTGTCCCTTGTTGTACCATTACCCTCAGTAGTGTTGTCCCTGTTGTACCATTACCCTCAGTAGTGTGTTGGTCCCTGTTGTACCATTACCCTCAGTAGTGTTGGTCCTGTTGTACCATTACCCTCAGTAGTGTTGTCTCTGTTTGTACCATTACCCTCAGTAGTGTTGTCCTGTTGTACCATTACCCTCAGTAGTGTTGTCCCTGTTGTACCATTACCCTCAGTAGTGTTGTCCCTTTTACCATTACACCCTCAGTAGTGTTGTCCCTGTTGTACCATTACCCTCAGTAGTGTTGGTCCTGTTGTACCATTACCATCAGTAGTGTTGTCCCTGTTGTACCATTACCACTCAGTAGTGTTGTCCTGTTGTTACCAATACCATCAGTGGTGTTGTCCCTGTTGTACCATTACCCTCAGTAGTGTTGTCCCTGTTGTACCATTACCCTCAAGTAGTGTTGTCCCTGTTGTACCATTACCCTCAGTAGTGTTGTCCCTGTTGTACCATTACCCTCAGTAGTGTTGGTCCTGTTGTACCATTACCCTCAGTAGTGTTGTCCCTGTTGTACCATTACCCTCAGTAGTATGTTGGTCCTGTTGTACCATTACCCTCAGTAGTGTTGTCCCTGTTGTACCATTACCCTCAGTCATTAGTGTTGGTCCTGTTGTACCATTACCCTCAGTAGTGTTGTCCCTGTTGTACCATTACCCTCAGTAGTGTTGTCCCTGTTGTACCATTACCCTCAGTAGTGTTGTCCCTGTTGTACCATTACCCTCAGTAGTGTTTGTCCCTGTTGTACCATTACCCTCAGTAGTGTTGGTCCTGTTGTACCATTACCCTCAGTAGTGTTGGTCCTGTTGTACCATTACCCTCAGTAGTGTTGGTCCCTGTTGTACCATTACCCTCATCAGTAGTGTTGTCCTGTTGTACCATTACCTCACTCAGTAGTGTTGTCCCTGTTGTACCATTACCCTCACCTCAGTAGTGTTGGTCCCTGTTGTACCATTACCCTCACTCAGTAGTGTTGGTCCTGTTGTACCATTACCCTCAGTAGTGTTGTCCCTGTTGTACCATTACCCTCAGTAGTGTTGTCCCTGTTGTACCATTACCCTCACTCAGTAGTGTTGGTCCTGTTGTACCATTACCCTCAGTAGTGTTGTCCCTGTTGTACCATTACCCTCAGTAGTGTTGTCCCTGTTGTACCATTACCCTCACTCAGTAGTTGTTGTCCCTGTTGTACCATTACCCTCAGTAGTAGTGTTGTCCCTGTTGTACCATTACCCTGTCAGTAGTGTTGGTCCTGTTGTACCATTACCCTCAGTAGTGTTGTCCCTGTTGTACCATTACCCTCAGTAGTGTTGGTCCCTGTTGTACCATTACCCTCAGTAGTGTTGGTCCTGTTGTACCATTACCCTCAGTAGTGTTGGTCCTGTTGTACCATTACCCTCAGTAGTGTTGTCCCTGTTGTACCATTACCCTCAGTAGTGTTGTCCCTGTTGTACCATTACCCTCAGTAGTGTTGTCCCTGTTGTACCATTACCCTCAGTAGTGTTGGTCCTGTTGTACCATTACCCTCAGTAGTGTTGTCCCTGTTGTACCATTACCCTCAATCAGTAGTGTTGGTCCTGTTGTACCATTACCCTCAGTAGTGTTGTCCCTGTTGTACCATTACCCTCAGTAGTGTTGGTCCTGTTGTACCATTACCCTCAGTAGTGTTGTCCCTGTTGTACCATTACCCTCAGTAGTGTTGTCCCTGTTGTACCATTACCCTCAGTAGTGTTGTCCCTGTTGTACCATTACCCTCAGTAGTGTTGTCCCTGTCCCTCAGTAGTGTTGGTCCATTACCCTCAGTAGTGTTGTCCCTGTTGTACCATTACCCTCAGTAGTGTTGGTCCTGTTGTACCATTACCCTCAGTAGTGTTGTCCCTGTTGTACCATTACCCTCAGTAGTGTTGTCCCTGTTGTACATTACCCTCAGTAGTGTTGTCCCATTACCCTCAGTAGTGTTGTCCCTGTTGTACCATTACCCTCAGTAGTGTTGGTCCTGTTGTACCATTACCCTCAGTAGTGTTGGTCCTGTTGTACCATTACCCTCAGTAGTGTTGTCCCTGTTGTACCATTACCCTCAGTAGTGTTGGTCCTGTTGTACCATTACCCTCAGTAGTGTTGTCCCTGTTGTACCATTACCCTCAGTAGTGTTGTCCCTGTTGTACCATTACCCTCAGTAGTGTTGTCCCTGTTGTATCATTACCCTCAGTAGTGTTGGTCCTGTTGTACCATTACCCTCAGTAGTGTTGTCCTGTTGTACCATTACCCTCAGTAGTGTTGTCCCTGTTGTACCATTACCCTCAGTAGTGTTGGTCCTGTTGTACCATTACCCTCAGTAGTGTTGTCCCTGTTGTACCATTACCCTCAGTAGTGTTGGTCCTGTTGTACCATTACCCTCAGTAGTGTTGTCCCTGTTGTACCATTACCCTCAGTAGTGTTGTCCCTGTTGTACCATTACCCTCAGTAGTGTTGTCCCTGCTGTACCATTACCCTCAGTAGTGTTGTCCCTGTTGTACCATTACCCTCAGTAGTGTTGTCCCTGTTGTACCATTACCCTCAGTAGTGTTGTCCCTGTTGTACCATTACCCTCAGTAGTGTTGTCCCTGTTGTACCATTACCCTCAGTAGTGTTGGTCCTGTTGTACCATTACCATCAGTGGTGTTGTCCCTGTTGTACCATTACCCTCAGTAGTGTTGTCCCTGTTGTACCATTACCCTCAGTAGTGTTGTCCCTGTTGTACCATTACCCTCAGTAGTGTTGTCCCTGTTGTACCATTACCCTCAGTAGTGTTGTCCCTGTTGTACCATTACCCTCACTCAGTAGTGTTGGTCCTGTTGTACCATTACCCTCAGTAGTGTTGGTCCTGTTGTACCATTACCCTCAGTAGTGTTGTCCCTGTTGTACCATTACCCTCAGTAGTGTTGTCCCTGTTGTACCATTACCCTCAGTAGTGTTGGTCCTGTTGTACCATTACCCTCAGTAGTGTTGTCCCTGTTGTACCATTACCCTCAGTAGTGTTGGTCCTGTTGTACCATTACCCTCAGTAGTGTTGTCCCTGTTGTACCATTACCCTCAGTAGTGTTGTCCCTGTTGTACCATTACCCTCAGTAGTGTTGTCCCTGTTGTACCATTACCCTCAGTAGTGTTGTCCCTGTTGTACCATTACCCTCAGTAGTGTTGGTCCTGTTGTACCATTACCCTCAGTAGTGTTGGTCCTGTTGTACCATTACCCTCAGTAGTGTTGGTCCTGTTGTACCATTACCCTCAGTAGTGTTGTCCCTGTTGTACCATTACCCTCAGTAGTGTTGGTCCTGTTGTACCATTACCCTCAGTAGTGTTGTCCCTGTTGTACCATTACCCTCAGTAGTGTTGTCCTGTTGTACCATTACCCTCAGTAGTGTTGGTCCTGTTGTACCATTACCCTCAGTAGTGTTGTCCCTGTTGTACCATTACCCTCACTCAGTAGTGTTGGTCCTGTTGTACCATTACCCTCACTCAGTAGTGTTGTCCCTGTTGTACCATTACCCTCACTCAGTAGTGTTGGTCCTGTTGTACCATTACCCTCAGTAGTGTTGTCCCTGTTGTACCATTACCCTCAGTAGTGTTGTCCCTGTTGTACCATTACCCTCAGTAGTGTTGTCCCTGTTGTACCATTACCCTCAGTAGTGTTGTCCCTGTTGTACCATTACCCTCACTCAGTAGTGTTTGTCCCTGTTGTACCATTACCCTCAGTAGTGTTGTCCCTGTTGTACCATTACCCTCAGTTCAGTGTGTTGTCCTGTTGTACCATTACCCTCAGTAGTGTTGTCCCTGTTGTACCATTACCCTCAGTAGTGTTGTCCTGTTGTACCATTACCCTCAGTAGTGTTGGTCCTGTTGTACCATTACCCTCAGTAGTGTGTTGTCCCTGTTGTACCATTACCCTCAGTAGTGTTGTTGTCCTGTTGTACCATTACCCTCACTCAGTAGTGTTGGTCCTGTTGTACCATTACCCTCAGTAGTGTTGTCCCTGTTGTACCATTACCCTCACTCAGTAGTTTTGTCCCTGTTGTACCATTACCCTCAGTAGTAGTGTTGTCCCTGTTGTACCATTACCCTCAGTAGTGTTGGTCCCTGTTGTGTACCATTACCCTCAGTAGTGTTGGTCCTGTTGTACCATTACCCTCAGTAGTGTTGGTCCCTGTTGTACCATTACCCTCAGTAGTGTTGTCCCTGTTGTACCATTACCCTCACTCAGTAGTGTTGGTCCTGTTGTACCATTACCCTCAGTAGTGTTGTCCCTGTTGTACCATTACCCTCAGTAGTGTTGTCCCTGTTGTACCATTACCCTCAGTAGTGTTGTCCCTGTTGTACCATTACCCTCAGTAGTGTTGTCCTGTTGTACCATTACCCTCAGTAGTGTTGGTCCTGTTGTACCATTACCCTCAGTAGTGTTGTCCCTGTTGTACCATTACCCTCAGTAGTGTTGTCCCTGTTGTACCATTACCCTCAGTAGTGTTGTCCCTGTTGTACCATTACCCTCACTCAGTAGTGTTGGTCCTGTTGTACCATTACCCTCAGTAGTGTTGGTCCTGTTGTACCATTACCCTCAGTAGTGTTGTCTCTGTTGTACCATTACCCTCAGTAGTGTTGTCCTGTTGTACCATTACCCTCAGTAGTGTTGGTCCTGTTGTACCATTACCTCAGTTGTCCTGTTGTACCATTACCCTCAGTAGTGTTGTCCCTGTTGTACCATTACCCTCAGTAGTGTTGTCCTGTTGTACCATTACCCTCAGTAGTGTTTTCCATAGTAGTGTTGTCCCTGTTGTACCATTACCCTCAGTAGTGTTGGTCCTGTTGTACCATTACCCTCAGTAGTGTTGGTCCTGTTGTGTACCATTACCCTCAGTAGTGTTGGTCCTGTTGTACCATTACCCTCACTCAGTAGTGTTGTCCCTGTTGTACCATTACCCTCACTCAGTAGTGTTGTCCCTGTTGTACCATTACCCTCAGTAGTGTTGTCCCTGTTGTACCATTACCCTCAGTAGTGTTGGTCCTGTTGTACCATTACCCTCAGTAGTGTTGTCCCTGTTGTACCATTACCCTCACTCAGTAGTGTTGGTCCTGTTGTACCATTACCCTCAGTAGTGTTGGTCCTGTTGTACCATTACCCTCACTCAGTAGTGTTGGTCCTGTTGTACCATTACCCTCAATCAGTAGTGTTGGTCCTGTTGTACCATTACCCTCACTCAGTAGTGTTGGTCCTGTTGTACCATTACCCTCACTCAGTAGTGTTGGTCCTGTTGTACCATTACCCTCAGTAGTGTTGGTCCTGTTGTACCATTACCCTCAGTAGTGTTGTCCCTGTTGTACCATTACCCTCAGTAGTGTTGGTCCTGTTGTACCATTACCCTCAGTAGTGTTGTCCCTGTTGTACCATTACCCTCACTCAGTAGTGTTGGTCCTGTTGTACCATTACCCTCAGTAGTGTTGGTCCTGTTGTACCATTACCCTCAGTAGTGTTGTCCCTGTTGTACCATTACCCTCAGTAGTGTTGGTCCTGTTGTACCATTACCCTCAGTAGTGTTGTCCTGTTGTACCATTACCCTTGTTGTACCATTACCCTCACTCAGTAGTGTTGGTCCTGTTGTACCATTACCCTCAGTAGTGTTGGTCCCTGTTGTACCATTACCCTCACTCAGTAGTGTTGGTCCTGTTGTACCATTACCCTCACTCAGTAGTGTTGGTCCTGTTGTACCATTACCCTCACTCAGTAGTGTTGGTCCTGTTGTACCATTACCCTCACTCAGTAGTGTTGTCCCTGTTGTACCATTACCCTCACTCAGTAGTGTTGGTCCTGTTGTACCATTACCCTCAGTCAGTAGTGTTGGTCCTGTTGTACCATTACCCTCATTCAGTAGTGTTGGTCCTGTTGTACCATTACCCTCAGTAGTGTTGGTCCTGTTGTACCATTACCCTCACTCAGTAGTGTTGTCCCTGTTGTACCATTACCCTCACTCAGTAGTGTTGGTCCTGTTGTACCATTACCCTCAGTAGTGTTGGTCCTGTTGTACCATTACCCTCACTCAGTAGTGTTGTCCCTGTTGTACCATTACCCTCACTCAGTAGTGTTGTCCCTGTTGTACCATTACCCTCAGTAGTGTTGTCCCTGTTGTACCGTTACCCTCACTCAGTAGTGTTGTCCCTGTTGTACCATTACCATCAGGGTGTTGTCCCTGTTGTACCGTTACCCTCACTCAGTAGTGTTGTCACTGTTGTACCACTGTTGTACCATTACCATCAGGGGTGTTGTCACTGTTGTACCATTACCATCAGGGGTGTTGTCCCTGTTGTACCATTTCCATCAGTTGTGTTGTCCCTGTTGTACCATTACCCTCAGTAGTGTTGGTCCTTTTGTACCATTACCATCAGTAGTTTTGGTCCTGTTATACCTTACCCCAAGTAGTGTTGGTCTTATTGTACAATTATCCTCAGTATATATCATTACCCTTGGTAGTGTTGGTTCTATTGCATCTTTACCCTCAGTAGTGTTGTCCCGTTACCCTCGGTATAATTTATCTTGCACGATTGTATTGTTGGCCATATTCTCCATATCTGTACAAGTCTGTACCAACTGTTGGTCCAATCGAATATGCCCTTGTATGTCGCTTTGATCTTTGACTAGCATCACTCAGGATCTACTGAATATGCATTTGCACAATTTTCCAGTAAATATTATCAAATTGGAGGACCAAAATATCCATTGAATGCATTTTTTTCCAAATATTTTCTTAATCAATTCAACAAAAATTTACTTTACTTCTTATTTAAATACTGAAGCTGTTATCGTTTTTAAGTACTCCAATTTGATTAGGTTTACTGGAATATCTTGCAGGCAGTGTTTCACATCTTTTATATTTAGCGTTTGTTGCATGTATTTGCCATTTTACAAGCTACACGTCGTGTTAGACCGACATTTTTCTTAATTTATACAAAGTGGCCTTACCAACAATTTTGGTTCACTTATTAAATTTAACATGTATATCAATGAGTTTTCACCATTTAACTTGGTTGAAATAGTCTTACCTCATCAACCTCTGGCTCGATAGTATAAGAGAGTCTCAACCGTCCAACTCTTTATAACGGAATTTTTCCAACCTCAAACTCTTGCTTTGTGTTGAGTTACATGGTTTAAGACCGGAGGATGTGGTGATGGGTATTTCAAACTTCAACTGTTTCGGTTGTTCAGACTGCATGTACCAGCTTTTTCTTATAAATCTTGTGTGTGAAGACATTCTCAAACCAAAACTCTTGCACAATTGAAGTCCATATATTTAATCTTGACTGGGAATTCATTCTTCATTTCTGTATCAATTCTACATGTCATCAAAGACCTGCTTTCAAGAATTTATTAGACACACAGCATTTCAGCCAATCAAAGGTTTTTTTAATTTCAATATTAATTTAGGGCATGGAATGTTGATGTAGGGTTTTCAGTTTTGACACTATATTTCAACACAATTGATGAAAAGTATTGCAATTGCATATTTTGCAAAACACATTATTCTTCAAACATGATATATTTGTTATCAAACACTTAATCAAAATGATATTGCAGGAATTACACGCAGAGTAATTCTTAAAGCAAGATGCAAGCATTCAGACAATTTTCCATTTATACATGTAGCACAAGGGCATGGTTGCAAGCACTCTGTACTTATCAAAATCCAATTGCAATACTTCTTTTGTGTTTATTTTCATACAATTATCAGAAAATAATGATTTAATAAAAATATATATCGGTCAACTTTACGAGGGTTTTGGAAAATAATTCATAGCAACACCTACACATGGTTTTTGTTTAAGTATGCTTGCTGTACCTTTTCTCTTGTTACCTTTATAGTTTGAATGTACTCTCTGCTTTTCTTCCCTGGTTTTCAAAGTTGCCTACTCGTCAGGACTTTGTACTGCATATTCTTCCCCAGTCTTTTATTCAATGCTAATTCTTTCAGAAAATGAATTTCCAAGGAAAGGCTAATCTAGGATTCAAGGTTATAATTAATATATTGTATGGCCAGACAAAAGTCTGGTCAAGTACCAGATAAGTTCTTTTTACTAGTATTTCTCAAATTTTAATGGCAAAAGAGTACTGGGTGCCAAGTAAATTTGTGTTATACAAAAGCTTGAATATTCTTAAGGTCTTGGCTAAGATTTCAATTTGTTTACAGCACATTCTGTCTGTGTTGATATTAAATAATAGCAATTCAATTCAAAACTTTGGAAAACCACAAACTTTACCTTCTACCTTTATCCACCGTTCAGAGAGTCTGAAATTTTTCCAGTGTCACCGATCGGCACACTAAAGGACAAGATGAATGACGGTCCCCAAAGTCTGTGGACCACCTTTAAGGAAATGTTCATTGGCGGGAAATCGTCTTTCCAACAAATCATGGCTGTAATTCTTAGATTAACTAGTGCAGACAAGGGTCAGTTGCTAGAGGAGTGCAAGGGATGCCAATCATTTTCCCAAGGAAAATCGTTCTTAGCTAACAGTCATCAGAAGACTGGGATGGTCATAACTGGATTGAAATGGGTAAAGAAAGACTGTGAAAATATTTCAAATAAATCAAGGAAAGTTCCTTTAGCCCAAAAACATTTTCTATCAATTTTATTTTTCTCAAATCAAAATATTTGAAAACAATCCAACCTATTATATCCTGTAATATTGTTATCCCTTAGACAGTTTCAGAATTGTAAATTGTTTATTACCATGGCAAGTTAAACCAATGCAGTATGCAATCTTGGTAAAGTCTAAAAGTTTACCTTCTATTAGGATTCTATGGTTATGCATTTCTATAAACATTCTCACTTCAATTGCAAAATTAATTTTAATTCTTACCCTCGTGATCATGACCTTTATACCATTATTGGGCAACTATACCTGTACCTTCTTTTGGAAACCTCATTTTTAAACCAGTATCCAGTACCTCTATCTGCCATTTCATCAGATTCAATCTGTTGCATCTTCCGATATATGTGCGAGCTATTGAGGATTGAAGTTGATTAGAGATGAACCGGATTTAAAAACAGCTTGATCAGATTCCCGTCTGTCAATCTGCTAGATTTACAAGCCAAAACAAGATTTCTTCAAAATTAAGACTGAAGAAATTCAATATTCAATTATAAAAGTGGTGTTAAACCATGTTTTTTTTGCGTCAAAAGTTATAACTTCGAGTATTAATGTTATTATTTCATTTTCTTTATACCCCGTTATCATTTGGCTCAATTTCAATACAAGCCTTCCTTGCTTTTTTAGATGGAGTTAATGAAACAGACCAGAAATATACCACCAATAAAGGGTCGTAGGCCTATTTCTTGTATACTGCAGAATGGCAAGAATCGAATGCAGATATCAACCAACTTGTCAGAGAGTAGGGATTCTGGAAGGAAATGCGGCGCTGGAAGCTTCTTTTTAACCTTTCGAAATGCTTACATATTCAGCTCTGCAGCATCCTAGTCCTACGGCATTTGCTTGCAATAAACAAGAAAACATACCAAACACCAAGGCTTACAAAGTAAACACTGCTAGCTTCTTTTAAACAATTATTTTTCAATTGTTTTTAACAAATTAATTTCAATTACAGACAAAAACTAAAAATACCAAACCATTCTGCCGGGATTTGTCTGGCGGGAGCTGTTGAACTACTTTCACCACTATGTAGTCTGTGGGTCACTGCTGTTAATCGTGTAGTATACTGTGTGTTGATGTGGGACAGGGCCATTATTGGACAAAGCCTAAACTCGACAAGATTCTTGAGCTTGGTCATGTCATCATTCAACATGTCAGGGACAAGATCATGGATATCTTTTCTGTTGATATGCTTGCACCACTCCCTTGTTAAATAATGTGTCCCCAGGACTTCTTGAATATATTTTTTTACTTCATGATGGTCATCAGATGTGCATTTAAAACATCTATAACAAGAAAATGTTTCATACTGAACATCTTGCTTAAAAAAGAAACAAGTTACATGCAAACTATTCCAAAATTCAAATCTATATTTTAAATATTAAACTTTGAAAATGGATAATTTGCTTTGGTAGTTTAACTGCTTTTGAAATTTTAGAATTTCACTTAATTAATTCATGCAAATTTTTAAATTTTAAACATTCAAGTTAAGAGCAAACCATAATTCCTCTAATTTACTGTAACCGCTGACAACTCGACGACAGACAATTAAGCTTTGAAGAGGGACTGTAGACAGCAAGGCATGAACAGGTGACTTGGTTGATCATAACCAGGACATTGTAGTTCAATATTTAGACAATGAATCCCAGAATTCCTTTAAAGGAAGGACAGGTCACACTTTTGAATAGTCAAATGGACACGTCTGCCAGACTAGTTTTCGTGGGATTCGAATAGCCATGGCATTGTCGAAGAACCATATCGTAGACTCATTGGTCGGGAAACGATTTGTTGGCCACTGCTCAGGGTCACTAAAACGGACTCGTGTATTCAGCTAGGCTAAAGGGGAACCTTGGCGGCCGAATCTAGACCATAATGTAGTCGACCTTTGCCAGTCAAGGAATTCAGGATAGCTAATATAGAATAGAAAGGAAGATAACATGTGAAAACAATGCAATTTTAAAGGCGCAAGGCAACATCAAAACAAAGGATGATTATTTAATTAAAACCTACATATTTTATTGAATAAAAATTATACAACTAAATCGACATATTTGTATACAGCTCAATTCAAATAAAACCTAATTTGATATGTTCTCGCATTAGGCTACAAGAGGTTATCTGAACAAAGGAAAATGACAATACTAAGGTCTACCAAACATTGAGTAAAGACCGACTAACCTGATATTACCATACATTACCATACTGATTAGAACTCTACAATTATCATTTTCAAACCCTTCATTCATCTTCAAATTAAGATATTTTCTCGGCATGATCCCCCTTCTCAAATGACGCCACATCCCAACGCCATCGATCCGATCAGCCGCCATATTGGATTTTCACGATTTCCCATATTTTTCGTTCAGAATCTTCTCCCCAATCAAAATCTTCACATCCAATGAACCTTTAGATATATTAACACAGTCAATGATGAAAAATGTCACATAGTTTCACATTTAAATCGAAAAAAGTTGTCCTAATATAATCTTCAATCACATAAGCAGTCTTCACGCGTCTTCTTTCTTCCCGATACGCCTGCCTGTATGACTCTAGCGTCGGTTTATTGCTATTTATACCGTCTCGATATATTCCTCCGCGAAGAAAAAGTTCAGAGCTTTAAACGCGCTCAAAACAGTTAACTCTATTACAAAACAAAACATCGTTATTAACATAACATTTTGTATGCTAGTGTGATAGTTATAGTGTAATAATTATTAAAATTTATGATATATATACATATAAAACATTTCAGAAATAGCGGAAGGTTTAAGGAGTAAAGCGGTTCTGGTGACGCACAAAGGAATGTATGGCATGAGGCTCCTACAGGGGTATGACACGCCCACAAGATTTTAAAATAGATTATGACGTAATGTAAAGCAATAAATTATTTTATAGTAATTCGACTAAAATTACAATAAGATACGTTCCCGAAATAAAAAATACAAGTTTCAATTATAAATAACATGTTAATAGTTAGAACATCTGTGTGTGTATATATTATATAGGGCAAAGAAGTAATTCTAACAGTGTGGACAAAAGATTGTCGAATTTTCGAGGCGATCTTCCCCTTTGTCAAGATGTCAAGAAGAACAAATAAAATTATGTGTATATATCATATATATAGTTCACTAAATATAGACGCAGAACAAGTTGCTATTTTGTCGTCAATTACTGCACGGGAAGCATAAGAAACAACATTTATGACAAGTCGCGGTGGTTTATTAACAGTAAACTGTAGGTAAGCTGGTAAATTAGGTTGAGTTATAACTTTTGAACTCTAGAAAAACATCAAATTTGCTTATGATATAGTATACAAGTCCGATAAACTTGCCTTTATTATTAGGTTGTTTTAATTCTTTTCCTATGTTAGGCAAACAAAACCTCTTTTCATTAGAAACTATCTTTCGACAATTCTACTGAAATATATACTGCAATATATCGTCATTTTTAAGGCGCCAATTTGCCAACATAAATCTTATATTACGTTCATAATTTGACATGTTCGAACTATCCAAAATAGGATCGATTACTGTATAAAAAAAAATCAGTATTCGAACTATCACTAGCTCAAAAAAATAATACTGTTTTTCCGGAAAAAAATTGCGTTTTCGAACTATCCGCTGGTTCGAAATAACCAGAGTTTTACCGTATATAGTTTCAGAAACAAATACACATGTGATATATGTTTCTGATAGTTTAACAGAATTTCAAAATCAACAAAACACTGAACAATTTCTCACAATGATAGAAAAGTTAATGGTTATCATTGTTCTTCAGTTATAGTACAATGTTTAATGGCATTCTACAGAAGTCTATATTCTGTAGAAATGCCTAGGTTTTGTATAGTGTAATAAAAGTGATGTACATTGATTATATACATGAGAAAAGTAAAAATCAGATTATGTTAATTCAAATGCATATGTTTTGAGGGTTACACTTTTCGTAGGGTAACATTCTGACAAGAAAGTATATTTGATTTATTAATATCTCATACTTAGAAATTCTTGAAATTGCAACAGTTTAAAAAAAATCTTGCCCTTTTTGTGACACTTCTCCTAAAACTTGGATGCAATTTTGTCTTTATTCTTATTCCAATAGTGAAATTACTAAAGATGTAACATATAAAATATTTTTCTCCGTTTAACTATCCAAAATAAACCAAACACATTAAATGAAGTTTTAATGGAGACAGAGACACTGTCTGAATATTGTGTATATTTGTCTGTCAAATGCAAAAAAATATATATAGTACTTCCTGTACTGTATATATTGGTATCTCTCTATTTCCCCACTTTGACAAACTACATGTAGACAGGTAAACGAACACAGGTAAAAATTAATATGCAACTGACTATAATTGGTATTCCTTTGTTCTCCTATATCAACACTTTTCTTTGTTCTCTAAAAAGTGGGCAAATGTAGAACACATATCTCGCTATCAGAATCGAAATCCTTTAACGCTAACGGGTTTGTCCTGAGGCATATATTTTTGTGATTTCAAGTGACACTAATTAGACTTGTCCGCGTGTTTATCCGTAGCTGGCCCCGGGTGTTGAGTAATTCACAGTGACAGCTATACTTACCGTATATCATATAGGTCACATATTACCTGATAAATATTTACTTTATTGTCTATTCTTGGAAACAGGATCTCACATCTTAGTTAAAATAATGGAAGAAATGTATTTGAACATGTGATGGCTACATAGCCATGCATGAGGATAACGTACATGGCAAAATTTAACTATTTTTCGTGACCAAAATAAACCCCTTTATGAAAAAAATGTTTTTCTAACAATTTATTAAAATTATTATTCAATGGTGCTATTTACTTGAATGTAGCCACACTGAGAACTTGCGAGACCAACTGTGGTGTATTCTCAGTACTGTGAAAGATATAGATTTTGTTTTTTTTATCTCAATTCAATGTCAAAATATCATCTACTGCATGTTCTTCTTGGTGGACTATTTAACTACCATTTATCTCAAAATGACCTGGAAAACTTTAGACTAAATTCAATTATTATTGTTAACAAAATGTTCGTACAAAGTGGTATTCATAACTGACCTTTTTTAAGCAAATATTTGATCGTATTAACTTCAACTGAAGTTATATGTATACTTAATCTTGTGAACTCCAGAGTCTTTGTATTATGTATGTTTTTGTGCTAGCCTCATATATAGACTTTTGATACGTATATACAGTTTGTATCTGTTATTACAAACTGCATGTATCATTTGTGATGTCTCATCTACATATGTTTGTAGCTAATTATTATAAGCATTCTTCGCCATTAGATAATGGCGAAATGTAGTCGAATATCTAATTATATTTTCTTGTATTGATAGATATGTATATATGTGTGTAACGTGTGTATGTTAGAATGTTTCTTTCTTTATTTCTTGTTTTCTGTAAACTCTTCAATATTGGAGGAAATAAAGGAAATAATAATAATAATAATAATTTAGTTATATATATATATATGAATACGCTATTATGAATATCCAAAAATATCGATCGCACGCAATATGAAATATACATTACTTTTTCCATCCCCTATAATCTACGATATATGCCCATCAGTGCTATTATATCTGTTAAACAATCGTTTGTATGCATGTGTATACAATTATTTAGAATTATTAATTTGTATTATCTGACGTTTCACATCCTCGATACATTTAACAAGGTTTCCGATTACTTACGATCTCTACACCCCTGGAAGCATTTTCGATTTCCGAATTCCATCGTTGCGAAAATTGGTCGACAAGTATTTTCTTTATGTTTTTTTATATATATATATATATATATATAGAATTTGTTAACTGTAACCTGGATCTGGAAAACCTCACTTCGTCCTATTTTCCAAGAATTTTCTTAATAAATTCAATCCATTCGAAGTCTTACATATAATAAAAATGGAACTTAAACATTAACTGGTAAATATGACTATGCTTAATTTTGATTCGTTAAATAAAAGTGAGTTATAAGTTCAGCATCCTTAACTTAACAATTATTTCAAGAGGGCCAGTTCTCCTTAAATCATAAAATTAGGAGTC
This sequence comes from Argopecten irradians, assembly GCF_041381155.1. NCBI lineage: Eukaryota > Metazoa > Mollusca > Bivalvia > Pectinida > Pectinidae > Argopecten > Argopecten irradians. The sequence continues at coordinate 27,274,094 of NC_091137.1, read as the reverse complement.
AGTGGTTGATCTTGAACCTAAAATTCGTTTACAAATTTTCAGATGAATTTGTTCAATGGTTTTAATGTTCTCGTAGCCCAATATTTCAGACCCATATAGCAATATTGGAGTAACTAATGTATCAATATCAAATAGTTCAAGTTAATTGTAAGTCAGTTGTTAGATGTTGATTTTTTTATCTTGCGATAGATTGAAAAAAAAAAGACTTTTGTGCTTGCTCGCATAGCTTCTGTTTGCTTTTAAACAAATTACCATTATCATTAAAAGCGAATCCCAGATAACTAAAACCATCAACCTATTCAATGACTTGGCCGTTGATTTTAAATTCATGATTATTGTTAGATTTGCGCTTTAGGAAATACTAATTTTTTGTTTTCTTTACATTTACCTCGAGCCTCCACATTTTACAGTATTTTTGAAAAACTTCAAGGGCTTTTTGTAAGCCTTTGGAAGTATCCGACTTTTGTTTGTATATTGGCTAAAGGGAGTACATCATTATCTTTGAAGAAACGCTCAATATCATTAAGGAAAATAAAAAACATGAATGGAGATAAATCCTCACCTTGTTTGACTTCCACTAAAGAAGGAAATAATCCAGATTGAATATTTTTGTATTCCACACAAGATTTAATATTTTTATACATATTCTTTATAATAGAAAAACATATACCCCTACTTTACTTTCACGAAGCCTTTTCCACAAACCAACTGTCCATATTGTATCGAACGCTTTTCTAGAGTCAACAAATGTTGTGTATAGCTTTTGATTATTATATGAGTATGACGATGTAAGTGCATGAAGAAGAAATTGAATATTGTATTGTATTTGCTTGAAAACAATAAGTAAGTCGGTTATTCAAATACGAGTGAACAGTTTTCCAAGACAACTAATTAATGTTATACCCCTGTACTTATTTGGATCAGCAGGACCCCCCTTATTTTCATAGGTTTGGTTTAATAATTCCGATTGTCCAAAACTCAGAAATTACTCCAGAATTAAATACTAAATTGAATAATTTACACACAACAGCTATATCATCCTCAGGTTAGTATTTTTGGTCTTCGTTCAATAGCTTATCAACTCCGGGCGCTTTTTAAGAAAATCATCATCATCATCATCATCATCATCATCATCATCATCATCATCATCATCATCATCATTATCATTTATTCATTTCTTTAAGAAGGTAAATAATGTATCCGAATCAATGTCGTATTCCTTGTTTTTGTTCTTCGAATTTTCTTTTGAATGATTTTTTTTCCAAATTCTTTGTGTTTGGCCTTTTTTGTTTTGTTTTCATTACTTTTGTTTTTATTGTATTTTGACTTGCTCTTGTTAAAACTAGCAATGTTTATTTTTAGTTTTTACTTTCATTTTCGATTCGCTGTTTACGTATGTTTTAGAACCCATGGTCTTCCTTGAAGTATCTAGCATAACTTTACACAAGTCTGACACAATATTGTCAATATTGTTCTTATCAATAATGTTACCATTCTTCAGACTGTCTACTCGTTTACCCAAAACCTTGATTTGTTTCGGCATCGATCGCTTCTGTGAATTTCTTGTTTTGATCCCTTTTTAAATAATTGACCATCACAGGATCATCATAAACCCTGTCAGCATGCAAAGACTTACCATCGATACAAATTCGTATTTGACAATGTACATAGGAAAACATAGGATTGAAATCACATATTTGAAAATCAATAATGAAATTAATAGCTTCAACATTCCACAATAGATAATCTACAGTATTAACTTTACATGTCGTCTATCCAATTTCACGATCTTTGTAGAGTCGACCGTTTCCGATAAATAGAGCATCTATTTATACATTTCAATCAATTTTGAACCATACCTGTCCGCGACCAACATCTTTGTTAACGTTCTTTGTTCTCGGGTAGAACATTACAAGATAGAAGTTTTTAATAAGCATAAATACAATCTACCTCGGAAGTATCGATATCAATATTGTTGAGGAGGTTCTCATCCGGTATATTGTAAACAGATAACGTTCTAGTACGGACATTAAAGTCGCCCACTAAAAATGTTAGGTACATCGATTGAAAACCTAGCTAGTTCGTTTTCTATATCAACAAACGAATCTTCGGAAGACTATACAGACCCATCTGTTACAACTGATCATCAGGTACAGTTGTACCTATCATCTTACCATTGATTGACGTCACCAGGTCACCAGGGGACGAAGTGATTGACAAGTTAACTACTTCAATGGCTGCTACTATTGTCTTTATTTTCTAACTTTTGTTACTGTCTGTAGTTATTCTTTTGCGACTGTATGTACTTATTTTGTAACTCCATCTCCATTACACTGATTTCGTACATTTATCTGCTGAGATTTGTTACATAACCAGTCTTATTGTTTCCGTAGCTATATATCCCCCACCTCGTGCTCTGATTTCTATTATTTCCCATCGTTCCTCGGCGGTCGGTTGCCTATCATTTTGCAGTATCTGTTATTAAGCAATCCCCTGTTACTTTGTCCTTAGTTCGTGTTTGTTTCATTTGCCTTTGTCCTTGATCCCCTGTTACTTTGTCCTTTGTTCCTATTTGTTTCATCTGTCTTTGTCCTTGATCCCCTGTTACTTTGTCCTTTGTTCCTATTTGTTTCATCTGTCTTTGTCCTTGATCCCCTGTTACTTTGTCCTTTGTTCCTATTTGTTTCATCTGTCTTTGTCCTTGATCCCCTGTTACTTTGTCCTTTGTTCGTATTTGTTTCATCTGTCTTTGTCCTTGATCCCCTGTTACTTTGTCCTTAGTTCGTATTTGTTTCATCTGTCTTTGTCCTTGATCCCCTGTTGCTTTGTCCTTAGTTCGTATTTGTTTCATCTGCCTTTGTCCTTGATCCCCTGTTACTTTGTCCTTGTTCTATTTGTTTGTGTGATCTCTTGCCTTTGTCCTTGTACCCCTGTTACTTTGTCCTTGTTCTATTTGTTTCATCTGTCTTTGTCCTTGATCCCCTGTTACTTTGTCCTTTGTTCCTATTTGTTTCATCTGTCTTTGTCCTTGATCCCCTGTTACTTTGTCCTTTGTTCCTATTTGTTTCATCTGTCTTTGTCCTTGATCCCCTGTTACTTTGTCCTTTGTTCCTATTTGTTTCATCTGTCTTTGTCCTTGATCCCCTGTTACTTTGTCCTTTGTTCCTATTTGTTTCATCTGTCTTTGTCCTTGATCCCCTGTTACTTTGTCCTTTGTTCCTATTTGTTTCATCTGTCTTTGTCCTTGATCCCCTGTTACTTTGTCCTTTGTTCCTATTTGTTTCATCTGTCTTTGTCCTTGATCCCCTGTTACTTTGTCCTTTGTTCCTATTTGTTTCATCTGTCTTTGTCCTTGATCCCCTGTTACTTTGTCCTTTGTTCCTATTTGTTTCATCTGTCTTTGTCCTTGATCCCCTGTTACTTTTGTCCTTTGTTCCTATTTGTTTCATCTGTCTTTGTCCTTGATCCCCTGTTACTTTGTCCTTAGTTCGTATTTGTTTCATCTGTCTTTGTCTTGATCCCTGTTACTTGTCTTGTTTATTTGTTCACGCTTTGTCCTTGATCCCCTGTTACTTTGTCCTTTGTTCCTATTTGTTTCATCTGTCTTTGTCCTTGATCCCCTGTTACTTTGTCCTTTGTTCCTATTTGTTTCATCTGTCTTTGTCCTTGATCCCCTGTTACTTTGTCCTTTGTTCCTATTTGTTTCATCTGTCTTTGTCCTTGATCCCCTGTTACTTTGTCCTTTGTTCCTATTTGTTTCATCTGTCTTTGTCCTTGATCCCCTGTTACTTTGTCCTTTGTTCCTATTTGTTTCATCTGTCTTTGTCCTTGATCCCCTGTTACTTTGTCCTTTGTTCGTATTTGTTTCATCTGTCTTTGTCCTTGATCCCCTGTTACTTTTGTCCTTTGTTCCTATTTGTTTCATCTGCCTTTGTCCTTGATCCCCTGTTACTTTGTCCTTTGTTCCTATTTGTTTCATCTGCCTTTGTCCTTGATCCCCTGTTACTTTGTCCTTTGTTCCTATTTGTTTCATCTGCCTTTGTCCTTGATCCCCTGTTACTTTGTCCTTTGTTCCTATTTGTTTCATCTGTCTTTGTCTTGATCCTGTTCTTTGTCCTTTGTTCCTTTTGTTTCATTGTCTTTGTCCTTGATCCCCTGTTACTTTGTCCTTTGTTCCTATTTGTTTCATCTGTCTTTGTCCTTGATCCCTGTTACTTTGTCCTTTGTTCTAGTTCATCTGTCTTTGTCCTTGATCCCTGTACTTTGTCCTTTGTTCCTATTTGTTTCATCTGTCTTTGTCCTTGATCCCCTGTTACTTTGTCCTTTGTTCCTATTTGTTTCATCTGTCTTTGTCCTTGATCCCCTGTTACTTTGTCCTTTGTTCCTATTTGTTTCATCTGTCTTTGTCCTTGATCCCCTGTTACTTTGTCCTTTGTTCCTATTTGTTTCATCTGTCTTTGTCCTTGATCCCCTGTTACTTTGTCCTTTGTTCCTATTTGTTTCATCTGTCTTTGTCCTTGATCCCCTGTTACTTTGTCCTTTGTTCCTATTTGTTTCATCTGTCTTTGTCCTTGATCCCCTGTTACTTTGTCCTTTGTTCGTATTTGTTTCATCTGTCTTTGTCCTTGATACCTTGTTACTTTGTCCTTAGTTCCTATTTGTTTCCATTTTTGTTCCTTCATCCTCTATGACTTTTGCCATTTTCGCTTTTCCTTTTCCACCCCTTCTTTTGCGTCTCTCCCCTAAGTCCTTTGTTACTTTGTTGCTTGAAACTTTAATACTCTATTGTGTGGTCATTTGTCACTTTGTTGCTTGGTCCTTTGTTAATTTGTTGATTGGTTCGTTGTTTATTTATTGTTTGGTCATTTGAAACTTTGTTGTCTGGTCCTTTATTAATTTTTTGCTTGGTCATTTGTAACCCTGTTGTGTGGTCCTTTGATACTATGCTGCGCGGTCGTTTGTTTGCTTGATCCTTTATTGATTTGTTGTTTGGTCCTTTGTTACTTTTGCTTGGTCCTTTATTAATTTGTTTCTTGATCCTGTGCTAATTTGTTTCTTGGTCCTTTATTAATCTGTTTCTTGGCCCTTTGTTAATTTGTTGCTTGGTCCTTTGTTAATTGTTGCTTGGGCTTTTATTAATTTGTTGCTTGGTCATTTGTTAATTTGTTGCTTGGTCCTTTTTGTTCGGTCCTTTATTAATTTGTTTCTTGGTCCTGTGCTAATTTGTTTCTTGGTCCTTTATTAATTGTTGCTTTTGCTTTTATTAATTTGTTGCTTGGTCCTTTGTTAATTTGTTGCTTGGTCCTTTTTTGTTCGGTCCTTTATTAATTTGTTTCTTGGTCCTGTGCTAATTAATTTCTTGGTCCTTTATTAATCTGTTTCTTGGCCCTTTGTTAATTTGTTGCTTGGTCATTTGTTAATTGTTGCTTGGGCTTTTATTAATTTGTTGCTTGGTCCTTTTTTGTTCGGTCCTTTATTAATTTGTTTCTTGGTCCTGTGCTAATTTGTTTCTTGGTCCTTTATTAATTTGTTTCTTGATCCTTTGTTATTTTGTTGTTTGGTCCTTTGTTACCATGTTGCTTGGTCCTTTGATACTGTGACGCTTGGTCGTTTGTTAATTGGTCCATTGTTATTTTATCATTTGTTTATTTGTCCCATGAACTCTTCATTCACACCTTTTCATCTGTTACTGTTTCCTGTATTATCCTTTTTCTGTCTCCATACCTGCAGCGTGTTTTACTTGTTTTCCGTTTGTAAACGTCTCACATATTTTGTCTGTCGCTATTCTGACGGGTTGTTACTATCTCTGATGTGACTACTTTGTTGTTGTATCTGGGTTTTTTTGGTTTTATTCCCTGTTTTTGTATTTCTATTGTCCTTTTCTTAATGGATTCATTCGACGTCGTCACTGTCTGGGCGTTCGCCACGCACCCCATTGACTAACAGAGGCATATTCATGAAGTTACTGACGAGAACAATTTCAGATGTTATCACTCCTGGGAGTTGGAGTTGGGTCAAATGGCGGACGTTTTGTCTGCTTCTCCCCATAGCATGTCTGACACTCTGGATACACAGGTAAAATAAACGAGACGGAGAAGTCGACATTGCCATCAAATCTTTCAGAATGTTTGGCATTTCTCTTCGGTACCCATGGAAACACAATGGATAGTTACCTTGCGAGTCCCGAATGTTTACCTGGGTAGTTTCCATAAGAAGACACTCGATTCCAAGGAGACATCGACCGGGCTCGCAGGTATCCAAGAGCCAAAATAATGGCGTCCGGCCCAGGCTATCTTTCTCATTAGCATCACAACCTATCTGCAACAAGTACGAGATCTTGTCTCCGTTTCCTTGGCTTGAGATGATGTGCAATATTGTTTTACCGTCGTTGTTTGTCTGGTTAATCACTGAAACTTGAGCGTCACACAGTACATCACGGAGTTCTGACACGGATAGCCTTTCGCACGAGCACAAATGGTGCAAATATGTACAACCATTCACATCGGTAAGTGTGACGTCAGCACCTTGATTAATGAGGTATTTTATGCTTCTTAACCTGCCATGCTTAGCTGCTACAGCAAGAGGTGTACACGACTGATCATCACAAATATTTAAATCAGCACCAGCTTTAATCAAAATCTCCATAGCACCATGCAGTTCCTTTTTAGCTGCGAAATGGAGTAGAGACTGGTTTTCGGAGCAGATTCTTTCCTCTACATTCGCACCATGTTTTAAAAGTACATCCAATATACTCGATGTTTTACAGATCTGTTCTTTCATGGTATTCCAAAAATCTTCTTCAATTGCTAGATCATCAAAAAAGACAGTGTCCTCATCTGGCCAAATACGTGGCCAATACTGCAAACAAACATTACACGGTGTTCTTCCGTACATGTCGAGTGCGTTGACGTCTGCTCCACTTTCTGCAAAAAATGACACTATTTCTGTTCTTCGATACATGCATGCAACGTGCATTGGCGGAGACCGCGAAACTTGACCATGAGGAAATTCTTGTGCAGTTGGAAATCTCCCGCCCGAATATCGCTTTAAGATAAATCGACAAAGTTCCAAGTCATCGGATAGGATGGCAGCATGTAGTCTTTCGCTAGCGGCCATACCCTCGATAGAACGAGCAAATTCCTGTATTGATTCAGTTTCGGATATCATATAAGTGGACATTTTGCACCCCATTCTGTACAGAATTGGAATTTAAAACGACATGTCATGTGACGCATTCACGTCATTATAATTATGACGTCATAATCAGAACCTATCTGCGTTTTTTATATTATCGGAGCATACAACGCCACTTGGATATTGGACACTACAATATTATCACTCTTTGTTGAAATAAAGACAATGATTTGCTTTTGCAGATTTTTTAACCATCCTGAACCATTGTAAAAAGTGACCAAGCGTGCCTTTTGTAAGGCAATACAACTTATATTTGTGACTATATGAAAATGATAATGGACTCTACACGAAAAGTCTTCAGAAATGAAAATGCGAAGTTAATTTCCAGGAATAATCAGTTTACCAGTAGAAGAATATGGTGTGTAGTGGGATTGGGCGGTGACCAGGTAGCTCAGCGGTAGAGCATTCAGCTAGTGTTCGAAGGATCTAGGTTCGAATCCCGGTCTGGCCGCTACATTTTTCCCTCTCTTGTTACATGCGTGCTTGGTGTACTTAGATGTATAGTTAGTCAAAATATGCAAACAACTGGATCATACGAAATGAGATTAAACTCATGCCGGGTTTGCCAAAAGCTGTTTTAAAAGTTGAGAGCCGAAAGTAATCAAAAACGTCATTATCATATTATTCGAAATTACTTTTCAAAATGCAACTTACACTTCATAAATGTCTGTTTTTTATGGAAAGGCATTTTCTGAATCTGCTAATTAAACATCAGTTTTTTTATATCGTGTTAAATTTGACTAGGTACTTATACATTCAGACTTATAGTATTCGAAATTACTTTTCAAAATAAAATTTACGCTTCATAAAAGTCTGTTTTTTCATGGAGAGACATTTTCTGTTTCTGATAATTACACATCAGTTTTATCATATCGTGTTAACTGTGACTACCTACCAATAAACTCAGACTTCCACATAATATTTATCCCGTTAGATATAAAATGAAAATTGCAACAATTTAATTTTCGGTCTGCGAAACACAAAACTCAAGAAGAAGAGAATTATAACATGCCAATAATATTTCTCTGAGTTTGAAATCGATTTCATTTGATTTTTTTTAACTGATTACATGTAGTATTTCGAATTTTATGACTGCATTAGAATTGTTATCTTATCACAATTCATACGAATATTCAGTAAAACTTGCCTTGGCGACCACCTCTGTATAGACAGCCTGCGTAATAGGAACACTTTCATAGGGTCCCAAATGTCCATTTCCAACACAATGCAACCTGTGTATAAAGACCACCTGGCTATAAAAACAATTTTCCCTGTCCAAGGGAAGTCTTTATAGACAGGTTTGACTGTCCCATGGATGGTCTTTATAAACAGGGTTGACTGTCCCATGGATGGTCTTTATAAACAGGTTTGACTGCCCCATGGGTGGTCTTTATAGACAGACTTGACTGCCCCATGTGAGTCTTTATAGACAGGTTTGACTGTCCCATGGGCGGTTTTTATAGACAGGTTTGACTGCCCCATGGGTGATGTTTATACAGGTTTGGCTTTATATTTCACAAGAAGACAAACTACTTACATCTTGCTACAAAATAACAGGAATTTGAAGAGTAATAACGTACTACCTGGTCTTTATTGGACATCTCTAGAACCAGTCATGACAATCAAGAGGTATCTTTACAAGATGATACTAGCTTCCTTTGATGCAGATTTCGGTTATATACCTATAATGAATGACGATATGTTTAAAATATATACACAAAGTGTGTCGTATCGCTTTATATTATGTATACACATGTGTACACATCTACGTACCCGTTCCAGTCAGTAACCACATATTGATTACTGGTTTTGCAAACGTCACGTCTAAACCGAAAGTAGAACTAACATGGCGGTAGACTCAAAGGAGATATAGTGTCTTGTGTGTATAGCTATAGAAGAAGCTTGGGTTAGAGGAGGTAAGTTTATCCAATGTTTATCACTGTAGTCTGTATACAATCTACTTGTGTCTGTAATCTAATATATTGATAATATATGACTTGATGTTTCAACCTATTCAACCACAAGGAAGTTGATTGTAGAAATACCAATCACCAATGATTACGCTACATTTAGTTATATTTCCGGTTTCATAATGATCTATGTAAAACCGTAGGCTAATACATCGTGACAGAAAGTGGTTCACAGGATAATGAAGTGTGATAACAAGATATTATTCACAGGGATCTGAGAATTAGTTACAATTAATGTATATTATATATTTAAACCAACCTTACTACCCCTACGTACACCAGTTTTAGACGTTTTAGGAATCTAGATAAATAGAATCGACAGATTTCATACTCTTTTAGATGATGTATTACATATTGAACACACCATATAGGATGTTACACGGAACACACCAAGAAAACATTCTGGTGGATCTTAATATATAATATACACTGTAACTACTCCTCAGATGGACAATATTAAATGAGCAGTGGCGTAGGAAGATGAAACGTAATCGGGGGTCTCCCTCGGGGGGGGGGGGGCAAAGGTCCTCAATATTTTGTAAACCCCCCCCCCTCGCGCCGCACCTACAGGAGGAGATTAATTCAACACACAACACATATATTTTATATACCTTTTTCATATATCATTAAATATAATCCTTGTTCACATTTATAGACAGTGGGGTCGCTAAAAGGAAATTAACGAATACGCAAATTGGCCAAATTAGCGTGTGAGCGCCGAAGGTGTTTGGGGGGGGGGGGGGGGTTCGGGGGTCTCCCTCGGGAAAAAATATTACAATTTAGAATGGCTAAGATAAGTTTCACGATGCATTTTGATGAATTTGCCAACGCCCGAAGACACAAGATTTTGGTGTTAGGGGGGTTCGGGGGTCTCCCCCGGGAAAAAATATATCACGATGCATTTTGATGAATTTGCGAGCGCCCGAAGGCGCGAGATTTTGGTGTTTGGGGGGGGGGGGGTTCGGGGGTCTCCCCCGGGAAAAATATTACGATTTAGTATGGCTGAGATGAGTTTTACGATGTATTTTAATGATTTTAAAGCGTTCTTACCATGGTAATTTTTCGATTTAAAGTAACCTGCATTTAGAAACGATAATTGTGTCGTCAATCATTGTGCAAACCTGCTCGATCTGAACATACCGTATTCACACCATCGGCACATTGTTTTGTAACTCAAAATAAATATAAATTAATTGTCTCGCTTAGACATATAAACAAAGTAATCTTTTAAGAGACATTTTTTGAAATACAAATGTAGTACGTAGAATCTCTTAATGGACATTTATAGTATAGTTCATGTCTATTGAATTTCTACTATAAAAGGTTTGAACATTATGTGCTTGAACGTTTTAGGAAATGCGCCGCGCAGCGGAAAATTTTTTAGAATGAAGAACAAAAATGTGCAGGATGACCCTTTTTTCTTTCAAATATGCATTTTAAGAACATTTCAGTCGGCGAAAATGGGGGGGGGGGCAAAAAGACATGTTTGCCCCCCGTACTGGGGAACGGGGGGGGGGGGGGGTTGCCCCCCCCCCCTGCCCCCCGCTTCCTACGCCCCTGATGAGGTGTCTTAATGAGATATCACAATGTCAGGTGTGAAAGTGAGGTATTATATCATCAGGTGTGGTAGTGAGATATTACAACATCAGGTGTGGTAGTGAGATATTACATCATCAGGTGTGGTAGTGAGATATCACAACATCAGGTGTGGTAGTGAGATATTATGACATTATGACATCAGGTGTGGTAGTGAGATATCACAACATCAGGTGTGGTAGTGAGATATTACATCATCAGGTGTGGTAGTGAGATATTACATCATCAGGTGTGGGTAGTGTGTGTAGTGAGATATTATGACATCAGGTGTGGTAGTGAGATATCACAACATCAGGTGTGGTAGTGAGATATTACAACATCAGGTGTGGTAGTGAGATATTACAACATCAGGTGTGGTAGTGAGATATTACAACATCAGGTGTGGTAGTGAGATATCACATCATCAGGTGTGGTAGTGAGATATTATGACATCAGGTGTGGTAGTGAGATATTACAACATCAGGTGTGGTAGTGAGATATTACAACATCAGGTGTGGTAGTGAGATATTACAACATCAGGTGTGGTAGTGAGATATTATGACATCAGGTGTGGTAGTGAGATATTACAACATCAGGTGTGGTAGTGAGATATTACAACATCAGGTGTGGTAGTGAGATATTACAACATCAGGTGTGGTAGTGAGATATTACAACATCAGGTGTGGTAGTGAGATATTAGACATCAGGTGTGGTAGTGAGATATTACAACATCAGGTGTGGTAGTGAGATATTACAACATCAGGTGTGGTAGTGAGATATTACATCATCAGGTGTGGTAGTGAGATATTACATCATCAGGTGTGGTAGTGAGATATTACACATCAGGTGTGGTAGTGAGATATTACAACATCAGGTGTGGTAGTGAGATATTACAACATCAGGTGTGGTAGTGAGATATTACAACATCAGGTGTGGTAGTGAGATATTACATCATCAGGTGTGGTAGTGAGATATTACATCATCAGGTGTGGTAGTGAGATATTACAACATCAGGTGTGGTAGTGAGATATTACAACATCAGGTGTGGTAGTGAGATATTACAACATCAGGTGTGGTAGTGAGATATTACAACATCAGGTGTGGTAGTGAGATATTACAACATCAGGTGTGGTAGTGAGATATTATGACATCAGGTGTGTGTAGTGAGATATATCACATCATCAGGTGTGGTAGTGAGATATTACAACATCAGGTGTGGTAGTGAGATATTACAACATCAGGTGTGGTAGTGAGATATTACAACATCAGGTTTGGTAGTGAGATATTACAACATCAGGTGTGGTAGTGAGATATTATGACATCAGGTGTGGTAGTGAGATATTACAACATCAGGTGTGGTAGTGAGATATTACAACATCAGGTGTGGTAGTGAGATATTACAACATCAGGTGTGGTAGTGAGATATTACAACATCAGGTGTGGTAGTGAATGGTGTGGTAGTGAGATATTAGATTTACAACATCAGGTGTGGTAGTGAGATATTACAGGTGTGGTAGTGAGATATTACAACATCAGGTGTGGTAGTGAGATATTACAACATCAGGTGTGGTAGTGAGATATTACAACATCAGGTGTGGTAGTGAGATATTACAACATCAGGTGTGGTAGTGAGATATTACAACATCAGGTGTGGTAGTGAGATATTACAACATCAGGTGTGGTAGTGAGATATTACAACATCAGGTGTGGTAGTGAGATATTACATCATCAGGTGTGGTAGTGAGATATTACAACATCAGGTGTGGTAGTGAGATATTACAACATCAGGTGTGGTAGTGAGATATTACATCATCAGGTGTGGTAGTGAGATATTACATCATCAGGTGTGGTAGTGAGATATTATGACATCAGGTGTGGTAGTGAGATATTATGACATCAGGTGTGGTAGTGAAATATTACATCATCAGGTGTGGTAGTGAGATATTACAACATCAGGTGTGGTAGTGAGATATTACAACATCAGGTGTGGGTAGTGAGATATTACAACATCAGGTGTGGTAGTGAGATATTACAACATCAGGTGTGGTAGTGAGATATTACATCATCAGGTGTGGTAGTGAGATATTACAACATCAGGTGTGGTAGTGAGATATTACATCATCAGGTGTGGTAGTGAGATATTACATCCATCAGGTGTGGTAGTGAGATATTACATCATCAGGTGTGGTAGTGAAATATTATAACATCAGGTGTGGTAGTGAAATATTACATCATCAGGTGTGGTAGTGAGATATTACAACATCAGGTGTGGTAGTGAGATATTACAACATCAGGTGTGGTAGTGAGATATTACAACATCAGGTGTGGTAGTGAGATATTACAACATCAGGTGTGGTAGTGAGATATTATGACATCAGGTGTGGTAGTGAGATATTACAACATCAGGTGTGGTAGTGAGATATTACAACATCAGGTGTGGTAGTGAGATATTACAACATCAGGTGTGGTAGTGAGATATTACATCATCAGGTGTGGTAGTGAGATATTACAACATCAGGTGTGGTAGTGAGATATTACATCATCAGGTGTGGTAGTGAGATATACAACATCAGGTGTGGTAGTGAGATATTACAACATCAGGTGTGGTAGTGAGATATTACAACATCAGTGTGGTAGTGAGATATTACAACATCAGGTGTGGTAGTAGTGAGAGTATATTACAACATCAGGTGTGGTAGTGAGATATTACAACATCAGGTGTGGTAGTGAGATATTACAACATCAGGTGTGGTAGTGAGATATTACAACATCAGGTGTGGTAGTGAGATATTACAACATCAGGTGTGGTAGTGAGATATTACATCAGGTGTGGTAGTGAGATATTACTATCAGGTGTGGTAGTGAGATATTACAATCAGGTGTGTGTTACAAATCAGTGTGTAGAGATATTACAAGATCAGGTGTGGTAGTGAGATATTACAAGATCAGGTGGGTAGTGAGATATTAAGATCAGGTGTGGTAGTGAGATATTAAAATATCAGGTGTGGTAGTGAGATATTATGAACATCAGGTGTGGTAGTGAGATATTACATCATCAGTTGTGGTAGTGAGATATTACAACATCAGGTGTGGTAGTGAGATATTACAACATCAGGTGTGGTAGTGAGATATTACAACATCAGGTGTGGTAGTGAGATATTACAACATCAGGTGTGGTAGTGAGATATTACAACATCAGGTGTGGTAGTGAGATATTACAACATCAGGTGTGGTAGTGAGATATTATGACATCAGGTGTGGTAGTGAGATATTACATCATCAGGTGTGGTATTGAAATATTATGACATCAGGTGTGGTAGTGAGATATTACATCATCAGGTGTGGTATTGAAATATTATGACATCAGGTGTGGTAGTGAGATATTACATCATCAGGTGTGGTAGTGAGATATTACAACATCAGGTGTGGTAGTGAGATATTACATCATCAGGTGTGGTAGTGAGATATTACAACATCAGGTGTGGTAGTGAGATATTACATCATCAGGTGTGGTAGTGAGATATTACAACATCAGGTGTGGTAGTGAGATATTACAACATCAGGTGTGGTAGTGAGATATTACAACATCAGGTGTGGTAGTGAGATATTACAACATCAGGTGTGGTAGTGAGATATTACATCATCAGGTGTGGTAGTGAGATATTACAACATCAGGTGTGGTAGTAAGATATTACAACATCAGGTGTGGTAGTGAGATATTACAACATCAGGTGTGGTAGTGAGATATTACAACATCAGGTGTGGTAGTGAGATATTACAACATCAGGTGTGGTACTGAGATATTACAACATCAGGTGTGGTAGTGAGATATTACAACATCAGGTGTGGTAGTGAGATATTACAACATCAGGTGTGGTAGTGAGATATTACATCATCAGGTGTGGTAGTGAGATATTACAACATCAGGTGTGGTAGTGAGATATTACATCATCAGGTGTGGTAGTGAGATATTACAACATCAGGTGTGGTAGTGAGATATTACAACATCAGGTGTGGTAGTGAGATATTACAACATCAGGTGTGGTAGTGAGATATTACAACATCAGGTGTGGTAGTGAGATATTACAACATCAGGTGTGGTAGTGAGATATTACATCATCAGGTGTGGTAGTGAGATATTACATCATCAGGTGTGGTAGTGAGATATTACATGACATCAGGTGTGGTAGTGAGATATTACATCATCAGGTGTGGTAGTGAGATATTACAACATCAGGTGTGGTAGTGAGATATTACAACATCAGGTGTGGTAGTGAGATATTACAACATCAGGTGTGGTAGTGAGATATTACAACATCAGGTGTGGTAGTGAGATATTACAACATCAGGTGTGGTAGTGAGATATTACAACATCAGGTGTGGTAGTGAGATATTACAACATCAGGTGTGGTAGTGAGATATTACAACATCAGGTGTGGTAGTGAGATATTACATCATCAGGTGTGGTAGTGAAATATTACATCATCAGGTGTGGTAGTGAGATATTACATCATCAGGTGTGGTAGTGAGATATTACATCATCAGGTGTGGTAGTGAGATATTACAACATCAGGTGTGGTAGTGAGATATTACAACATCAGGTGTGGTAGTGAGATATTACAACATCAGGTGTGGTAGTGAGATATTACAACATCAGGTGTGGTAGTGAGATATTACAACATCAGGTGTGGTAGTGAAATATTACATCATCAGGTGTGGTAGTGAGATATTACAACATCAGGTGTGGTAGTGAGATATTACAACATCAGGTGTGGTAGTGAGATATTACAACATCATGTGTGGTAGTGAGATATTATGACATCAGGTGTGGTAATGAGATATTACAACATCAGGTGTGGTAGTGAGATATTACAACATCAGGTGTGGTAGTGAGATATTACATCATCAGGTGTGGTAGTGAAATATTACATCATCAGGTGTGGTAGTGAGATATTACATCATCAGGTGTGGTAGTGAGATATTACATCATCAGGTGTGGTAGTGAGATATTACATCATCAGGTGTGGTAGTGAGATATTACATCATCAGGTGTGGTAGTGAGATATTACATCATCAGGTGTGGTAGTGAGATATTACATCATCAGGTGTGGTAGTGAAATATTACATCATCAGGTGTGGTAGTGAGATATTACATCATCAGGTGTGGTAGTGAGATATTACAACAAGAGGTGTGGTCGTGAGATATTACATATATATATATATATATGTTTTTTTTCTTCTGTGATAACGTAATGTGTTGGTTTTTTCCCCATTCTCTCTTTGAATTTATTGAACATTTCTTGTATCTCCTTAAGAGGAAATAAAGAACGCACAACATGCATATAAAAAGCATTTTTCGCCTTTATATAAGGAAAAAAAGCTTAATAATATAGGAAGGTTTAGCAGACTAACATACATATGTAAAAAACCGCTTACCAACAGGAGGATTCCGGGCAATGTAGAAGATACGTGTCAATTAAATGTAGTTTTTTGTTTACCATATACTTCAGAACAAAGATGGCCGATGATGAAGATGGATGCGACATTTGCTTTGAGAACTACAGACTACCCAAGTTATTGCCTTGTCGTCATACATTCTGTGAACCATGTCTGAGGGATTACGCCAAAAACACCTGTCCCCAGGATCTGAACGAATTCCTTGTGTGTCCACTTTGTCGGACTCATTGTGTGCTGCCGGATTGTGGAGTGGGCGGGTTCATTAATAACTATTTTGTCCGTGACAGTACTGCCAGTGTTCGAGGCAGTATTGCATTCAAAGAGTACCCAAAGTGTAACTTCTGTAAACAAACATTGTTGGCTGATGACGTATACAGTCATCGTTGTACGACATCGTCAGAATTATCTTCAGACGAAAGTGACGACAGCGACTATGAATACAATGACAATTCTCTAGATTTTATTATCCGGTTCCCAGTGCTAAGAATGAGAACAAAGTACAAGGTGGATCTACGCTGCGCGTTCCCGCTGGTGGCAAGCGACCTTGACAACGCGTTAATCACGTGCATTCGCATAACCCCAAAGAACACGTGCTACAGCATCGTTAACATACGAAATACATATAACCATTACGACGCTGATGGCAAGTGTATTGGAGGGATCACCATTACACCAGAGACTGAAATAATGGACATGGCTTATCGTAAAGACAACACAGTGGTCTTTCAAACCAAAAACGAATTATTTGCTGTAAACGAATCAGAAGTTAAACTATTACGGATAATAAACAACTTTGAAGCTACTGCTATGGCATTGTTTTCAGACGAGCGCATTGTCACGGTTGGGACTGGTTATCCTGCCAAGAAAAGCGTTAAAGTGACAGAGGGTGATAGCATTGATGACGAGGAAGGGAAGCCACAAGAGCCGGATGTGAAAGGCATAATTATGATTTTGTCAAGAGACGGAAAGAAAATACTTCATGACTTAAGTAGGGAACACTGCAAACCTAGTGTCGTGGCAGTAAACCAGGTTAATGACACCATTTGTTTGAGTGATAGCGAGAGGAAACTAGTTTCTGTTTTCCTGCAAAGCGGGGAGATCATAGGAGAGTTCAACCTGGATTTTGGGCACTTGTCATTTTTGCGATTTCTTCCAATGTTTAATTCAAATGATGAACGTGGCTTTAGCCCAGCAGGACTTTGTTTTGACCCTGACGGCAATATCCTTGTGGTTGACCAAGTGAGCGGGTCCATATTGATATTAAACAATGCTGCAACCTTTCTTGGTATTCTGGTGACTGCCGCTGAAGGTGGATTCGGCCGGCCATTTTTGATTGGTTGTGGTTCTGATAGAACTATCTGGGTAGGGGATAGGGGGACAATGAGGGTTTATGAGTTGGCTGGATACGTTAATGATATTGTCATGTGATACTTGGATAGACTAGATACAAAGACCGACTATGTTTCAGAAAAAAAAGTTTATCATCAACACTTGTATCATAGCCTAAGATGAAATAACAACGACAAACAAATGCAATATTCTGGATGTAAATCAATAACAACAACTAAGGTATATTCCGCAGCTTTGCCGTGTGGCGTAATGAACGAAAGCGAAATCATAAGAAAACCCGCATTATGCAAATTCATATTTTATTTATTTCAAATATTTAAGAAGTTGAGAAAATGATAAGAGTAGTATCATCGATGATATAATTATACTAATTTTATAATTACATTTTAAAATTTCAAAGCCGTTTCGGTTAAGTTCTGATGTACTTTAAAGAGTCGCTTTCTTTTAATTATTGACTTGTCAGTTATTACTTTCTATACTCTCCAGACAAAACTCAGACAGTTTTTATTATAGTTCAAAATGGCCACTGACAAAGCATACAATTAACTCTTACTCTTATACATTGTAGCCTAAATACTCTTGCTTATTTTGTATTATTGTGATAGTCCCAATTTTCCTTTCACTTTATGCTATTGTAAAGTAAACGCGAACACATTGATAACCCGAAGTGTTACTACCATAGTTCAGTCGATCCAAAGTTAACTATGTTTGACACTGTAACCAGGAATATTGGTACATGTTGACAGATCATAACTATTGGATAATTTGTTCTCGTCAGACTGGAACAGATTGACAATGAATCATGAAAGCACCATCTCCTTTCCATCTTCTTCTTTTCATTTTTTGTCGTCTGCCTATTTTCATCATCTGTTTGTGTTAATCTTAATATTTTCATTAGTCTTTTTCAAATCTAAGTCCAAGAGTTCCAATTTTGTAAAGAGTCACAACGTATACACTCAACATATTGCACATGATAAACTGTCCTTAAATGGTTTAGGGCGATAAGCCCAATCAACTAACCAACCGACCGAATCTGTTCTTTTTTTCTTATTGCCATTATTTTGGATGTGTTTTCTTTCATCATGATTAACATAAGGCATCACCGTTGCAACACCTTCTATCCTCTTATCGACTTCATCTCTCACTGTTACGCTGCCTATTGTTGAGTTAGTTATGTTATCATAATTATATTCTGCTACTCTGTCTCTCACCTTTAATTGTTTCATTTCTTTCGATATTCTTTCTACGTATGCAATTATTTTATGAACTGTTGTTTCTGGTGAAAGATGCTTCACTGCTGGCGCATGGTAATTTTCATCTATCAAAACAGACGCAGACGTCCCCATTATATAAATTATTGTCCAAATGATAAATGCCGTTTATGGGTTTTTTTCAGCGGTTGCGTATTTGTTTGTTTATGCTGATGATGGTTGATCTTCATACCTTTTCCTTTTCTGAGATTGCTATGCTGTGGCCACTGATCGTAATCCTTAATGACGTCCCCATTATATATCTCCATTAGGTGGTACTGTTGAATATTTTCATACCTCATCTCATTACACCCTCCTCAAACCCCGCTTGTCATTCACTTCCTCGCCAATCCACAGTCTACATGTATTTCCGTTTACAAACCATTCCTTCATTGAACAATTGTCGTGTATTTCTTACCGTTCTCCTTCTGACTGTATCCCTGATATTCTAGGGGTTACTATCACTCTTGTTATATCCTTCCCTGGAATATTTCACAGCAAATCTAAAGGCTGTGTATGCGACCACAGATAATAAGTTAGTAAGTCTTTTCATGTACATCAAAAGAATTGAATTACTGTGCACTGTCTCTGTAATCTCTGCAGGCCTGTGGTTGTTCACTGGTTTTCCTTAACTGTCTTTCGCTTTGCTATGAAATATATAGGGACAGTGATAGTAACCCCTGGAGTACCGTCTAAATGGGGTTAAATTTTTACACTGGAAACCGTACGCCAAACTGCTCTACCATCGGTTCGACTTACATTTCTATAAGTTTTTAAGTCATTGATGAATTTTAATTCTGCTTCCAGTTGTGTGTTTGCTTTAAATGTATTCTAGTGAATGTTGGTGTGTAATGTTGTATAACGGCATTAAATTGAAATTCGCCATTATCTTGACATATTTAAAGTGAACAGTCGGACAAGGATGGCTAAAGTCGGTAAAATGGTGTGAATGTATCCAGTATAATTTCTTATGAAATGGAAAAATAAAATCTCTCGTCAAAATCTGTCTGCGTACGAAGAAATTAATTTAAAGTATGGAAATTCTAAAACGTCCTCCCGGCTGACTATGTCCGTGGTTACATTTCCACGCAGCCTCGCTTTCAATGCTTTCAACTTTTCTTTATTTCAATGGTCAGAACTGGGAAACTAAGCAGAACTTGGCCGTCGTATTAATATGTGAGAACTTTTGGAAGGCCAATGAACGCATTTAGACTGGTTTTCTTTGCCCGACTATTCACTTTAAGTATACCTATATCTAGACACTCAAACCTTATTTTAGGACGTTATTAAGTGTATTTGTCTTACTTTTTAACAAACAAATGTGCCATAAACATCTTAGATACTCCTGTGTTGTTTTCTTGCTTTGTTACCAGTAACATCATAGTTATTGCCTTTTTGACTAATGATTTACTTCTGTACCTCCATTCATTTAGATATCCTTTGAACTTACTGCTGATTATATGTTATGATTTGATTGCAAAATATGTCATTAATGTATCAAGTTGACCAAGGGGCCGAGGTTTTGGTCATGGCGTCCGTCTCCTGCCAGGTTTTCTATTATGTTTTGAACCGCTGATTCGTATTCAGGTTCAAAATTGCAAACATTTCGGTATAAATGGTTAATGATAAAAAGCGGTCCTGACAAGCAGGCCAATGTTTGGGATGTAGAGTCGAGTAAGAAAAAAATAATGCCGACTCCCTATGGACCCGGTAACCAAGAGAATATTATATCATTCCTGTGATTGGAAGTTTGCATTTGTTCAAAAGGTAAGGTTCAATCTCCGTGACAGAGCTCTGTCAGATTGTATTGACCTAAATCATCTCAGAATTTATTTGGTTTAACCTTTCGAAAGCTTGCAAGTAAAGTTGTAACAAATCCAAAATTGTGAAATAATTAATACAACAGTGACTTATGTGGGATATTTTGTCATCAGGTTGATAAACTATCCGGTTGAATAATACTGGCCCAGTGAACCTCCTGGTACATTCTGATACATTATGCTTACTTTTGTGACAATATTCAAATCATAAAAATAGACTTTCAGTCATTCCTATGCCTGAGTGTATTTGCAAATATTCATGAATTCCAAAACTTTGTTTTTATATATTTATTTTATGAATACATGTATTTAACTTTTTTTATGATTGAGAAAAAGTAAAGAGATTTGTAGCCATACTGTGATATCTAAATATTTTTCCAATTAAATATGCCATATTTCGATGTCTTGTTATCAATTTCTCCCGATAGATCTACTTCCTATATGAAGTTTTTGCCTCCATTAACTCTAATGATCACTGTCGTAATATCTACCACTGGACTAAGCCATAGCAAAACTGAAGGTTCTTCGTACGACAACAAATGAGACAGATAGTTTGGTCCTTAGGTGTACATTTGAATAACGGTTCACTGTATGACTTTGCAATGGGACGTCGCTCTCTACACAAATAATATTGATATATTCCAGGGGTCGATATTACGAAAGTGATAGTAACTCCTGGAATATCGAGGATGGATGATTCAACGAAAAGTGTGAATTTGACATATTCCAGGGGTCGATATTACGACAGTGATAGTAACTCCTGGAATATCGAGGATGGGTGATTCAACGAAAGGTGTGAATCTGACATATTCCAGGGGTCGATATTACGACAGTGATAGTAACTCCTGGAATATCGAGGATGGGTGATTCAACGAAAGGTGTGAATCTGACATATTCCAGGGGTTGATATTACGACAGTGATAGTAACTCCTGGAATATCGAGGATGGGTGATTCAACGAAAGGTGTGAATCTGACATATTCCAGGGGTCGATATTACGACAGTGATAGTAACTCCTGGAAGATCGAGGAAGGGGGATCCAGATGTGAATCTGATATTATATAGCCATATTATTTGCATGATTTCCCACTTTCTCGAGTGGCGTCTTTCTTAAATGTATCGCCTAAGGAAGTTGTGACGGTACCCTTGTTATCTTTATTTCATTTTCTTTCGTGAAATCAATTTGGATGTGTCATTACAAGAAACATTAGAAATTTTATGCTGAGGAATTATTCATACTACGTTTAAGATTTTAGAGCCTGTTTAAACTAGTGATATTTTGTATGCCTCTATATCACTTCTTATGTATACTTGAACATAACTTAGATGTTAAAATTGTCTATTCATCCGTCTTAATCGTAGCTATTATTACTAACTTGTAGATTGTTGTATTGTTTTTGTAAATGGCAGTCTTCAAATAAACGGTAATATCCAATATCAGGCCTAATGCATACACATTTTTAATCAATTAGTTATGTTCAAGCATACCTAAGAAGTGATAACGCATCAGTGGATTTCCTTACTAAGGTTATATGAAAATTTGACTTTATCACGATAGTTGAAATTCAGATGATTAACTATACGTTATGCCTAACAAGGAGCAATATGAGACAACATTTCTTATATCTACTGACAATTATACTTTTAACAATCAAAAGTACTTTTGTCGGAAATATATATCAGTCATAGAGGTTGTCTGGGGGAAATTCTTGTACTTCAAATTTAGCACTTATAATCTAACCATATCGTCCAGATTTGTGCAAAGAGCTTTGCTGGTTTATTTGTGTCTTTCACATCTAGTGTTGTAGGAGAGCAGATCAAAAGAGATAAGTAAAAAAATGATTAAACTAATCTTAGTGAGATAAGGTTCCTGTGGGGTTGTCAGCTACAGATAATAGGTAATCAAGATTAATTAGATTTATCGTCTGAATAGTTAGAGAGAAGATTTGTTTAGCCACTGATGTCTCATTAACTAAAGTTTTGATACTGTGGTTATTCTCATTTTGTATGTAGATATACATGCATAGTGCATGTAAATGGACTGTAAATAGTGTACTAACTTAAGTCTACCTTGTACCTCGTTACATGTTAACACTCCGCTGCGACTGCATTGTTGTTTTGTCAACCTACCTGTAGTATGTACTATGCCTTCTTTGCCTTTGCAGGATAAAATCATTTTCAAAGTTTAGTCAGCTTTATACTAGCTTAGAGAACAAAATTACTTCCACAGCTAAATCTGTTTTATTGCATCCTGAAAAACGTATATTAAAACAGAAATTATGAACATCCAAATATTTTAAACGATAACTAGAGTTTTGAATGCAACTTGACGGTTTAAAAATAAAGCTTGAAAACATTGCAGTATCCGAACGGACAACAACACACTGTATATGAATATATAACTTTTAAAACAATATTAAACCATTAATGAAATGATTTATCGTAAAATTATTTTGCGACTTAAAACAATTTCACTAACTAAGATGTTTTATACCAAGGCATTCAATGGACACTCAGTAATTGATCGGAACCACATTGTATCGCTCATTGACACACAATGCCCGAGCAGTACAGCGTATTTCACCTTGAGCTCACTTGAAACCTTATCCGACTCCCAAACAGTAATTTACATCACCTCGTTGTTGTCAAACTTGCCTGGCCTTTGGTTATGATTATTTGGTTATCTACACGGTGAAGGGATAACGCATTACATGTATATACAGACAAGTAGGTAAATGGTTTGTAGTTTGTACAAAAGATTATCGGTGAACTGTAAAACTATACTGGTGGAATTCAAATAAAAACATGATTCTTTAATAGCTTATACACATGTACACCGAGATACAAATATCGTGACAGTTTGTACCTCGATTATACATTTAAAACATATTTATATTTTAGTAAATGTATTGGACTGATAGCCGGTGCGAGAAATAGGGAAGAAATCAGTGTGTCTTGTTTCAAAACATTTATTACAGTTTACTAAGATGTTTTATGTCCGAACTCATTTTGATTCAGAATCAAGTTACTCTGATACAGCTGTTCGACATTCGTTAAATGCATGTCTAACTAGTCTATCTGAATGGTAAAAAAAGATTGTTGACATCAATTAATGTGTAAATCTTGTGTCAGTGTATAGAAAATCAGAAACAGTTATGAGTGATTGTAAACTTTAATGTTATTACTTTCAGATACTTGAATTGTTAGAAATATCCGACTGGATGGAATGAGCATAGCAATATACATTAATCAAACAAGCAATAAAATACTCTCACCATCTGTTATTGTGAGGGATGAAAATGTAAGATATGACTGTTTCTATTTCATTCCAGTAGTAATTTCAACAATGAATCAAATAAATACAAACTTTTACTATATACCTTTTTAATATCATACATCAATTTTTTTTATATTTTTTTTTATTTAGCAGATATTGCTTACATTATAATTTTGATAATGTGCTAAGAAAAATCAGTTACTTTGGATTAAATACGGTATTTTTGAGAATAGTGACGATTCCGTGACGGTTGTAGTATGGATGATTTTTACTGCTTTCATGGAGACAGCAAAAATGAATGTAGTGCCGTGAAATTGATACAACACCTTACAACTAGCATTGAAGTAAGTTAATACCTTACCAGGAAGTAAATAAAAATAGCACTTTGTGTCATCCTCATCGGATGCCATTTCTTCACTTGTGATCACACCTGGGTAGACGTATACAGTATACACTGCGTAGATCTATTACACCTGTCTGGTGTTGTACGCTGGGAGACTTCCTCAGAGTGTGGCTGCTGTTTTCTTAATCACCTGGATATTATTGGACCTGGAAACATCCAGTAACGGTAAGTATGACTCCAGATACATTATAGAGAACAACCAACTAAATAATTTTACATAGACCACAGTGTTAAACTTTGGTAAAGTTTTGTACTGTATTATTAAAAGAAAGGAATATTAGTTAGCTATTGCGTTCTGTAATTAAAGTCTAGGTTCTCATATAACACTAGATAGAAAAAAAGTTTGGGTCCTTCTGCTCAAACTCCAACCAGGGTAGCTTCATTGAAATCAGACGCATTTTGCACTAACACATCCTGAAATTCTAACATTTTAACCTATTTATTATCAAAATTGATATTTTGAACCTAAATCTCAATATAAATTTCCAAATTCATATCATGGTTATCTAGGAATAATTACCTGTCAGAAAACATTTGTACCTTTGAAATTCATAATTAGCCAGCCAATCAGCGGCCGAGTTAAAATTCTATCCTGGGCTCAATCTTGCATACACAGGGGCCATTTCGAAGGACCTTTTTCATTTAGTTGCTTGTTCCCATTATAGACTGAACATGTCTTCATTAAGGCTGTGTGAGGTCAACACCAACACATAATGATTTAAGATTCCATATAGATATCTTGTACTATTAGACATTTCTAACAAGTAAGTGGATGTGAGAGTGAGCTGTGTTACATGACATCGGACCGTGAGTTGGCGGGCTTACAATATGCATAGGACTGGTGGTGGGAGCAGGCAAAGCTCCTTTTGGACTACTGTTATTATGTGTTACTTTTGCCGGAGGGGGTATCGCTGGTGGTTCCATTACATTTACATATTCTGGCGGTGAAGAAACGACTAGTTTCGGAGGACTAGGATTGTCTCTGGTAACACAAATGGGATGGCTTTTGTCAAAGGCATGCGCGTCCTCATTTAACAGTTCTTCCCGCGATGCTACAATATGATCGACATGTGCGTAACAAGTACAGTCTATTAGGCGAGAATGTTTTAACTTTAACGCGTCCTTTGTCATGTTGGCGTTTCTCTTCTGCTTGTTTACTCGCCACACGCCTCCTAAGATCTGGTTGTAGCATCGAGAGCTGGGTTCGGATTTGTCACTTAAGAACATATGACTATTCACATCAAAACTTGCTTCTCGAGCGCACGCTTAAGTATCTGTACCGATCGTTCGGCTATGGTATAATTAGTATTTTCATAATCTCCCAGACTTAATGTCCGGTATTTGAGACATAGACTGTTACGTCGCTGACAACTGTCTTTTTTATGGTATAATTAGTAATATTTTGGAAATCTCCAATTAATATTATTATAATCTCATAGACTTAATGTCTGGTATTTGAGACATACACTGTTGCGTCTCTAGGGTTTAAATGTCTACTTGTGTGTCAGTTGTCAGCGACGTAACAGTCTGGTATAAAGATAAGTTCCTTGTTGTTATACAATTTTATGTTTTTATGGCTGGCCAGTGATATAAAGATATACAGAGTAAAGGGACGGATAGCGGACACACCCTGTGGCTGGTCCCTCGTTGCCCGTGATCATGCAGTACAATATGTGATAGTAGCGTCACTTCGCCAGTCCGAGGATAACTATAACTGTCGTAATATCCACCCCTGGACGATGGACGGCTCCGTCTGCAATAACGTATGAACAGTTAATTTGATCCTTTGATGTTAAAGAATCGAATAACTGTACGTTGTGGTTGACTTTTTGGCTTTGAAGTTAGGCATAGCTCTCTGCGATTTTCAAATGAAGTTTCTGCTTACCTGTGATTGGCACGCTCTTTTTTCCTGAATTGTCTACGGTTTTAAGGTTTGATATAACGACCGTGAAAGTAATCCCTGAAGTACCGAGTTTGGGTAGGGTATAAGATCTACGACTGGGTTCCTGATATAACACGAATATAATCACTTTACTTACACGATGCATACATGGATGACAATCATTAAAGGCATTTGTGAATAACAAAATATTCAAATATATAAAACGATACCAATATTTTCGATGATTACCACTTCAAAAGGCCTGCAGGTAGGGCTTTACACTTGTACCTGCTGTCCCTATTGTATGATCGTTAAAGGCGACTAAAACAGTTCCATTATACAAGCAGACACAGCACGAACATACCGTTGTCTCCCAAAACACGCACCTCGCACTTCACACACGCAACACACAGCATACATGGGAGGCCGTCCTTCCATGACCATGACCTGTTAACAGGACGTTGAAATAATTAAACCAACTAACAAACCAATAAGGGCTTCATCATGCTATATTAATTAAACTTACTTTGCAGCGTTTGCACGATCCTCTTCGGGTGTGGTGTCATTACATCCGGAAACTTAACAATAATAACAACATGGATGGCGTGACAAAAGCACTTCAACAAACGGCATATCTATCACGAATTCATTTTAAATAAAGCCACTTTAAAGTCGTGTATAGGGACTGACATAACAAAACGTGATATCGTGGTAGGACTCTCTATTTAAATAATAAGGATCTTCATTTTGATGCAGCCTTCTTATTGTCATCTTCAGGTAAACATGTGTAGACAATAATAATTAAAGCACTCCTAAGGTTAGATCCGCATGCATCTTGATATATTTGTATATAATTCATTTTTGCTTGTTACGAGCATTTTCATTGGCTTAAAAATTTACTTTATCAGCCCATAAAGGAAAAAATGGCGTCGCCGTTTGTAACGTCGCTTCTTATTGGCAGAGATGACGGCGTAATAATTTCATAGACAAAAGAGTCCAAAGATGAATTTTAAATGTTGAAGAGATTATCTTTAGTAAATTGAATTATAAGGATTAATTTGAATAGATTTTTTATGTTATGGAGATATAACACAAAAATCTGAGTGTACTCTCATCATAAACCGCTTCGCGGTTTATTTAGAGTACACTCAGATTTTTGTGTTATATCTCCATAACATAAAAAATTTATTCAAGTTAATCCTTAAATAGATTTGTAAAATATTATTAATTTTATTTCTTTTCTTTCAGTCGATTCATTCAAAACTTATGTTTATGCCTTAAAACAATTAAGCTACCTTCTTCAGATTTTGATATGTAAGCAGTGATTTTCAGGTACAACAAAGTTGAATACAATGCCATCTAACAAGGTTTTACAAATATACCGACGGACTAGATAAAAAGTGTTTTATATATATTTTAAAAAATATATTGTCATTATTCCCTTGGAGTTTTAGTCCTGTGACTATCAGTCCGTAAACTTTCTATTTATTTTCATCAATTTTCGACATTCCTGATATACGTAACGCATGAGTGGTTTCCCTATCCTGTTTAACCTGTTTCAGATGGCTATCAGAAACCCATTAACATTTAACAATAGTATATTACTCTCGGCTGTCTAACACATATCATATATCCACCCGTCACCTGTTGGTGTATTTAACTAGTTTTTATAGCAAATTATAAACCGCATATGTTGGACAGGGCGAATATGTGTTTTGATAAACCTTGTTTTTCATGTATCACTACTATATATACTACGTAGTCTATATATTTCTCTTACTGTCATTACATTATATTTCAATAATTACTTCCTTAATAAGTGCCCGCTCCCATAAAAAGTTTTGATGACCAATACTTTTTATGTCTTTATTTTCGTTGGCAATGTCATACTTGAAATAGTCTTCAACTTTGACATGCCTATACAACTGGAATATATTGAACTTTCTTTAAGATACGTCGATAAACCACTGACGCTGAACTTTCCTTGAGGATATTACAAAGGCTATTTACTGTACAACACTCCGATGTAACGCGGTGATGTTCATATTAGGGGGCAGCGTATAGTGACAGTACTGACAAGAAGCAAACACGTGATACATATTTGGTGAATACAATATGGTCAACAAACTGTTATCATATCTAAGAAAAGTGGTTGCATTATAAGAGCTAATTTGAAATATTAAACAAAGACACCCACTAGTTCCAAAGGTCCAAAGTATGCTTTCTTTTACATATGGTATAGCAAGGTCGCATCAGATACTTAGCTCGAAGCAAGCTTCTGTGTGTGTGTGTGCGTGTGTGTTTCCTATACACATTTTAATGCAGCTGGTTGTCTCCATTGTAGATGCTTTCTAAGTACTCACCTTATCTCTAAAACATCTGTGATTATTTTATCCAGGATATTATGAGGAATCATCCATGTTAGGAGTCTGGAGCCCGCCACGATGGCTACCAAAGGAGTTCAAACTTTACTGCTTACGCTTGGTATATTCTACATACGTACGTAAACAAAAGTTTTCATAGATATAATCACACGATAAAACAGTAATACTTCTAATATCATATCAAAATATTTTCAGATTAAAGTTAATAATTTGTCGTCGCATGAAAATTATCTTATCCAAAAACTAAAACTTTTGTCACAAAAATCTGCCGTATTCCAGAAACGACTATTTTATTTACATTAAATGCTGAAAATTCCAATCGTCGGCTACCATGAAAAATAACAGAGGCTTGTGATTTTTTAAATTACATTATTCGATCTTGTCTTTGGCTAAATTTTATCATTCGACGTATCATATGAATGCCTATAATTTCATTCAATGTATGTTTAAATAAATATCAGCTACCATGAGGGTAAAACAGAGGCCTGTGTTTGGTCAAAGTTGGATACTGTTTAATTTAATTGAAATTGTTTCCAAAGGCTGAGATCGAGTAATACTATCATCGTTCAGTTTTCAAAAACATCCATTATCATTTTGATGCCATTATTACCAAGTGAAACGTCAATTGTAACCAAACGAAATTAGTGTATGGTTTATTGTTGAGTACAATTATTCTTATTTAATACAAACATGTCATTTGGTTGCCATGGTATCAAATGAGGAGAGTGAAGGTATTTGAACTTCAAAATCAGCCGTTTGCTTACAGTTTAAGTTCCAGGGTCTGTTTAATGTGTATTATAATGTTCTAGTTTACCAATGTGTGGATGGACAGTGTTCAGGTGACGTGAACCTTACTGCCGGAGGAACAGCACAAGATATTACATCTGCGAATTTCCCGGCTCAGTACCCTTCGTAAGTATTCTTTGGATTATAACTTTACCGTTATTCATACCAAACTGTATTATTTAAAATTGTTTACCTGATATATAGTTAGAAACATAAATTTGATTCGATAGAGCACGATAATAATACTTGCACGTTATTTTAGGATTTTAGTTTCATGTCTACCACAATCTCGAAGTATTTGAATAATTTTATATTCGTGATCATTAATTATCTATCAGCACTTTTGTTTTAGAGGTCTCCATGTCTTTTGAAATATTCCATCGATATTTTTCCGGCACGTTCATTTCTAGCCAAATCAGTACAATTACGTTTGTCATCAGAATTTTTCTTCAATATTCCGTATAATGTTCATATTATAGTGCATTAGTCACTGTCGGCGATCACGTGCTTTTTAGGGGAGCCCAAGCACAAGATACATTTTTACACCTATACTCCGATTATTTGAATGTTTGCAACAATGACACAAAATTGAGCAGAAATCTAAACATGAGTATATTTGGTAATAATATCTGACGTCTATAGGCAAGTTCTTTACCCATTAGACTCATTGAGTTCGTAAGCTTACCTTCTAGTTTCTGCTCAAGCGCCTCAATTTTCTGACCGGCAGACATTTTGTTTGTGCTTGGACTCGCCTAAAACCACGTAATTGCCGACAATGTTAATGTTCTACCAGGAAAAAAATGCATATCAAAACAGGATACAGCAAAATACTAACAACGCTGTGGTCACCTTTATGGTCGGGTTTAATGTTCTACTAACAACAATGGTCATTATTATGAGGACGTGCCTAGTGTAGGATGTGGAGGAATACTCAGAGTACCCAAACGCAACCTACGAACGACAAATGCTCTTTACCTAATGATTAATTTCCAAACATATACAATCTACATGTCTCTTCTTGTATTTTTTACTGGCAATAGCCTTCTCACTAATGATATAATGAAATAAATATTAGATGAGGTAATCTATTTTCAATGCAAAATATATTTGATTTCGACAGATATGCAATTTTAGTTTTAGAAATTCATACTCGTCAACCTTAAAAGTAATTTTAAGATTCTTTGATAGTTATAAATACATATACTTTAGTTAAATAAATGTTATCTGCCATTGGTTCATTTACTAAATCGTTGCCCTCTTTTCTTATGGATTTTAGTTAATGAATGCGTGTGCTGAAGTTTCTCACTCTAGTATTTAATTTTTCATTTTTGCATTAGTAGAAATTTGTCATTGTTATTCTTGCATACACGCCAGACAGTTATTTTATTAATACATCACATGACAAATTGCTGAATTCTGATTGGCACTGTACTGCAATAGTGCACGCATCACCAGACACTATTGAAGTGGTATGGTGTTGAATGTGAATCTACTGTTGCGTCACTATTTAATGACGTCATTATAACGTTGTACTCCACAAAGAAATAAACATAACAGACATGATATGACTTAAAGGCAGTGAGCTAGTTCTTCTTGCATTGTTTATGGGATCGTTTCGCGTTTGAATAAACACAAAAAGCGATATTTGACACTTTATGATTAATTATATAGAAATGTACTTTGGAAGTTAAGATAACGTTATGCGATGTTTCTTGAAATATGAAATAAGAAATGAGAATGAAAATGTTTATAAGTACAAAGGTGAGGATGCTGTACTAAACCCATGATGGCCTAGTGTAGATGGCACGTAAGCCTCATAGTATTATTGAGGTTTTCCCTTTCTATGTCTTGTACATTTGGAATACATATTTCCCAAAATGTACTTCAAAGAATGATTTTATGTGTCCTTCTATATTTATCATCATTATTATTATTTAATTACACAAACAATCCAAATTACTATGCAGTATTACTGTAGCAAAAGGTATTTATTATGTGTGAATGTTGAATATATCTGTATAAAAGAGACAGAGAGTGGTGCAAGTTAGGTGAATATGGTGTTCCTTGTGCGTGAATGTGTTGTTGTTTTTGTTTTTTTCCTCTCGAATATTAGAATGAAACGGAATGAAAGTCTCCCTTCTGACTATTTTATGGAAGAGATTGAAATGTAATTTGAAATTTTGATCTAAAAGATAACAAATATGGAAATTGAATGAGAGCCATAAATATGCGAATGGGGACATGTATTGTTATAAACAAGTATTACTGAATAATTGTTTTTTTGGGAAAAAAGTGTTATTGAGTGCTACCTGGATCATAATATTTATTAATAGATGATTATTATCTATAGTACTTTGGAAGTTGAGGCGTTTATAACGTTACTAATATATCTTATTATCTTATCATTTCACACAGTGACAATAGAGCTTGTCGTTGGAGGCTCACAACAGCGGCGGGCTATACGGATATATATACGCGCCATAACATGAAAAAGTTCAGTCCAAATGATAAGGTGGAAATTATTCCAGGTAAGATTTTGATGACAACTAATTATGGATTTTGAATAAATGATATACAAACGGTTAGCGATAGTAAATGATGACGTGATATTGCTATTATCTCACATACTAGTCCTGTTACGGTAAATTTGCTTTGAACCGGTATGAGTTGTTATTTTATTAAGGATCTGCTCTGGTGAAAAGTAATCTTTTGCTGAAGACGAACTTTTATTCTTATATATATTTCTGGAAATAGGAGTTCGCGCCAAATAGTATAAAAGATAATATGGTGGTGTGCTTGATTTTATGCTATTATGGATTAAAGATACCAACATGCACTTCACATAAATTGTAATTTTACCGAAAATTCACTATTTTAGCATACGCACGAACAACTAAAGTAATATTATCCTAATTGGTATGAACAATGTCAAAATTTACCAAACCAATGTTTTCTTTAAAAATTAATAAATCACACATTCAACCCATTATGTTTGTTCAGAATAGCTGTATATATTTCCCCTATCACCTTAATTTTGATGATGAAAATACCTAGTTTTTACATTTTTTACAGATTCAACGCTTCATAGAAAAAAGAAAGTTCTGATATTTTTTTTCCAAAATTTGTGCTTGATTCTATTATCTTTTAGCATTTCTTGCTAAAATTTCAAATTACTTCAACTTCTCTGAAATGAACCTGATAGGTTATAATGTTTATCATAGTGAACTTTAAAAAAATGAACTTGATTTATAGCTTTTAAATGTAACCGTACAGGCGATTTAGGTGAACATTTTGAAGGATAAAGGGTGAAATTTCACTTCTCCAAAATGGACGCCATATCGGTCATTTCTTAAATTTCGTGTATAAACAATTAATGTCTATTTTTTGACACCTTTGCTACATGGCAACTTTCCACAAATAGAGACAATTATTTTTTGAAAACCACAAAAACTCTTGGATAATGTTGAAACGAGACTGCAACAAGTCTGAAACCGTACCAGAACAGATCCTTTAGTTGCGTATGTTCATGTGTCCCAAAAATAATTTTGATATCAACGAGGTTAATATTTTAAGATGCTCCACCGCCAACGAATGTTATGTTGTCTCTATCAAAACAGGAGACTTTAAAAATCTAAGACTTTTTGGGACATAATTAATTATTTAGATCTTGAATTAAAATTAGAATCTCAAACTTTTCAATGGTGGAAATGGTGTGATGGAATTTTTTTGAAAGAAAACTACTATTTCGTTTGCTCTTTTTTGTCATAGAAGAAAACCCATAGCATTTGTCAGCGGTGTAGCATCTTTATTTGTTGTGATAATCGTTCTCTAGTTTTATCATTGGATTATTCTCTAGTTTTATCATTGGATTAATCCTGAACATTAATCGCAAGTGAAAGTAAGTTGATTTAGAGTAATTTCCCTTGCAATATGTGCATTTAGTTGTCACATGGATATTTAGATAAAGTGGTATATTATGTTTGGTTTTTACATTGGTTCGTGTTCATTTTGTATCAGCCTTTATTGAGAAACTATGCCAAACTCGCATTTAGGTAACAACCAGTGACATTAATTATCTTGTATTTTTTGTTTTATTTGTAACAGATTGTGATCCAACGTCACCGAATATAGTGACGTATGATTCGACAAGGTCTTTTGTAACAAGCCAACGTGGTTATACAAGTCCAGTATGTGTAGAATTTACCGTTAATTCCGGGACTAGCAACGATGGATTTAAAGTGACATTCGTTGCATTTCCACGTAAGTAAAGCTCTGTTGGTATCAAGTTATGATACAGAAATCCAATCATAGAAATGGTGTCTTTTAAACACTCCAAATTATTAGTAATAATACAACGTGTGTTGTACAGCTGGCGGGCTGCAAAGGGTACTTTTGAAACTACATCAATCTTTCAAGGAGTTGACGCGAATGAAAACAATTCCTGAAACACTTGTCTACCGTTTAACAAAGGCATCAGCAATCAAAACCGTGATTTTGATTCGTATAAATTGTATACTGCATTCTGATACATGTTATCACTGATCAGTAATTGTTTGTGATCAGAAATGGTGCCTGCAACTGTTTGTTCTACCCCGAATCCAAGGACGGCTACCACTGTCACACAGTATCTATTCCACCCGAATTTTCCTGCTGATTACCCAAGGTATGTACAATCAAAACTTCACGAGTATTACTAAGCTGGATTATCTGCAGTAGTTTTATTTGATGTATATATTCGTTTACAATTTTCACACTTCGGCATTGATTATTTTTTATACTTATTAATTAGCGGAACACTATCCAAAGATGTATAAGATCTAAAGGTACTTGGCAGTAATAACTTACCTATTTGAAAGTACGCTTACATTTACTATGCCCTTGTGACTTCTGTATTATCTACATGCATGTACGTTCGACACAAATTTGCTAAATGATGATGCAATATTGAACACTCACGTATGTGTAATATGTATATGTGAAAATATAAATCTTTTCGGGACTTGATAATATAAACAAGTTTTACTACTTTTCATGTTTCGTCGTAAAGACCTGTCTAAACGGACTATTATCAGTCAGTGAATAAAGCAGATAATCCAATATATCACCTTAAAAGGACATGAACATAACTAAACCCTACTAAATAATATGATACAATAATTTTACAAATCTGTCAAAAAAATAATAATAATTGGAAAAAAAATCCATATTTCTATATTTTGGAGTCAACCGGTCGGGAACTCTGATGAGTGAGATGAAAATAGTAGCATTAAACTTTAGGGACCTATGCATGAATTAAATAAATGTTAAAATAGTTGGTCAAAAACGTGATCGAAGCGAACACAGAAAAATTCCCATAAAAAACTGTGTACGGCAAAGGTCAGTAACGCGCGCGATCGGGAAAGGAGGTCAATACAAATGGATCACAGCCATGCAAACGCTAAAACAACCGTCACACCTTGTACTTGCATGATGTATATGTATCATGAAGACAAGAACCCCCTTCGCCCGTCAAACGAAAACTTCATATGTCAACGATAGTAAAGCAGGAGTGTCTTTTGGGGCCCTCTAGTGGCCATGCATTAAGCATTATTTTCCAATGCAATAAACATTATTTTTATTTAATTTGTTTACAGATACCCGGGTGCTAGGACATTATGATACGACGTATAATTAAGGTCAAGTCCCTTGTGAGTTACAATGTATCAGGGGTTAAACCGGAGGATCTATTTTCTGTTTTGTCCAGTTTTGTTTCTAACCAAATGATAATTCATTTATATGTTGGAAATAAAACATTTTGAAAACTATAATTAAGTGTCAACAATAGGTCTTAATGATCTAGTTTTGTAAAATTTCATCTAGCTGGTGCCATGATATATCAGAAAAAATGCGATATATCATAATAGATTGAATTGAATCAAGCCCCATTTGAGAAGAAAACCCCAATATGAGAAGGAAGAAATTTCATTCAAACGCTTGCAAATAAAGAGCGATAGCACTGAGCTTCTGTCGGATGGAGATTACTTTTATCATAAGAGCGTTTGGACCGCTTGATTATATACTGAGCTTATTTCAAAATATCATATCCACGTTGATTACCCACGATTCCCCTCCCCATAGGTTTAAAAAATTGCGGCCTCAAACTTAAGCCGTCAGTGTGTAGGGTTGGATTTCGAAGATTGTGTTTTTTCTTATATTTTCATGTACATGTTATCTTAGAAGTGCTTCAATAAAAACAGAAAATTAGGCTCCGTCCTTTCTATAAATTGCATTTTTAAGATTGCATAATTAATGAATACTGAAACATCTGGCTGTGCCCTTTAAGTCTTTACCTTTAGTCATATTAGTATATGACGCAAAGTGCTGATACATAATCAACATATATATTTAGAGCCGAAGGCGCCGCGTAGACTAACTATAACACGTGTGTGAACACGCGGGAAAAGTCTCGCGCCTACATGTAGGCACCCAGTTTTGATTCTCGTAAGCAGCACGGCGAGATTTGAAATTTTATGTATAGACAACACTTATCATCAGGATACACACTGAACTTGCTGTTAGCTTAAGATAAAACTATAGAGGCAAGAACGACACAATAAATGTACTGGTCAAATTACAAAATGATAAAGCCTGTGTGTCGTCAAGCGCACGGCACCGGCAGCTGTGACGTCATGAATCTTGTTTCCAAAGATTGCGGCACATGTTCCCTCGCGTTTTTGATACATGACATGTTGCTAAGCTTTTCGCCTTTGAGAGAAGCAAGATCGAAACTATTCGAATGTATTTCTTTCTTACATGTATATGACAATTGCCGATATATTGCTAACAATAAAACATCCATCAATAGTGTTGAAGAATTTCATTCAAAAATTCAATTACCAGACGACAAGTTTAAACTGTTTCGATCTCATTCTCAGATTATAATCCTAACTATATTTTCATGATTGCTTACAAATATTTATACATTCAGTATGTGATAAGGAACCTTCAAATCCGCTTCTGTCTTTTAAATAATGACAAATTTAAACGAAATATGGTCAGTGGGTATGTAATGGGACACCTGAAGCCAAGTTCGATGACCATCGTCAGTCTTGCATAATTACTATTACGCGACTGTGATCGGCCTATTGATTTCTACACTCTAAATTAATTGTCTCCATTGATGAAGCGAGAGAGAGAGTGCAACAAATATTGTTTTGTTGTACATTATAAGATTATCTGTTTACTCTGCCCATCTAATTAAATTCCTTTAGTAATGAAGAATGCAGGTGGACCATTGACAATGGCGGAACTGGGAAGGATATCATTCTCACATTTGAAGTTCGTTATCTGGAGGATAGTGCGGATTGTCTAGATGTAACTACAGCAGGTGCGTGGCCCTATAAGTAATTAAAACATAAACATAATATTAATTATATAACTGGTCCATGACCATGAATTAAATAGCGTGATACTATTGAAGAAGTGTCACATGATAATAATGATCCAAAGTTTGCTGTCGCGCGATAGTCTCTGTAGACGGAAATGTCAAATCTGAGCCCAATATCGCCACTCGTATATAGAAATGAAATTGAATGTTTCGTCTAAATTTTCATAAATATCACCCATGTGATAAATAGAAACTTATACTTTCCGGGATCTCCGGTTTATTTGCATTTTCATTGACTAACTGTTATTAAGCATTTTCTTTTGAAAACAACGTTAAAATTATATCATGAACTGATATGACTAGCTCTTCTGAATGATTCACTTTAAAATGAATTTACAAAGTATGAGAATAACAAATAAACACTTATTACATATCAACGTTATTCGCATCTATTAAAGTCCCACTGTGTTTCCTAAAAGGCTTTTAATTACTAAACTGGTAGAACGAGATATATTTATAGAGCCGCAAAAAGATATCATCATTTTCTGAAAAAAATAATTAGAGTAATTCAAATGTTAGTTTTTCATAACGGAGGTCGTCTTAAGTTTCCCGCCGCCGACTTACAAGTAAAACAGCGAAATGAATATGATATTCACTGTTAAGAAATTTATATATAATATGTAACTACCGTTTTTAAAAGTGTTTTTAATTATTTTATCATTAAGGTAATGGGCCTCTAAATGGTTTATGGATTTACTCATAGGTACATTTATCAACCGATCGTTAAAAGGTGTTGCTAAGTGTGTTAAATATGTTCAGTATATTCGCTTCAAAAAAAAAAAATAATAATATGATACTTAACGTATTGTCTTTTCTTTAAAAGGAATGAACTATAATTTTATTTGTAGATGGAAACACTATACAGTACTGTCAAGACGATGTTTTCCCTTCTTTATTAACACAACAAAGAAGTTCGAATTTCTCACTTTATTTTAAAAGTGATGATTCGGACCAATATGCTGGGTTTGTTGTCAGTTACATCCTAGAGGAGCCTTGTAAAGGTGAACTGAACCAACTTCAGGCAGAGCTGGGTCCCAATTACCTTAAACCTGCTGGACATCCTGGCGACTACCAAAGGTATTATTTTACTGAATTTTACTTTTAATCCTAGAATTTAATTAGTCATCTGCAGTCAAAAGCTGTTTCGCGATGAAACACATTTCTGTATTTGTGTTGTCTATATAGAATGATTGGATTTAAAATCCTATAATAAGTCAACAACATTAGATAGTGAGATCATACTGTGAATAACTCTGAGGGGCTTGTTTCAAAACCGCATAAACTAATAATTATCGTAATAATTTGATTCGAAATCCTTACGAAAGAGTTCACGTTCCTAAATTAGAAAGTAATAGATTCGAATCCCCTACCGAAGAAATCACGTTCCTAACTAAGAATATGCTGTAAAGTTCGCGTTCCTAACTTAGAAGGTAAAAATCCCCTACGATAGTGTTCACGTATCTAAGAAAAGTAACATATTCATGACCTGAAGATAAAATTATGTATCAATTAACTGCTTGGAAGAGAAATTATAATTCAGTTTACAGAATAAAGATTTAGCAGATTTTAGAAAGTTTCTTTTTCAAATATTAACAATAAATGATCTATTACATTCTTTATTATTAACGAGGTTATTTAGTCATCAAATACTTGAATAGTTATCTAAGTTATTTCATCTATAACCTGACTGCATGTAACAAAAACACAATGAAAATGTATATTGGTTTGCAATATATCATAACTTTGCCTGCTATGTCTATGTTTATTGTAATGCGATGTTGTAATCTTCAATGTGAGGATAGAAAGACTAGTATTATTATCATACATTGTAATCCCCTATAGCTCGCGTGTCTGCCTAGGAGAAAGTAATAAATTAGTATCCCCTACGGTAGAGTTCCCGTTGATTAAGTATTTAAATAATATGATATATTCAAGTCCTCTATGGTAGAATTTACGTTCCGAATTAAGTTAGTAATGAATTCGAATCTCGTATGAAAAAGTATATATTTTTTATTTTTTATGTCACATTTATTTGTCATAAACAATTGTAATTGCAATAAAAATTAACAGCTTTTTATAAATAGATATAGCTTATTTCTTCACAAAATGTCTACATCATTTACATGCAAGATACAGTATTATAGCAATTTACACGATTTCAGTTAAGATAAAAACACGGTCTAAGTATATAAAGAAACAACATTCAAAGAACTTTCATGTAATAAAAAAGATTGCAAAAACAGACTATAGTCCCAAAATTTAGGATGTAATTTTATCCATACATAACCAGCTATAATATATTATGACGTCGTAAACTAATACCAATTTCCTTACTTTAATAATTATTCTAAAAGTCTATCGATGAAGTTGCACTTTTGATTTATAGTATTTTCTTCTTATTTGAATAAGTTTACAACCCATACATTTCTAAATTTCTATAATGGAATATGTGAGTTTTCCCATCTCTAATTGTAGGGATTTTCTTTTAAAATTTTGAATTTTTTTACAAGTAAACATAACTGTGTGATGCTTATAAAAAGTCATTTTATCCTATATTAAATGAAATATATGTTTACTTATTGCATGTAATAATGAGTCTCATAATATTTTTTCATTAGGAATAAAAGAAAAATGATCATATCTTCATATTCATTATCCAAAATTCTCAGAAAGATAATAATTGGGGTCCTCGGCAGTTCTGAGTGTTATTTTGTTCTTAAAACGTATAAAAAATGACAATATTTCCCAAAACAAGTGTAATATAGTTTCTCTTCCCTCTTTTGAAAGGATTTTTTCATAGATTTAATTTCCAGAATTTGGTCAAATAACTTTAAAATGTTATCCTGAAAATTATAAAAAGAATATTGTGATAATTCTCAGAGACTGGAAAGAAAAGAAGCTAAACGTTATAGAAATGGTTGTATTGTTCAGGGAATTTAAAGAATTATATTCTTTATGAACCGTAAATAACGGATACCATTAAAATCTTAGATTTTTCGTATTTCATATGACTATTACCTCCTATATTCCATCGAACTACTATCCAGACAGGCTTACCAACTTTTCCTCACATTTATAACTTTTCCTCCCATTTAATTTAATCTTGATGCAGTGCTGTTAAAAGTGGGCCTTACAGATGTACCTGGCAAATTAACCAATTTGAATCAAGTGGTCTATTTCTCAGTCTGGAATTGGACACCTTAGCTGATGGCGATACTCTCTTTATATATGAAGGTAAACTATGGAGACATTTATTTTTAACACAATATTTTCAGGCCAAATACACTCGTTGCTAGAACATGTCGCCAGTTATATTACTGGTTGTTTTCGGCAATACGTCTCAGTGATGTGCACTATGCGAAGTCAGTTCAATTATTAATGTCATAGAACATTTCATGTATGGATATTATGATTTGTACCTTACAATGGTGAGCTAATAAGACCAAAGTAATAAAGAACTTGAACTTGAACTATGCATTTGGCATTACAGATGAAGTGTCTCATAATAAAACAAACACTGTAATGCTGCAGTTCCCCTACATGTAATACATTATATAATAGCAACACCCGTAAATATTGCACACAAGGGCTAGTTATCTTCTTAACGGTTAAAATACATATAAAAGTCAACTAAATTATGCAGACAGTTTTAGTAAAAATTATCAATTAAAAAGACAAGTAAAAAGATTTGATTTCATAAAAATGTAATTTTTGTATTGAATGTTATCAATATTGTCTCGGTTATATTATTTCGTCATTGTAATTTTAGGAGAACGTTTTAATAAGTTGCAATAAGTTTTGCCTTATCCAGTTTTTTTTCTGTATTGACAACAAGATATGTTTTAAACTAATTATAAAATATCATAACCGAAATCGCATTTAAAGTACACATGTCAAATATTTGAGAAATATATCGAATACTGAAATAAGTTGTCAATTTATCTATTGATGACGCTCCACCGCTAACGAATTGGAATTTTCTAGTCAAAATCAGGAGCAGACAAATGATATTTGTTTAAGTTACAAAAGGTATTTATTTAACATCATTACAAGCGTTGAAAAGTTTAAGCTTCTTAATTTCCTTCAAGATAAAAATACCAAAAAATCAATTGCGTCCCAAAAAAAATGCAAGGCACTATGCCTTTTATGGAGTAAAGTTCTATTTGCGCATCCACAAAAAATAAAATAACATATTTTTATTATTGTTTGTGTTAATTAGACATACAATTACATGAGTAAACATCAATTACTGTTCAAATAGTGTATCATATATGTTTCGGTAGAGCATCTTTGATCAAACATACATGTTATTTATTTTTAGGAAGCAGTGACAAATCAGGAACGTTGCTCTTCCCAAGTCCTGGAGACACATACACCGACTCATGCTTCTTCTGTAACAAAAACGTCACAATCGTATCATCGTCGTCTGCTTACGTAGAATTCAACGTATCCTCTAGCGGGGACGCAGGGTTTGAGTTGGGGTATTTAGCTGATTTTCCTTCCAGTAAGTTAAGTTATAAGTATAAAGTACAGTTATTTTGAAAGATGTGTGTCTTTTAATTGCTGATGAAATGAGTTTTTGCTTCTGAAAATATGTCTGTTCTCTAAGCCGCGTGTTTGTAGCATAATACATGATTGTGTAATCGCTTTTTTCGTAGGAAAGATGCTTTCTTAGGACAATGAAATTATCTACTGCAAAAAAGCAACGCTTAAATACACAAATGTACATAATCCGTTCGGTGTTATACTACACTAGTGACATTTGTAAAACAATATATTCCATTGCTGGAATCACTGCATAATAAGTGGAGCAAGCGAAAACATTATATATTGTATTGCATGATGTAAATATGTGACCATTGTCATGTTTTTCAGCCAATGCAGCTGCCTGTAGCGCCAGTTCAGCATCACCTTTGTCACTGGAGGCAAACAATACACTCCAGCTCATTACTTATTTTGATAATGCGTTTCCAAGGTAACTATCCATTTAAGATAATAACGATATTTACTTTGACATAACGGAATGATCTTATATTTATTATACTTATTACAAAACAGGTCGCGTCCATGATGGTATGTTCTAATATCTAGGTTTGCTTTCAGCTCCGACTGTTATTGGAACATAACAGACGGCGGTACAGGACGTGGTGTCATACTTACGGTCGAGTACGCCTTCTTTGATCCGTCGTGTACAGATACCTTAGTAATTACAGGTAATATTGTTATAACAGTACCATCAGGTAGACTATGGGGTAAACAAGTGGGTTAGGATTCAGAGAATCATGGATACCGAACTTACTTTCATCGTTGTATTGCAAACATTATGCAGCAGGTAAAACCTTCTATTAGTTCTTTTCATAATTGCCTGCTTTGTTTGTGCCGAAAATTGTGAAATTCTCCTCTGAAATGGTGTTTTAATATCACTGCATATATGCTTTTATTTATAGATCACGAATCAACGCAAACGCCTATCTGTTCATCCACGAAAGAATATACTGCAGTGGTCTTCAGAAAAAACTTCTTTAACATAAAATTCAGTTCTAACCAGTTATCAAAGGAGCACGGATTCTCTATAAGTTATATCCTGGATGCGCCGTGTAAGGATACAGTGACTCTGATTAAGGCTGAATTAGCTATAACAACGCTCTCAACACCGGACTATCCCTCCCCATATCCCGGGTAAGTACATTTAATAGACAAATGACTCATTATATCATACCTACCCAAGGGCACTTAAAACTGGCAATATAAATGGAAAAACTTTCCAGCTTGAATAAGAAATATTATTTTCTTTAAAATATTTTGATGTCTTCCGTTCAGCATTTCAAAAGAAGCGACAGACAGTTGAGGTTTGCTTAGATGCAAGCATTACAATGGAGAGTGTTCTACGTAATTCATTAGTTTTTATTGCTCTCATGTGTTTATAACTTACCGTCAACTGCTATCCAATACTAGGTGTAATCTCAGTTTATTTCTAATGTATATGAAATTATCCTAACATATGTGTTGCTAAATGAGAGGTATATTTTAATGTTTTTAGTGAAAAAGTGCATTGTTTCACTGACTTTAGTATTCGTAAATGTTTATCAATGCGTTTATCAAGTTTTAAACTTGTTTGTTTGACAAGAGTTGGGAGAAGTGGAGGTTATGTCTGTAAATGGCACATAGAGGCGGAAACCAGCACCACAGGGATTTTAATCAAATATGCATTTGATAGACTACAACGTGGAGATGCATTGGTCATGTATGAAGGTATCAATACATAAAAAGATTTGTTAAATTATATACTATTTACGCACATATCTTAACGTAGTCAAATTTTTGCGCAAATGCGAAAAACTGTTTATTATAATCTATAAATTAGTCCAATTCGGCGGTACACTATCGGAAAAATCGTTTTACAAAATTAAGAAGAGTGTATTGAAAAAACCCAGAAAAGTTGTAAGGCAGGCACAGCCGTCAAATACATTATTTGGTAACCTTGTCCCTAGCCTTTATTGTAAGGTAGGCACAGCCGTCAATTACATTATTTGATGACCCTTGTCCCTAGCCTTTATTGTAGTGCAGCCACAGCCGTCAAATACATTATTGGTAACCTTATATGTTTGTTCCTAGCCTTTATTGTAGTGCAGCCACAGCCGTCAAATACCTTATTGGTGACCTTGTCCCTAGCCTTTATTGTAAGGCAGGCTCAGCCGTCAAATACATTATTTGGTAACCTTGCCCCTAGCCTTTATTGTAAGGTAGGCACAGCCGTCAATTACATTAGTTGGTAACCTTGCCCCTAACCTTTATTGTAAGGAAGGCTCAGCCGTCAAATACATTATTGATAACCTTGTCCCTAGCCTTTATTGTAATGCAGGCACAGCCGTAAAATACATAATTGGTTATATAGTCCCTAGCATTTAATAATAATGTCAGAACATTAATATGTGTAGACAAACCTTTAACACCAAAGAAATGCAAGAATATTTGTGTAAAATATATGTTAATCTTTGCACTCTATAAGATTATCAAATTATTTTACAGTTATATTCTAAAAAGTAAAAGCCACTTCGCTTAAACCATGTACCTTTATGAATTAATCATTCGTTATCGTCATGAATGGAACAGCCATTTCAACAGACGTTTTCCGTGATCGCTGGCACGACAATTGTGACGTCACTATGATAATAACGACATAATAAGCGCTTAAAGCCCATAGACTATATGAATGCAGACTGCGCTTGGCAAGGGCACACAGTGGGACTGCAGTGAAAATGTAGATATATAATTATGACGTCAAGTATTTGCGAGCGTGACGTCATGCTTTTCAGAGAAAACGACGTGAGTTTCGCTCTCAAACTAATGGCATTACAATGGATAAGTTCCTACAACGAGCATCAGTTTTACTTTTCAAGAGAAAAGAATAAGTAAATATAATTCTTAACATGCCTTTTTATTGCAGGATGTGATAGTACCGGAGTCGAGAAATATAGAAGCAACAATGAGACAA
Organism: Argopecten irradians; assembly: GCF_041381155.1. Lineage (NCBI taxonomy): Eukaryota > Metazoa > Mollusca > Bivalvia > Pectinida > Pectinidae > Argopecten > Argopecten irradians. Next base: position 27,229,826 of record NC_091137.1, on the reverse strand, counting down.
TAAGTAATGGGAATACTGCAGAGATACCATTCACTGGATCAGTCTACGTCGAGTTTGTTGTGACGTCATCAACTGGAGATTTAGGACTGCAGCTATTTATAACGTCACAGATGGCCAGTGGTAATTTACACATGTTACAACGACATAATTATTACTGCACAGGACAGCAAGCATGATTAAAATACCTTTATAAGACTTAAAATTAATATATACAAATCTATTTAGTATTGATAATTAAACATAATGTCTTGCTGGAAAATGACATCACCTTCATTTCTCTCATTGACATTTCGGAATGACATACTATACATATCACATAGGCCAATCACATTTAGTCTACCGATGATTTGTTTATACCCTTGACATGTGCCGACGACATTTGTATAGGGAACTGTGACTAGAGTAGTGATCACCCTTTTGGAATAACTAAGCGTTTCTGCTATTGTGTTATTTTTTTGGAGGGATAAGAAATTTAATTTTTATTTCAGACAACACAGAAGCATGTACTGCCAGTGGAAAGGTTGTTGAAGCCACCTCGGATGTTCAGTATATTACCAATACCAATTTCCCTCAAGAATACGGAATGTAAGTTTCATGGTGCTTCGCAACCGACAGAGCATACCAGATACCCATCATTTGAATACTAATCTTTGTTTAATCGTATGTATATGTGTCTAATTAACACACAAGTACATATTAAATAACTTCATTTGCTCTTGGTGCATGGACAATCAGTACTTCATTCCATATAGAACACATTGCAATGGATTTCTTTTGGGACGGAATTAATTATTTTTAATATTTGTATTTTAAAGTAAAGTAAGAAGCTCAGACTTTACAATGTTGGTAATAGTTTAAAGTAAGTAATTCTTGTAACTGAAGAAAATTACTGATTTATTCGCCTGTTCCTGTTTTTTGATAGCGAAAAAACACCATGTGTCAGCTCAGCGATGTAGCATCTTTAATATGTACCACTCCTATTCTTTTGTGATTTTTGTGATTTCCTGTTATTAATAACGGTGTTATTGATCAACGGTCTATCAACTTGATTGTATTGGCTTTGTTTGTTTCTTTTTTTTTGTGACTGAATTATAAGTATGAATGGATATAGAACATAGATCCTTAATCATACCATTTCTCTATTGGAATGTATAAGTAAATAAATAAATAAAGTTATATGTGCGATATTTTTGTGTGTTTAACATTGCTTTTGTTTTCATTTTCATGAAAACTTCGTATGATTTTACAATTGTTTTGTGTGCTTTTGAACTATATTTCTGTTTTCATTTTCACAAAAACTTTATATAACTTTACAATGATATTGTACTGTGTGCTTTTGAACAATACATTTGTAATCATTTTCATGAAAGCTTTATATGAATTTACAATTGTAATGGGTGTTTTTGAACAATGCTTCTGTTTTCATTTTTATGATTTTTTTTATAGTGTTATATGTGCTCATAAACAATGCTTCTGTTTTCATTTTTATGGAAAACATATTTTTACATTGGTACTGTGTGCTTTCATGAAAACTTTATATGATTTTGTTAACAGAAACGAAAATTGCAAGTGGTATATATCCCCTGGAAACTCAGGGCAGCGTGTGTTTCTTACGGTCGAGTTCTATGATATAGAACAGGCTAACGATTGTAACAACGATTACTTAAAGATTGAAGGTAGGAATAATAGAATACTTAGTTGATACAATTGATGGCACAATGGATGACTCGTTGTATTTCTGTGACAAACAATCGAGATACACTATTTCTTTGAAATTTGACATATGTTCTTGAAACCATGTTACACATGCATTTTTAGATTTAAAACCACACTATAGTGACTATCAACAAACGGCAAGTAAGATAGTGTTAGTATTTGTAGATGTAGTTCAAATTAACTTATACCAAAGAACATTTATAATGAATTCTTGATAATATTGGTACAGAAGTTGATGAAAGTCGATACTTCCCATATAATTACGATCATTGCCGAACGGTAGTCGGAAAGTTTATGATCCGTTCCCAGAAGTGTTCGGACGGACGTTACGTAGTTACGGTAGTCACATGATATTCTCGACAACGACGTTCAATGTCGGCTAGCATCGGTTAGTTTGACAAAATGGGACCCACTTAGCGGTGTTCAATATTTTTTTTTAATTTTTTTTTTAACAAAAGATTCCGAATCATTATCGTTCATTTTGACTTCGATTAAATTTTGTCTCTGCATGATTTACAACAAGATTTTTTCCCCCAAAAATCCTTTTAGATCATGAAAAAATAAGACAGATACAGATATCGGGACTTTGAACATCTGAACGATATCCGTTGATTTGCGCAGATATAATGGCACAATTTGGTTGATTCAGTTCATATAAAATATAGAAATCGTAAATGGAATCGATAAATGTTAAGTTGGTGCACCTCAAATAGTTGAAGGCTTCAAAGTTGATGTTTTGCTTGTTTAAGAAAAGCCAATGGATTGTTTACAATATACTAAGAGTATTTCCTACGTTCTTCATATAGTTTATTATCATTATAGGTCCATCCACCTCTGCTGTACAAGTATGTGGAGAAGGTTTTACCCAACCTCTCATCTCATTTAACGATACAAGTTTCAACGTTAGTTTCATCGCCGATGACGAAGATAACTATAATGGATTTGTATTTAGCGTCGTCCTCGACAAACCGTGTACTGAGAGAACTCCAACAATGTTGACGGCCGACGTCGACGTTAAAAGTTTCACGTCGGTTGGTTATCCTAATAACTACACTTGGTGAGTGAATGACACACTATTATGATGCCATAATATTTAACAACCCCATAAACTACCAATTATCATGCATTAGCATTATTTGGCTAAACTTTGGCTAAACAAAGCATGGAAGGAGGCTAGGTGTAGTTTGTGGTGATTATCTCGACCGGTTGTAGCCGTGGATGTCCCTTAGGGGACAGCTTTACTAATTATATGAACGAAAGAAACAAATTTTTTTTTTATAATACAAACATCAATTAATGCACTTTATTATAGAGAAATAACTATTTTTGACTTTCCTCCATATTTTCTAGAATGAATTCGGGAACATGATAAAACCAAGGTTTGATCCTCGTTCAAAGCTTCTTTTATGCTCAAATTATTAGCCATATTCCAATTAATTGAAAAATAGAAATCAATTCACGATATTATGTTATTTAAAAGGAACCGACAGACCGGTAACTACACCTGTGAGTGGCACATTGAGGCTAGTGATGGGACTGCTGGTATTCTACTGTACCTAGACATAGGTGGACTGGGTAGTGGGACTGTTCTTAATGTTTATCAAGGTAACCAGTTTGTAAATGTACCAAGTTTGTCATTTGTCTTAATGTTTACCAAGGTAACGTTTGTCATTTGTCTTAATGTTTACCAAGGTAACCAGTTTGTCATTTGTCTTAATGTTTACCAAGGTACCTGTTTGTCATTTGTCTAAATATTTACCAAGGTAACCTGTTTGTCATTTGTCTTAATTTGTACCAAGGTAACCTGTTTGTCATTTGTCTTAATGTTTACCAAGGTAACCTGTTTGTCATTTGTCTGAATGGTTACCTAGGTTACCTATTAGGAATTGTTTTCAGAGCTGTGATTCTAAACTGAGTTGTAAGTTGATATATTGGCTAAAATAGTAATAAGATTAATTACGTTTATAACTTGACACCAATGACAATAAAAACTAATTGTACAGTCAACATCTACCCTTATTTACAAATAAGGATCCATGGTATTTTGGTTGGCTGGTTGATTACGATTAACAGATAAGGTCGTTTAAGGACGGTACTCCGGGTATGCAATGTGTTTTGTATGTGAAGTGCGTGAATATTTTTGAAGACTGAATAATGTTATTTCTATTGATAATATTGGGACTCTTGTCCTTTTATTGTGCTGTCTCCACCAATGACACCGACTCCGAAAGATTTTGTCTCTTTTTTATAGGATGTGACAACACTGGAAACAAACTATACCCATCGGCTGCCACTGACCCGACAATGACAACGCCCGCAGTTCAGTTAGAAGTTGTTGCTGGGAACTCAAGTTTTGTGGAGTTTTCTGTTGGGTCTGCTGGAGGACAGGGGTTCCAGATACAGTATCTCTCTATATCCGCTACTGGTAGGTCAGAGAATATTTGAAAAAAAATGTTTCACCACCAAAGATTGATATGATCTGGAAGAATGAAATGGTACATAATTCAAGTAATTGTGAAATACCTTGTAACCTTAATCATAACTTAGCCACATACCTTTTTTAAAATTACTACGAATATAATGTGAAGAAGTAACCTAGTTGATAACCAATTACAGATAATACTGCTGCATGTGGAGCCTCGGTATCATCCCCAGTAACATTAGCAGCAAACGATACGATTCAGTACTTGACCAGTTCTAACTTTCCAGAACCTTACCTGTCGTAAGTTATATTTGAATTTCATTTAAAGCCAAAAACGTGACTCGTAAATTCAACCATCTATCAAAATATAGTACTATAACAATTTTGCCTTTGTTCTTATTCTAAATTTGACTTTCTGATTGGACGATTCTTTTTTGTCATATCACTATCACGTTGTCGTGACGCCACAGTCACTTTTTTTAATCATCAGGTTATGAAATATTAAAAAAGCAGTGACATAAGTGCTTAAATGCACTGTGATATTGTGAATGTTTTTGGCACATCTCTATGTTTACTCTGTCCAGATCTTTGCAATGCTTCTGGAATATTACGGATGGCGGTACTGATCGTGGGGTGATTTTGACAGTGGAATTCAACCATTTTGCCTCATCTTGTCAAGATTATATAGAGGTCACAGCAGGTAAAGTCTCAATAGAAATGGCTAATAAATTGCTCACTGTCGGCTGTCTACGGAAGCGTATAAGAAAATAAAACAACGAAAGTGTCTTCGTGTCGTTAGATATTTTAATGGCGGCTGCCAGATAAGCTTATGACTTCCGACTTTAAAAGCGTAGAAAAATATCTTGCTATTTTTCTCACTAGTAAGTATGATTATATTACCCAATAGAATTATGAAACACTTCTTTATTTGCTTTTCAGGTTCCGATACGACTGGCACGAAAGTTTGTAGCGACACTTTCAACACCTTGCCAATGGTTTTCAAAAATACTTCTTTTCAATTAATGTTTAATTCTGATGCAACTAACAACGCCAGTGGATTTGTGATCAGTTATATACTGGATGCACCGTGTAAGGGGGAGATAACTCAGATAAAGGCTGAACTACCTATAACGACAATTTCATCACCAGATTATCCCGCCTCGTATCCCGGGTAAGGAAATCATATCTTCGCGATTTTTTCTCACTTAGCGATTCATTGTTATACATTAATTTACTATCATTGATACAGTTAGTGCATTTATACCGACAAACAAATCATATGTCAAAGACGTTATCAAATAATTGATTTTTAAACATAAAAAATAATCTTCTATTCTTTATTCTACGCAGTATTGGTATCAAAGTTTTCAATATTACTTACACTTTATTCAAAATGCAAAAATCGGTTCTGCATTGCATTGCAAGATATAGTATTAAATAGTTTGTTTCAATATTTTTCTAAGCTTCTTTTCGAACACAAGCATCAATATGATTTTTTTACGAAACCGACAGACACAGTAAGCATTAAAAACACGGAAGTCTTCACTGATAAAGATACATACAAAAGCTATTTTCTCCACAATTATAAGGTATTATACAACCGTTATGTGATATGTATCTTAAACGCAATGAATCCCATGTCGACCTGATCAAACATAGTTTATACAAATGAAATTACTAGTGAGTCTCGGTTTCTTCCTTAACAATCAACGTGCCTGTTAATGATGGACCATAATAAACATGTCCTTGATTGCTTTACCAGAGTTGGAAGAAGCGGCGGCTATGTCTGTAAATGGCACATAGAGGCGGAAACCAGCACCACAGGGATTTTAATAGGATATTCATTTGATAGACTACAACTTGGAGATGCATTGGTTATGTATGAAGGTAATCAACCACATTTTTGTATGTATTTAAAGTCAATTAAATGTATACGTCGACTAGATCTAATATGCCTTTTCTCCGTCTTGTAGATAAGCTTTGACTGTTACTTAATGGAATATCATGCAATTGTAGCCTGCTTCGTTGCGGAATAGGTGTGAGAATAAATTGTTTATTGTTTGCCAACACTATAAGCACGCTGTTTTACAATTGAGTTGTATTATATATTATCATACGCCTGTGTATCCTATAAGTCTGCCTTCGAAAGATGACTTGGATAGCTTTGAAACACGTATTAGATTTCAAATTTTTCATAATGATTCCATTACACAGGGAAGAGTTCTAACTTACGGTATATATATCTCTCAGTAACACATTCGGCTGACGACAACTGTATCTGCAATTCAGTAGAAATAGACTTTTCTCTGAGTAATGGAACATCTGAAATCTATTACAGTTTCAGAGAAGAGAACAACATTTACAGCATAGTTTTTCTACTACGAAGACCAACAGACATTACATACATCAATTGTTATGCTGAAATTTTACTTTGAACAGAACCATTTAGATCATGTCGTTTTCCAGGAAGTGATAGTGATGGAGTGGAGAAATTCAGATCCGATAATACCACAGTTAATAGTGGGAACACTGCAGAGGTATCATTCAATGGATCAGCCTACATCGAGTTTGTTGTAACGTCATCAACTGGTGATTTAGGGCTACAGCTCATGATTACAGCACAAAAAGCTAGTGGTAATATTCAGTGATTACGTATTTTTAGATTGATATTATTTTATAGAACCAATCTTTTTGTATCTTCTTGTACAACAGATTTTCGTCAGTACTCATCGTATTTTACTCGGTGATTAAGTTTACAGATTATACTTTAAATCTTTACTTAATATTGTTTTTTAAGTTGAAATGTGTCACAACAATTATTTTTTCGTAAATACTAAATACGTAAAATTTGGAATATAGACAAGTTTATGAGCTTTTTTTTATTTCTTCTACTATTGCTTTGATATAATTGATGCTATATTGCAATAACTATGCAGTGTACTTTATAAGTCACCAGACCATCATTGAATGGTGAAGCTAGTTTTTCAACTTTAACACTAAAGATAGTTCAATATTGAACTTATTTCAAACGAATACTTGTCTCATCATTTCTTGGCAGACAATACCGAGGCCTGCAGTGCCAATGGAAAAGTCGTGGAAGCAACTAAGGATGTCCAGTACTTTACCAGTACAAGCTTCCCCCAGGAATATGGAGGGTACGTTTATAAAAGACAGTGTGGGAAACTTGTTTTAAATATGAGCTATAAAAATACACGCGACATGTCGTAATTTGGTAGTTTTCTGATATATTTGTGATGTTGATACACACGTAATGGTGCTCTATTGATGAATGGATGGCGACTAAAAAACTGAAATCTGATATCTTATTTTGGTCTCAATTGCGAGTCTTGAATTCCTTGCCGAATGGTTGAATTATCAACCCTGTATAAATACCATCTGCTTAATAAGACCATATTCTCCTGATCTAAAATGGCCTAGGTCAACACTACTTGGCCTATATATAAAGACCACTTGGCTACAATTAATTTTACCTCTGCCCCTTGGGTAGTCTCTAAAAGCAGGTGTGACTGTATTTATTGTTGTTTACTGACAGGAACGAAAACTGCCATTGGTTTTTATCTGGTGGAAAGTCAGGACAAAAAATAATTCTAACGGTCGAGTTCTATGACATAGAGGGGTCAACTGGATGTGCTAACGATTATTTGAAAATTGAAGGTAACTATACTTGTGTGTATCTTGGAAAATGCTGTTTTTGTCATCAGATATGATGATATTTATTTATGTATAAATAATTATTAATAATTGTGTCCATGAACATAATAATCCAAAAAGAGTGAAAATAACATGAATTCATATCTACATATGGTAAGTTCGTTTAATGAACCAAATCGATAATGTTTGATAAACTTGTTTATATTTTGATGTAACATTTCCGCAGGTCCATCAACACCTACCAGTCAAACATGTGGAGAAAATTTCAACCATCCACTCATTAAATTTAATGACACAAGTTTGAACGTCAGTTTCATCAACGACGACGAAGATTTCTATCACGGATTTGTATTTAGCGTCGTCCTCGACAAACCATGTACAGAGAGTACTCCAACTATGCTGACGGCTGACGTCGACGTGAAAAGTTTTACGTCTCCATATTATCCTGCGAATTACACATGGTAAGTCAGAGACACGTCCCATTTACAGGCTGTAATATTCTACTAATGTAGGGAAATACGTGATGTCTAACCGCACTTGAAAATACTTTGGTTTACACTTTTACAGAACAGACAACTTGTTAGACTATGGAAATTTCAAATATGAATGTCAGTCTTTTGTCTTTGCATTCTAAAACTATGCATAGCTAACTTTCATTGAATCAATAAACCCCTAGATCGCATAAAGACGTGAGTTCTCCTGCTAAAATAATTAATAATACATATTAATAATAGTTCTGGTTCGCCGGTAATTGTTTCTTCTATTTGTTGTTAAGGAACCGACAGACTGGTAACTACACATGTGAGTGGCACATTGAGGCAAGTGATGGGACAGCTGGTATTCTACTGTACCTGGACATAGGTGGACTCGGTAGTGGGACTATTCTTAATGTTTACCAAGGTAACCAGTTTGTCATTTGTCTGAATGTTTACCAAGGTAACCTTTTTGTCATTTTACTGAATAGTTACCAAGGTAATATGTTTGTCATTGGTTTGAATATTTACGAAGGTAACCTGTTTGTAACTTGCTTGGTAACCTGTTTGTCAGTTGGGTTGTCTGAAAGTTTACTAAGATAACTTGTTTGTCATTAGTTTGAATATTAACCATGGTAACCTGTTTGTTACTTGCATGGTAAACTGTTTGTCAGTTCTCTGAAATTTTACTAAGGTAACCCGTTTGTCATTTGTCTGAATGGTTACCAAGGTAATCTGTTAGTCATTGGTTTGGATGTTTACCATTGTAACCTGTTTGTAACTTGCATGATAACCTATTTGTCATTTGTCTACTAAGGTAACGTGTCTGTTATTGATCTGAAAGTCTACAGAGGTAACCTGTTTGTTGTTGTCTGTGTTATATTTTATCACCTTTGAAACACGATACGTAATTGAACGTTTCTAGCTAAAATGATGATCACTTAATAACAATGATAATGCATTTATGATTACAGGTTTAATATCCCAACACGGTCTACATCTATAACTTAACTAATATCGCACCATGGTGATTTGGCCTTGTATGTCGGCCAATTATCAGTCCTTACACAGAGACGGCATGCAGGTGGGACTGCCAATTTGTCATAATCGACCTAACATGAATTACATATTATATATTCATATAAGTAATGTAGTATGAACAAGTCTGGTATTGTTTAATAGTTGATGCCGACCACAGCATACATATAATTGATAATAAATAGCCCTATAATGGATATATGGTCTTTATACCTTTAATGAACTATTCTTTTTTATAGGGTCTGACAACACTGGAACAAAACTATACCCATCGTCTGCCGCTGATCCAAAAATGGCAACGTCCAGAGTTCAGCTAGAAGTTGCTCCTGGAAACTCGACTTTCGTGGAGTTTTCTGTCGGATCACCAGGAGGACCAGGGTTCCAGATACAGTATCACTATATAGTCACCACTGGTAGGTTAGGTTATACAGAGCCGTATGAAAAATAAAATGTCTAGTTTGGTCATTGTGTCGTGGAGGCAAACATATCGTTGTATATATTTCTAAGTCGTGTTGTCCATGTGTGTCTGTTTATTATATTAATGTTTTGCCTTAATCTTATATATCCTGTTGGTCCAATGGTGTTGCTATAACTTTGACGTCCAGTGGTGTTGCTATAACCTATTCGTCCAGTGGTGTTGCTATATGTTGTTCGTCCAGTGGTGTTGCTATATGTTGTTCGTCCAGTGGTGTTGCTATAACTATTCGTCCAGTGGTGTTGCTATAACTTTGACGTCCAGTGGTGTTGCTATAACCTATTCGTCCAGTGGTGTTGCTATATGTTGTTCGTCCAGTGGTGTTGCTATAACTATTCGTCCAGTGGTGTTGCTATAACTTTTCGTCCAGTGGTGTTGCTATAACTTTTTCGTCCAGTGGTGTTGCTATATGTTGTTCGTCCAGTGGTGTTGCGAGTGACAGAATGTATGTGAAAGGGGGATGTCGGAATGTAAGTAAAAGTAGTGACCGACAGGAAAGTGGCGCCAGAACGAGTAGTCGACAGAAACCTTCGGAACCAACAAGAGCCTTCGGAACCGACAGAAACCTTTGGAACCTGCCATATGTAAAGCAGTATCCGGCTGTAATTCGTATCCGGAAGCAATAGGTTAGAAATTTAATTATCTTTTGTGCATTGTTTGTTAATAGCAAGAATATATAACTTATCTTGTTCAATGGTGTGAAGCTCTTTATATGACGTAAATTGCACATTTTCCTGAAAAGGTTGCATTTCCAATTATTTTGAACGAAAACATTGTTTTCAGTCTTTAAGATTACTTTAGTAGAAATTCATATGGTTTGAACCATAACGAGAGTTTATTAATAATATGTCCCCGTTCATCCCTGGCTCAGGAAAATAAATTATGCGAGAAAGGATGGATGAGTGTCCGCGGCGTTTTGGCATTTGATAATTGCTTCATAAAGCATAAATCTTGTAAAACCGTCGAAACTCATGATATAAAAAGGCTATGGAGATATATTAACGATTACTAATTACCTCTTGATTTGAGATATACGTATAGTTCATAGATTCGTCTTCATTGTGTTAATCAGGATAAACGTTACCCTGATGTGTAGGGTCTCTGTATAGTCCTTAGTTACATTAGAGGCGAATGATACGGTCTGATTTCTAATATATCAGACGCTTACTCGTAGTAAACATATGGCCTTCCTATCCATGTTTATATTTATTGAATCTATACATTGACTCTTTTCTTGTTATTGTTTTCTTCTTAATATTCTCTTTGTTCTTAGATGATTTTTTTCAATAAAGGCTTAAGCTACGACATTCTAATAATGTTTTACATTTTAAATGAACAAATCATTACTTCACTTACAAATTAAAAACTTACTTTTACTAAATCTTCTTGTAGTGCAATTGGAACGGAAAGAGTACTAAGACTAGCTCTGATTTTAACACTCTCCAAAACATCCATTTGTACATTGTATATGACATATTTTATCATCCATTGATATAAAAAAGATGATAGCAATCGTTGCACATGAAAAGAATAGAAAAAAACCCACATTACTGTGTCTCTGTCTTCCCTGAACAGTGGCGACCTTTCTGCTTTACTCTTTTGCATTAATTACGTACCATTACCAAAATTATTTAAAGTTTCAAATACATATTTTATGGCAGTTTAATCAACATTTAAATAAAAACACTTATTATTTACAAACTGATTTATCATTAAGCATTTCTTATCATTCCTTAAGTTATTTATTTTGATAATAAAACAGTATTCATTAATCAATGTACATTATGAGTTGTCATAAAACGATATTTTTAAGGCAGCTCATATGTGTTTAATTTATGATATTATCCATCAAAACCCCCTTATTATCATCATTAGACTAGGCAAGAGAAATAAGTAAAACACTAATTATATCAGGTCAAATGAATAGTAAAGGTATCCGTTCCGTGCGATTCTTTACTTTAATGCTTCAGAGATACCAGACATCTCTTTTAATCCAATTTTCCCTTCTACTTGCTAGGTTTAGTATTCAGTAATATCAATACACTTAGCGCTTAAAACTTTTTATCATATACACTCGATAAGCTTTATAATATAATACACAATGCATGTTTCTATTTTTATGAATAGTAAAGGAAATCCAAATGCAATAAAAATTGTTTATTAAAGTGGTCAAAAACACAAAACCGTCATGTAACAACATTTGCAACAGTTTTATCTAAATTTTTCTGTCGGTTATAAAATACTTAAACAATGCGTTCTTTATCTTTTCAGTTACTTCAAAACAAATGAAAGAAGAAAGAAGACTTTTGCCGTTGTCTGTTACGTTCGTGAAAAGTACCTTGCAATGTAAATATTTAAGGATAGCTTATACTAGTAACCATAGTGATTAAGAACTCGAAAAATGTAGAAAAAACACGCCGGTCATGTACATTTGGTCAACCCACAAACTTCCATCTACTTCAATCAGGTGGTCGTAATTTAATGGACTATGTAGTATATTATCCTAGCAACTACACATAGTAAGTCATGGAAAAAGGGCACAACTTACTGGTAGGGTCGTATGTTATAATTACATTTACCACAATTATGTGGTTAATGTTCCTGTGTATGAATCGATTAAATCCTTATTAAGGGAAAGATCCTTTGACATTCTCTGAAAAAGAAAGATGATTACTACATGAATATATGAGTTATTCAACTTATATTACTAAAAGTCATTGGACTTTATCTACAAAAATCATTTCTGTTGCGAAAGAACCGACAGACTGGTAGCTACACCTGTGAGTGGCTAGTAATGGGACTGCTGGTATTCTACTGTACCTGGACATAGGTGGACTGAGTAGCGGGACGGTTCTAATGTATACCAAGGTAACGTAGTTGGTAGATTACATCAAAGTAAAATATAAAACAACCGTCCATACAACATATATAATCATATAATTATTGCAGGTATACTTTTGTTTGCAGAACTGTTCTTAATTGACGAATTGTTTTAAATTCAATTCTTTCTCACAATATTTTATAATATAATTTGTTTTTGTCTCTTGTACAGTTCCTGAATTTTACTAATTTAATTTCACGCTTTTTTGTGTCTCAAGCTCAGCCAGAGTACGTAGTCTGATGAGAAAGTCAAATTTCCTAATTTAATTGGATTTTGGTAAAAACCTTTGGTGCATTGATGACATATATATATTCGAAGTATACATATAAGACTTTTAGTAACTGTTAACTTTTGAATATCCGGTGTCACAACTGTCAACTCTGTCACACTTTTAAAAGGCTTTAAACCTGTTAGCCATTGGGTTTTGTTCTGTGTCTATGATTCCAGTCATAGTTGACATTAGTTAAACTTCACATTAATTACTTATAGACGCAAAATTAATGGTAATATAATATAGTAGCTGATTTACTTGCGTGATACCTCGAACTCAAGAGTATTCCATTATGTATTTTCATCTTTTATGGCTATGTTAATGTATCCATGGTTTATGTCGCGTATCCCGTGTCTTTGTTTCTCGAAACAAACGTACAGACTTTAAAAGTCTAAACTAAGTGTTTCAATCACGAACAATCTTGATTTAAGTCAGTTTTTTACTTAAGTTTGTTTCGAGAAATCGGGGCCTGATATTTTATAAGGTTTATATTTATATCATTGTTACTTTTGTTTCGGGACATGACAACACTGGAACCAAATTGTATCCCTCGTCTGACGAAGATCAAACAATAGCCGCAATCGCATGACAACTAGAAGTTGGCATTGGGAGTTTTTGCAGAGCTTTCCGATGGATCACCATGAAAAGGCTTTCAGATGCGGTAGCTGCTATCGGTACGTTAAAGGTTGTGTTTACGCAGAAGGATTAAATAAAATGTAAATCTTACACAATTGATTTGATATACTGGACTAGAAGGAACTGTAAAAGAAAACAAGTGTTCCGAAACGTTTTTAACGTCATTTCTCTCAGTCAAAAATGAAATATCGCATCCTCCAAGTATGTTGGGATCAATGGAACTACATGGCATGTACATAAAAACGAACCATTGGTTTCATTTGGTTAATATAAATAGGGTTATGTAGTCTATTGCGTTTCAATGTCTGTATGATAACCACCATAGACACACACCAATTAACACACAATAATCAGCATGTTATACTAACTTTAAACCCATGAATAGTTCGCACAGAGGCGAGAGGTCAGGCCAAATTGGTGTCAGTGTCAAGGGATACATTAGGAAGAACTAAGTCAGAAAGACAGAAACAGTATTAGAATCCCAAATTTAGTCACAAAATAAGGATAGGTGGTACAATTTTAACGACCTTACTGCAGGGCACTATTGGAACACATCACCGCATATCTTAATGACTGATTTTTAATTTCAATGATTAAAAACACTCGAAATATTCGATTAATTAAAACAATTACTTTTGCTATTTTTGATATTTTAATTTACTTATTACAGATAACCCAACCGCATGAAGATCATCAGTGGTATATCCAGTAGCATTAAAGACAAACGGTACTCAACAACATCAGACCAGTTCTATTATTTAGCTTGCATTGCATCAGCGAGTACATCGATAAAGAAGTTTTCTGTGATTCTGGCGATATATATTGGCAATGTGGCAACATGACATATATTGAATTCAAACATAAGAATATTTTCTTTTTAGTCACAGATCTAGAAACCTTATGTTGCTCAACCAAACTTGTTCATTTTTAGTATAAACGATTTCATCCACTTACTAGGGTAATACCACTATTTCTATTCTTTACAGAGTAATGGATTATACTGGGAACGCTACATTGAAGACGATTGTAACCATCAAGGGGTAATTCTGGCAGTTCAGTTTAACCTCTTTGCCGGTTTTGCCATGGTTATACCGGAGTAAAATAAAACGAAAAATCAAGCTTTCAGAAATCTAATGCTTCTATACTAATTTCTGCTTACGTACATTAATGAATCCAGTGTTAAGATCTATTAAGATCCCATTATCTGAAGGTTCTTAAAATGTAATGTCTATTATGCCTTGTATTGTTTTCATTTCGTGTTGTTCAAATATTCACATAAGATCATACATACACTGCCTTCCAATTGTTTTACACATGCAAAAGGGAAACCGCAAAAACAACGTCAAATCTAAACATTATATACCATGTTATGAATTGCAAATATATCAAAGGAACTAAAGATGACTTACCTGCTAGTTCCAAATATCCTTGCAGTTTGTGACGCCGGAACATCATTACGATGGTACAAACTCGATGGAAGCGATCCTCCATTGATAATCGCTGCATTTTATCAAAGGGATTTTGTCAATTACAAAATTCATCCTAAAAGAATGACAAGAAGTTAAGACATAGCGAGTAGTTATTAGCTTTGTGATTTTAAATCAAATCTGTATATAAAAGAATAAAAAAAAACTTTCATACTTGAATTCGTTTCATTATTTCTTGCCATTTAAATAAATAGGTTTGTACAAAATACGCAATAACAGAATTATTTATCAAACCATTTTTGGGACCTGATTAGGACAATTATTCCTGTCAAAACACCAAAGGAACATTACCTTCATTATCATTATTGAACATTTTGACAGATTTGTTTTTGCCCCGCACAACTAATAAATATGCAGAACTTAAGAAGTTGTAACATAGTGTTTGGAAGACAGAGTATATTAAACTATAGCAAAATAGACTACGTGCTTAATTTCACGTCCACATGTGGTCTGCAAATAAATCTCGCCGACCGCTTAAGAAATTTTAAAACATGTTTTGAATTATTCGATGATTTACAATTTTCAAATCCATTACAAAACAAAGATTCCATTCAAACAAGTGTACTCAAGCAGAATAATGTACTAGATTCAGACGACTTCAAACATGCTCGCAATAACTATAAAAGCTAAACATGAGTAAGTGGAGAAACTCCCCCCGATGCCTCACCTCTGAAATTCGCGCGTTTGCTATAGGCATTATTATTTTTATAGTATGCATTGCATGGTCGACTGCAAAAAACATCTTTAGGATTTAAAGATTTTGAATGACTTGATCATTGACAGAATCATCATAAGATTACTAACTCTTCCACATGATATAAAAACACAGTGGCCCTTGATAAGGCTTGTATTAAAGAAAAGCAAACACCCATAAAATATTCAGAATTCCTGAACACTCCATATATGGGCAAACCACATATGAGTTCTCCTTTGTATTACCATTGACCTCAGTTATGTTTGTCAATACAATGGTATATGTAAATTGTTGTTATCAAAATCAATTAAAATCTTTAATCTTAAAACAAGTTGGTTTTTGCCGTGTAAAATAAAAAACCCATTATTTGATATTTTTAACAAGCTCATTGTAAACTACACATATTAGTTATTGCACCCTTTCGCAGTTTCAGTCTACCGATTGTTAAAGCAGTATTTGAAGTTGTCAGAATGGAGTATATAGTTATGCTAAGTAGTACATTTTTGTTTGTAAAGTCGAACCTGTGTTGTGAGGACAAATACAGTTTAACGTCGCTGTTCTAGATCTAGACAAGGCTTACTGACACTTATACATGTACATAATTTCAATCTACCCCGATACCTATTTACCACATTTGCCATATTTACTGCAAATTTGCAGTACCTCTACCATACACTGAAAATGTAAGAAATGTATATACACAATTGCAGTACCTCTACCATACACTGACAATTTAAGAAATGTACATACATAATAGCAGTACCTCTACCATACACTGAAAATGTAAGAAATGTACATACACAATAGCAGTACCTCTACCATACACTGAAAATGTAAGAAATGTACATACACAATTGCAGTACCTCTACCATACACTGACGATTTAAGATATGTACATACATAATAGCAGTACCTCTACCATGCACTGAAAATGTAAGAAATGTACATACACAATTGCAGTACCTCTACCATACACTGCAAATGTAAGAAATATACATACACAATAGCAGTACCTCTACCATACACTGAAAATGTAAGAAATGTACATACACAATAGCAGTACCTCTACCATACACTGAAAATGTAAGAAATGTACATACACAATAGCAGTACCTCTACCATACACTGAAAATGTAAGAAATGTACATACACAATAGCAGTACCTCTACCATACACTGAAAATGTAAGAAATGTACATACACAATAGCAGTACCTCTACCATACACTGAAAATGTAAGAAATGTACATACACAATAGCAGTACCTCTACCATACACTGAAAATGTAAGAAATGTACATACACAATAGCAGTACCTCTACCATACACTGAAAATGTAAGAAATGCACATAAACAATTGCATTACCTCTACAATACACTGAAAATGTAAGAAATGTACATACACAATAGCAGTACCTCTACCATACACTGAAAGTACAAGGACATGTTTTTACTGTACACTAATTTATTGTCGCATGCCAAAATACATTCTAAATTTGGTTTCGTTATTCATTTTCGTGAATTTTAATAACTTAGCTTACAGTATATATCCCTCCGTTCTTTACCAAATTACCACATTTAGAAAACAAAGTCACAGTTTAATTGTTAAAAACATCTCTATGAAAATAAACTCAAATTCTGAAACCCGTACATTTGGTACACAACACTTCATTCTCAATAGAATACATTTCAAAACATCACTTACGTTTTATTAAGGACGGAAATTGAAAAAGCAGAATCAAATTAAATGAAACATTTCATAGATATCACAGACTTAAACAGAAGTCCAACAAATAATGTCATGTGGAGAACTAGCCATATCATTCAATTAACGATTGCTAACATTTCTACATATGAATCGATATATGCAATATCTCCATAATAATCGTACTTATTGACGGAGAAGATCATGTGTTAAATTTACGCCAATTTCAATTGACCAAATTTCGTAATACGTAATTAGCCATTGGCTAATTTTTTTCGAGTAGTAAAACGTTAACAGACCATTTCTTTTCTCATCCCTAATGCTTAGCAAGTAATGTTTCCATGTATTTATACTTATATTCGTTTCATATGATTAGATACAAATTTTATTTTATTATACTGATAAATAGAATTGAAAATTATATAGACTTGTCCGTCTGAGAGTTACTTCCCTTCTTTAGGTTGGTCGGTGAAAAATTACACCTCAATGTGTAACATTTCATGGAATTCCAATGTAACCATGAGACAATGAGAAGATTCTAGCGTAAGATCCAATATCATAGATGCTTTCAATTAAAAATCTGGTTTTCATCTCTATCCATTTGGTATGTTCAAGTATCATTCTGAAAATTACTTCCTCTCCCATGCTTTTAACAGTTACAGTTTTCTCTGGTGAAATGCGAGGAATTTAGATTACGATTCAGATATGGTCTCCTTTGACCTCAGCTGTGAGGTAGGTACACAATCATGACGGATTTGTCCTCGAATAAACTTTGAATGAATGTGAACTCGAGCCTAGTGTGACTGTCAGGTAAACGCCCTCCATACAATCGTGATTCAAATGAATTGAGAAAACATTAATTTAGTCAATAGGGATTCACGGGGAGACCTGCGTCATTTGTAAACTAGGTACAGGAAACGATGTTCCTTGATGCAAAGGTATATATTTAAAAGCGAAATGATAAAAAACTACAGCAGTATAGAGTTTGGGACTACAACGTTAGTTGATGGTGTAACTCCAAAGAGAAATATGCTTAAGAGTTAAACTTAATGTATCCTTATGGAATACGTTTATGAACGGGACAAAAAACGAATGATGTTTGAGGGGATAAACCGTTGTAGTTACGTGACCAGAGTATTTTAGGAATGCATACTTCAGGTACACGTATGTAATTGATCGAAACTGTGGTGGACTGTGACGATTCATTAGAGTGATTGGTGTATGTTATTATTATTGTATTAATTATTGCCCCAATAACAACTACGGTCATTTAAAGACATCTCTGTACGAGTGGTTCAGGTAGCTCAAGATACATGTAATCTGACCTTGTCCGATACAAAACGGTGTCGGCGAGGTCCACCTTTTGATATAGCAGTACGCTCTGGCCCTAAACCAGAGATCAATATGTCATAATGTTTAAGTCTGGAATCAGGGACACAGTATCTCGGGCTATGGAAGTTAAAGCAGGTAATGCGTTAGAATTTTATCTGCGGCCCCTATTGCATGACATAAAAGACAATTAGGTTTAGGATGTTATCTTTTCTTCCTAACTGACTCCTTCTTCCTAACGTCTACATTGCCTCACATTTGGCCTTCTTTTGATCGCTCACCCCTGACCTGTAAGGAAGGCTTTGGGTTCTTTCTCCTTGACGAGACACACAATAGCCTATAAAAATGGTAGTTTCTGCTTAGCGTCGGCATAAAAGGAGTGGGATGACTGGTTTGAATAAGTTGACCGGATGGGTTAAAACACTTCACACATGCTACATATCGCATACATGGGAGGCCGTCCTTACATAACCCTGGCAGTTAATAGGGCGTTAATTTTATGAAACAAGCAAACTAAGAAGTATATAAATCATGCTATGATGTGATATTCCGAGAAATATGAACCATTTTATTTATATACCATGATGTGTCAAGGCCTGGGTACAGATTTCAGAATGAATTCCTACATTTAATGAAATGAAAAATCTGTCTTGTTTATTCTGGGCATGGTTGGTTGAATTTGTTTAAAAGTTTTATCGTCAAAACCTATAGTCTCTTTGTAGCATGTATTGTGTGTGGTGGGTGCATGGAGTGTTTTGAGATATTAGGTTATGTTTGTGTTGTGCCTTATGTTGTTGTGAGAGAAGACATGTCTGTCAATAGCATGCTGATATTCCACTGCGGCATTCCGCCGAATGCCAAGAACTTTTCTTGAACACTTTCGGTCATATACTGACAACGGACAAAATATTTTCCATTCTGCCATCATACTGAAGGTAAAGCAGGATTAAAATCCATATCTGTATAGGCTATGGTGCATCTTGGCATGGTACAGACTTGATTTCCTTATCGAGATAATCCCTCAATTCAAGGCCAAAAGTAATACAATGTAGGAGATAGGAGACGTCGGGAAGAAACGACAAATAAAGAGGATTGATTATATATCAATTCATTTTGAATGATTGAGAGGTATTAACGAGTAAATGATGAATATATAAATTAATAAGAAAGTGGTGACAGTTTGTGTTATGAATTTCGAATAATAAATTTAAAATGGAAATCAGTGTGAGAGTCCTGCTGTGAAATGAAAACATTCTCATTTACATGTCTGTTGGATAATTCTAAGAGTATATTTTAAATTTAGTAGCCTTTTACATGCAACAGGTACAATGCAAAACCCCTACATGCAGGCCAATCTCGGGTTTTCATTTACAGTAAAAAAGTAAAACTTCAAATATGAACATTGTCGTGTGATAGGGATGGTATAATAAATGTTATAGTTTATTTAGGGTCGGAGCCATCATTACGGACGGTAAGCGTGACGCCCGCAAACTGAATAGAATTACTGGACCGACAAACTGTAACATTACAAAGGGTATACTACATACAATAGTATAGTGACGGTAACCTGAGATAACCTGGTGTCCAGTATCATATTTACTGAACTAAGACCCTTAATGTGTTTCTAATTACAGGACATATCGTTCAACAGGTACTCTGATATCTGGAAATAAACAAGCGTTGGTCGGTTGATTGGGCCACAAGCGCGTGATTCTAATTTTAAAAAACACTTTAGTAGGGATAGGTCTAAAGTAGGTTTCCCAAAAATATGTATATTTGTATATTTTAGGAGACTGCGGTATGTTCAAGCCACATGGACTTGGAATAATGGTATAGCGCTATCTCACTGAAGCATGCTGTAAGATTGTAAGATACAGGGGAGCATTTCTCTTAACCCGGATAGAGATATCCGATGTGAGAGTTTTTTCTCTCTGACCCAAGGGCAAAGATACGCTACACGAGTTTGACAACTTCACATTGTTACCGCTCGTGTTGAGATTCTCCTATCTCAAAAGGTGATGGGAAATTGTTAACCTCACATGGTAACTGCACTCACAATGGACAAACCAGTCGTCCCACTCCCTTCTGTAAACCGAAATAAACAACATATCCACAGAAAAGACGACATTCTTCGACAGGACACAATTTCAATAGAGATAATTACAACTAAACCTAATCCAGGTTTATGCCGTATGAATGAAAAGAAAACCCGCATTTCTTTCAAACTTATATATAATCTGTTTAAAAGCTTTCATGTTTACTACAAAAAAACACCACCCTCCCTGAAACATGATCGGAATGTCAAAAAGTCCAGGTTCTGGTTAATCTACGTATCTTGTCGAACATGAAAGGTTGGTTAATGCTTGTTACCAAACCATAGAATGCTTTATGCTCAGCAACTTGTGTCTTATATTACATAAAATACAGCTCTCTACGCATCAATGAATTTACTTACGGAGGTAATATTAACATTGGTCTGTTACACGATAGTTGGAATATAGTTGATTCATTCTACGCCACGCCTAACCAACATAATACAATATTTCTTTTATCCACTGACGATTATATTTAAAAAAAAAATTGCACAGCTGCGTTGTTGTTAAACTTGTTTGTCTGGCTTTTGGTTATAATTAGGAGACAGTATAGTCGGTCAAGTATGGGAATAGCGCAAAGTATAAAAAGCCAGATGGGTAAATGGTTTGTAATTCGCACAAACATTATCGTTGTACTGTAAGTCTATGTGTGGTGGGATTCATTCGTCAATAGATTATGCACTTATACACCAGGATACAAATATCGTGACGGTATCCGACTTGATTCTCAGGTTGACGGGTTTCAAATTTTTTAGCGAACTAAATGCGTAATAAGGAAGACGTCAATCTATCTTATTCCAAAACATTGATTAAAGGAGCTCCTGCTTATAATAAAAAAAGTATGAATTGATAGTTTTTTGTCCGAACTCATTTTGACTCAGAACCAATTTGTTCTGATACAGATACCTGATGTACGCCAATGCGCGCAGGAAAAGCGAAAAACAATAGGCATGCATGTCATCCAATAATGTGCAAATGAGACACCTTTAATACATTGTGGGGGTCGCTGAAGTCGTAAACAAAGTGCAATGCCAACCGACGTACAAGTGGTGCAATAATAAGTGTTCAGGATAACATCAATGCATTCGACCATCAGACTAAAATCTCATTGAAACTTGGTATCTCAAAAACTATACACATATAAAGTTTTCAGATAACTTGTTCAGTGATTTCACCCAACAATGGAGCGGTATCAGATTTAGTGATGGTACTTCAGGAGAGGTGGCACGAAAGGGAATTACTCACCCAATCAAATTTCAAATACGCATCAGCAAGCAACATATTCACGAAACACCAAATATCTCACCAAATAAAAAACAAGACCCAGTCAAACAAAACAACAAGATCAAGATACCATTCTCACACAATCAATATATAAGAGTATTCAACATGAATTTGGTCACTATCTAAGACTTCCATGAGATACTACTGACTTATTATATTTATTGATCAAAAAGGCGTCAAAAACACATTACAAAATGCCCAAAAGTGTACCAGTAAGGACAATGTTATATACCGTTGGAGATCATGATATGGCCAAGAAGTTACACAAAGTACCAGAATAAGAATATTTTTGTCCAAATGTGCAGAACTCTTGATTTTGTTGTAAACAAACAATCACAGGACGAGCGATTGATAGGGACATGGTGACCCGATTCCCTCACATCTTGTTGGATATATGATAAATGAATTCATCATCAGTAAAAAAAACTTTCAACACTTTATGAATAAATTGTTCTTATCATCTCTCGAAATATGATGATCAGCTGACATTTAACATAAATTATAGACTATATCAAACAATTAATCTGTTGGCAAGGCTAGTAGTGTGAAGAATTCACACTGTTAGAGATATACAAAACTGAAGTCTGTCCGCCGTCAACAGCGGTCAAGTCGACTTTGATCTAATTGCAAGCAAACTTGAATACATGTTTCTGTTCAAAGCATAAATTAACAACCATTAAACGGAAATGATAATCCTACAACCAAACAAGGCAGTTATATAAATATAAATTCAGTATTCAAAGCAAACAAATAAATCCTAAACAAACTGATTAATGTTGAGATATTCGCGTTGAAAATAATACAACACTTTTTATAATTAAATACTTTAGACTGTAAAGAACGCGATGAGAGTGTCATTTTAAAGTCTTGGTACAAAAGTGAACACATGACACGTGTATTTACATTCAATTTGCTGAGAGAGGTCGGGTAAGGTGAACAATCGTAACGGTCGTACACACCATTCTCTTTTATCTTGAGTGACCTCAATCCTACACTGAAGCAGAAACCTCCATTCTGTGTTGTGTATTTTAAGTTCAGATTGTCTGAACGATGGCCGACTTTGTTTTGCACCTTCGACAGTTCATTTAAAAACATGCCCGATTTCGGAGAAAAGCCGTAATATACGGAGGAAAATATCTTTCCCGTGGCTCTACTCTATTTTCAAGTTAAAAAAGAGGATGGGAAATGTTTTTGTGCGAATCAGTCACGCTACGCTAATATATACATTCCACAAATCAACTTGATTTAACATTATGCTCATTGTACTACAAAACACACGAGTGTCAATGTGTTAGACACTCAGCTATTAATTATACTTTACCAATTACTTAAAGGTAGGTAACACATGTACCATCAATAGTTGTATTCCAGATAACGCTTATTCCTCAAAAAACATTTGTCTGCAGTATACAAATCACATATTATTTGAAATGAATATGGACAAACCTGAACAGATATTCTCAAGAAAATCGCCAAATTTCCATAATGTATTTACTTACACAGGATTTACCACTAAGAAGGGGCAGTATCTGTAATAATTTGAAAGACATATACCCAGTATACCTTTATAATAAAACTACAAGCATGCACTGGTATATATTGTGGCCATCCATATATACCTACAATCAATTATACATACCATAAAAAATTATAAAAACGGTAGTGTTAATGCAAAACTTTATCTTATCTTAAGGCATATTCATACACATGCATGTATAAATCCTAACAATGATCGGAAGACGACATTTTCATATCATAATATTGTAATGTCAGATGTTAAAGACAATAGGAATCGGGCAACAGGAAACATGCATACGCCCTCTCCCTGAAGACGTCATTGACATATCATGCATGCTTGCACTTTTGTTTTGTATATGACATAATAACCTGATACCACTATCGATACCTTCTGTTGTTTCATATCTGACATTGTACTTATCCCATAATAATTTCTAATTATTGTAATGTTAAATTGCTATGGAAAGTAAGAATAAACACAAATCGAATCTTCTCTGATTCTTTAAAGCATGTATATGAATTAAAATATTTATACCAACAATTTTCTGTTTCAAAATTTTGCTGTAGAAGTTATCCAGGAGAGTTATACCCTCTCAATGTATTGTTATTAAACGAATAAAAATGCAGAATGCCGAATGGAAGAAACTGTTATATATAAATCATTATAAAAAAATCAGGAAGGGTCCTGAATGAATGTAGCTACTGCAATTGCTATAAATACCCTGTATATTTATTGAGTACAGAAAAATAGGAAACAAACAATAAAATACCTACACGGTTGTAATTTGAATATTAAACATTGCTTTCTTGCAGACAGCAAAAACGAAAGTCAAATAGTTGAAATAATATAAACACTTGCATATGTTTTCTCAGTCATGAGAGATACCTACCGCTCTAGGAGTCCAAATGTCACCATTGGGCCTCGAATAGTGACAGAATAGTATACACATTTACAAGTTAGGAAATAAATAGGAAACAAACAATAAAATACCTACACCAGGTACCTTTGTTTTAAGGGATGAAAAAGATAAGATATGACTGTTTCTATTTCAGTGATAGTAATTTCAATAATGAATCAAACAAATACAACATTTTGCGGACTATATTTACAAGTATATCTTAATTAAACATTTAATTGTTTTGTTTTCTATGTCGATATGAATATTTTATGAAAACAAATATATATTGATTCCATTATATTATTCGCGAAAAGGAAATTAAAATTTACAAACATTGATATGGTAATAAGAAATGACATGTCTTCGTGTGATGGAAAATAGTTTATTTTGAAATCTGACTTGTCCAAGAGACGGTTGTAATTTGAATATTAAACATTGCTTTCTTGCAGACAGCAAAAACGAAAGTCAAATAGTTGAAATAATATAAACACTTGCATATGTTTTCTCAGTCATGAGAGATACCTACTGCTCTAGGAGTCCAAATGTCACCATTGGGCCTCGAATAGTGAGAGAATAGTATACACATTTACAAGTTTTGGTTATACCTTGTCAAATATATAAATATTTCTTCATCCTGATTTGAAAGCGGATAGGGATATCTTGATTTCCTTGCCTTTATGTTAAAGATCGCGAAGTAAAGAGTCCAAATTACATCATATTTTAGAGAATCTAAATCAATGTTAATATTATATCATTGTCGTTAGAATAGATACTTAAACCAAACAAAAAAACTTTTCATAATAGATCAATCCAGACGAATAGTTGACAAAGCCAAACAGGATACGTTTTAGGAAAACAGAATGCTTACCCTGTCGGGTTTATAAGGTCTTAAATTTGGACAGACATATAAAAATAAAAATAAAAAGTATAGAAATGACTTGACGCAAGGAAGTCAATATAATGTGCACCTTGTGCCATCCTCATCGGATGTCAATTCTTTACACGTGGTCACGCTGTGTGTCGTGTATATGTGCATTACGTATACTTGTTATATCGAGAACGGCCGACTTTACTATGGTGGCTGAATGCTTTGTATATTCTGACATCGTGAAGATTATTTATGTATTTTCTTCCCTTTTATGTTGTCAATGAAGCATAGCGTGCTCGTATGAACCCCACCCTGGGTAGACGTATACAGTATACGCTGCGTAGATCTATTACACCTGTCTGGTGTTGTACGCTGGGAGACTTCCTCAGAGTGTGGCTACTGTTTTCTTAATCACCTGGATATTATTGGACCTGGAAACATCATGTAACAGTGAGTATGACTCCAGATACATTATAGATTGAACATGTCTTCATTAAGGCCGCCAAACATGTGTATAAGTTCAACAACACATAATAATGTAAGATTATATATATATATGTGTGTGTTCTACTACTGGCAGTCATTCACCTGCTGTGTATAACAAAGTATGATGCAAAGTAAATATCACTCGACACCAAAACCAGCCGCTCAGCAAGGAAGGACTTTGGTACTCTGTGATTAGACTATTGATCAGATAGTTTATGGAACCTATCTTATGTCAGTTAAAATGCTGTGGGGATAAGATTAGTAAAAAAGGGTTTAAATATTTAATTAAGATTCACAAAACGATAGCTGAGAACACTACCTTACCGGTCTAATTTATCTCAACCTTATCATTATTGCGGAATAGCTTATGTGCTGGATGTGTTTCTGCCCATCCCGCTAGTGTTTGACTATCATTCTATAGAGTTCTATTGCTAGATAAGACTTGCAGAATCCAACTATATGTATCCTCAAATTCCATAATGCGTTAAAATATATATTCTACTGTTCTCCTTCCCATGAATGTTATATAATCATAACACGTTGTCTAAAATCAAAACTTCCCAACCTCCTCAATTTGGGTATTAATCCCCAATTCCCACCAACATTTAAGTATTAATCCCCAATTCCCACCAACATTTAAGTATCAATCCTCAATTCCCACCAACATTTAAGTATTAATCCTCTATTCCCACCAACATTTAAGTATTAATCCTCAATTCCCACCAACATTTAAGTATTAATCCTCTATTCCCACCAACATTTAAGTATTAACCCTCTATTCCTACCAACATTTAAGTATTAATCCCTAATTCCCACCAACATTTAAGTATTAATTCTCATTCCCCCACCAACATTTAAGTATTAATCTCATTCCCACCAACATTTAAGTATCAATCCTCAATTCCCACCAACATTTAAGTATTAATCCCAATTCCCACCAACATTTAAGTATTAATCCTCAATTCCCACCAACATTTAAGTATTAATCCTCTATTCCCACCAACATTTAAGATTAATCCCCCAAATTAGTATTCCATTCCCACCAACATTTAAGTATTAATCCTCAATTCCCACCAACATTTAAGTATTAATCCTCAATTCCCCACCAACATTTAAGTATTAATCCTCTATTCCCACCAACATTTAAGATTAATCCCCAATTCCCACCAACATTTAAGTATTAATCCCCATTCCCACCAACATTTAAGTATTAATCCCCAATTCCCACCAACATTTAAGTATCAATCCCTATATCAATTCCCACCAACATTTATAAGTATTAATCCCCAATTCCCACCAACATTTAAGTATTAATTCTCCATTCCCATCCCACCAACATTTAAGTATTAATCCCTAATTCCCACCAACATTTAAGTATTAATCCTCAATTCCCACCAACATTTAAGTATTAATCCTCTATTCCCACCAACATTTAAGTATTAACCCTCTATTCCTACCAACATTTAAGTATTAATCCTCAATTCCCACCAACATTTAAGTATTAATCCTCTATTCCCACCAACATTTAAGTATTAACCCTCAATTTCGACCAACATTTAAGTATTAATCCCTAATTCCCACCAACATTTAAGTATTAATCCTCAATTCCCACCAACATTTAAGTATTAATCCTCAATTCCCACCAACATTTAAGTATTAATCCTCTATTCCCACCAACATTTAAGATTAATCCCCAATTCCCACCAACATTTAAGTATCAATCCTCAATTCCCACCAACATTTAAGTATTAATCCCTAATTCCCACCAACATTTAAGTATTAATTCTCCATTCCCACCAACATTTAAGTATTAATTCTCCATTCCCATCAACATTTAAGTATTGATCCCCAATTCCCACCAACATTTAAGTATTAATCCCCAATTCCCACCAATATTTGAGTATTAACCCTCTATTCCCACCAACATTTAAGTATTAATCCTCAATTCCCACCAACATTTAAGTATTAACCCTCAATTCCCACCAACATTTAAGTATTAACCCTCAATTTCGACCAACATTTATGTATTAACCCTCAATTCCCACCAACATTTATGCATTAATCCTCATTTCTGACCAACATTTAAGTATTAATCCCCAATTTCGACCAACATTTAAGTATTAACCCCCAATTCCCACCAACATTTAAGTATTAACCCTCAATTCCCACCAACATTTAAGTAGTAACCCCCAATTTCGTCCAACATTTAAGTATCAATCCTCAATTCCCACCAACATTTAAGTATTAACCCTCAATTACCACCAACATTTAAGTATTAACCCTCAATTCCCACCAACATTTAAGCGTTTACACAAAAATTCCACTACTTGGTAAACGTTGCAATTTTCACCTAATATACTTCCAAAGCTAAATGTTTATTATGAAATTCTATTAACCATTACGTATTCAACATTGAAACTAATGTTAAATGTTTACAATCAAATCACACCACTTATTTGATGTTTACCAATTAATTCCTCCACCCAATTACTGTTAAATCCCAGTAACAATACAATGTTAGTCAAATCTCACCGTATCATCTAACCTCAAAATTCACCACCCTTCGCACACTTCAAAATCTCTATATAAAAGTGCCACCCCTAACCCGTTCTGGTCTTACATTTCTCTCCGCCAAGTGTTTACAATAAGCTTACACTACCTGTTACTCTATATATAAGTAGCACGTGTGTGGTGTGACGAGTTTTAATTGATGTTTTTAACTTTACAATATGTGACACATGTATATATAGGCATGACTCCTACCAGTGTCGATTACACTCACTACACAGTAATCTTTAGTCAGTTAACAACTACCAGATCACACACAGGAATAAATTTAGCGAAAAATATCACGAAAAGCTATATTAATAGACACCTTTTGAATACATTTTTTTTTTCAAAGCAATATTCTGAATTGAGACAACAGTCAAGTCTGCGTATCTACAAGGATGTTTCTTTCTTTCCATCGTCAATCTCCATAGTGGATTATATTTTACGCAGACGATTTTACCTTATGTTTTATAATATGTTGGCTTTGCCTAATTTGCTTCTAAATGGTTGGTAATTTACATCATCTAAGCTATTGGTCAACGTGACTAGGTTGGTCATTTGTCTTGAAGATTAGTTACGCCATCAGGCATCTTTGTCAGGTAGGTAATAAGTAAACCTGATTAGCTTGTTTAATTGCCAGCTAGTCAACCTGACTGAGGAACATTGGTTAATTTGATGAAATAACTGTATTGTCAGCTTGAGTTGAGTAATTAATTCAATGTAAATGAATAAATTGTCAAATTGGATTGATAGGCTACCGGTCAATTTCACTAGCTAGGTTATTTCTTAATTCGTTAAAATGTTATGTTGTCAACTTGAAAATCAATTTTAATTTCAATTTGTTTATTTCCGTAAGCCTTGCGGCTTATAAGACACAAAGTACAAGTAATACATATTGAATAATTTAAACATGTACAGGAGAGTGATTGTATACAATAAAACACAAACATTAACACACAGTTATTATACATCATATACTATACAGTTACGGTGTATTAAGAGACTGAGAACGTTTCTAGAATGCAAGTTTTAAGAATTTTCCGAGATTATTTAAAACTTTAACATTATTTACACTGAGTAATTGAACAAGTTTGAACACACTTGGATGATGAAAATAATAAGGTTCAGATATCTAACTCGTAGTGGGGTATAAAGAGGACTTTTAAGGATGAAGTAAAACTCATCTTCTATATCATTCGTATTACAAACTGTACAGATTATATTAGGTCGTGCTACATTTTGAAACCTATCACTTTCTATATTTAACTTATGACTACTTAATCGTATACTTGTAATACTGTTTTAATACTTTTGATCAATGGGTTTCTTTAAATAATATTGTAAACCAAAATTGTCTACTAGATGTTGATATAAAATTCCTTTTGAGGAATTCTGTATCCTGTATAAAATTTCTTGAGTACATACATCATAAAATTTTTGTTCGATTAGTTTATATACAATATTACTCTCATACGTACTATTCCACAAATACCCCAATCCTAGCTTATTCAGTTCGGCTTGTACATTCATGACCCAATCATCATTATCTAATATTCTTTGCTCATAACATGCTTTTAATATACAATTATCGGTTTCTTTAAGTTTTGCCCAGTATTTCAATATTTTCATTTTCCGGATAATTTGCATAGGCAATCTACCTAACTCATAGTATACAAGATCGTTACAAGTGTTTTTACCGACGCCTAGAATTCTTTTACAAAAACTAACATGTACTTTTTCAACCTCAAGTGCTCTATGAAAACCCCATACTTCACATGCATAACCTAATACACTACTTACGTAAGTGTCAAATACTGAACATAATGTTTCGGTGTTAAAACTATGACTTTTTAATTTATTTGATAATGCAAAATATGTTTTTCTGCCCTTTTCAGCTACATGTTGTTGAGTTTTGTTAAATTTACCATTATAATTAAAAAACATACCTAGATAGTTAAAATCATCTACCACTTCTACTTCTTTATGGTTGTAAAACCATTTTTCTTCTTGTCTTACAATACCAATATTTCTAAAAACTACAATTTTAGTTTTTTTTCTACATTAAGTGTAAGCTTCCATTCATTAGTATATAAAAAAAACATTGCATCCAACATAGTTTGTAAAGCATGCGGATGAGCTGGATGAGTGGTTAACAATATCGGTTACATTTCTGGTCAACTTGACAAGCTTACTGCTTGGTTATCTTAATCAATTTAATTGATTAATTTTCAACTTCAATAGATAGGTTCCTGTCAACTTGAAATGCTAGGTTATTTAAGGTCAAAACGTACCCAGCCATTCCTAGAAATTATAAGCCATACAGCGAAACTGAGTGACACATTTACAAGCAGGTCGTGTCTGTTTAATCGACTTATATGGATTTTCGCAGCATGCCTCTGTCGTTTGTAATGCAACATGAATAATTTGTAACAACTTAAGATTGACAAGTTCTTCTGAATTCATTCGAAAATGAATGTATGATCTGACAGCCTCGATCAAAATTTATTAACACAGACACACACATTAGATGTTCTTTATACTAAATATATCCTTATTGTCCATACAGTGCATACATTTATATAATCAAACATATATATTAAACATGAAAGCATAATTGATTTTTATATCTCCCGTCAACGTATCAAGTCGCTTATAGATCAAAGATAATTGCATTTACACGCCTTGTCAATTGACCATTTCCATGTGTGCAAACTCTTACTCCATAGTAAATACATCAGCATAGATTGAATTACGATTTTAAATAACCCATTTACCGTTACTACTCCGTTTCCATACTGATGTGTGGCGTGTGGGATGATACAAGTGAGGAAAGGGCGTGCTTCTCTAGATGTCGAATAAGCAAAATGACACACTTCAATGTTAATAACAAACAAATACTGATAACACGTTAAATAAACACACAGTATGATCATGAAAGGCAACTTAATTTGAAATCATTTCTTTGCACGTCCCTGCAAAAAGATTTAAACGATAGAGAAATTAACTCTGATAACAAAGAATGCCACAATCAGCTGCGCTGCCCGTGATCATGCAGTACAATATGTGAGAGTAGCGTCATCTTCGCCAGTCCGAGGATAACTTTTACTGTCTTATTATCCACCCCTGGACGATGGACGGCTCTGTCTGAACGTATGAACAGTTAATTTGATCCTTTGATGTTAAAGAATCGAATAACGGTACGTTGTGGTTGACTTTTTGGCTTTGAAGTTAGGCATAGCTCTCTGCGATTTTCAAATGAAGTTTCTGCTTGCCTGTGATTGGCACGCTCTTTTTTCCTGAATTGTCTACGGTTTTAAGGTTTGATATAACGACTGTGAAAGTAATCCCTGGAGTACCGAGTTTGGGTAGGGTATAAGATCTGCGACTGGGTTCCTGATATAACACGAATATAATCACTTTACTTACACGATGCATACATGGATGACAATCATTAAAGGCATTTGTGAATAACAAAATATTCAAATATATAAAACGATACCAATATTTTCGATGATTACCACTTCAAAAGGCCTGCAGGTAGGGCTTTACACTTGTACCTGCTGTCCCTATTGTATGATCGATAAAGGCGACTAAATTTAGGAAATTATTTTTTCGAACTTTCCTCTCCCTAACGTCTCCCTTGTTATCTTTTGGCCTGCACCTCGCCTCTCAACGCCCCCCGCCATTCCTGTGAGGTAGGCTTCAGGTTCTGTCCCTTGGAAGAGACACACCGTATGAAGTGGCAGCTTCTGTTCTTACTAAACGACCATAATTAAGGGAGTTGGACTACTGGTTTGCCCGTTGTCAGTTTAATGTGGCCGTGTGGGATGTGGTACTTGGTGCCTTTGACGATATTCTTTAATGATAAAGTAATATAATGAGGACAAGAGTTCCATTATTCAAGAAGATACAACACGAATATACAGCAGCCTCCCAAAACATGTACCTTGCACTCCACACACGTAAGACACAACATACACGGGAGGCCGTCCTAAATTACCATGGCTGTTAATAGGACGTAAAATAAGAATGCAAATCTAACCCAATTATTTCACATGGGCCGTAATGTTTTATCATTATCATTTCCGCACATTTATTCAAGTCACTGCATTAGTTAACAACAATAATAATACCAAAATCTTTACAGCAATTTGATTACATCAACAACACAACAACATGTGCGTAACTAGACCAGCAGGACGTCCAGACATAGTAGTAATGTATGGTCTCACAAACTCAGGTAGACATGTTATACCAGTTATCACGCAAACCGGTGAGGTTCCTCATTATCCTGTACCTATTCAAAACCTGTACGTGTGATTTCATAACCCAATGGGCAATTATTCACTTTAGGGTTTGTTCTTCAGATTGTTTTCTCATACACGTCCTAAACCATTTGGTTTTTTCCTTGCTGTCACACAAGGGTTACCGAAGTTCTTTCATTGCTTTAAATGTTATGCACTCGTTTTTTGTTAAATGAAACAATAAGCTTGAGATACATGTATGATAACAAATGATATATATCTTGTTTGTACTACTGTCGCATAATAGCTTGACTGTAGCGTTTTATACATGTTAGTGCCCTGTTTGATTAAAATCATATTCCAAAAATGTTGTTTGTTAGTTATAATTTCTTAACGTGATGACCGAGTAGTTTATGGAACGGCGATGGGATCAAGAGAGGAATTTAATCAGAAAAGAGTGACCCAATGTGGAGCAAATTAATATCCAGTATTCCGTCTTTCCATATTACAGAGCTACCTCTCTTTCGGATAGGTATCTCTTGTGACGTTGATATGTTGTGAGAACAATATTCCTGTCGTTTTCTCTTAAACGTATGACGTTACGCAATCAAAAAAATGACGTCACAAATTATACCTACCCGCAAGGTCAGATAACTGTATAGTGTGCAAATACAGAACAGGACATACATTTACCTAGTGAGAAAAATACACAGTGTGGGGCAGTTTTGGCAGTGTAGGATATATTTATAACGGGTATGGAAAGACACAGACACATATAGTGTCAGATATATGAACATCTAGTTTGAGATATATGTAAATAGTGTGGGGGATATTTCAGTATCCAGAATTAATATAAATTTTCAACATTTCAGGATCCGCTGTGGAGCAAAAAGACTGTAGAAGATAACTAGACGAATCGTTTGTGATTTATTTGTGAATGTGATAACTAAGTGTTGGTGAGATAATATCAACACTAGTGTGACATACTGTTATTGCAATGTTGTTCTGGATATGATATTTGTCATTATTCGGGTTTACTTAATGCTTTATATATACTCTATTCTCACCAGCCATGCAGGTAGGGCGTTAGAATTGTACCTGGTGCCCCTGTGCATGATCGTTAAAGGCGACTAAATTTAGGATATTATCTTTTCTTTTCTTCCCAAATGACTTTATATTTCCTAATGCCTCCCTTGGCATCGCCTCACTTTTGGCTTTGAGTTGAGCGTTCGCCCTTGTGAGGAAGGCTCTGGGTTCTGCCCCCTGGCCGAGACACACCAACGTCTATAAAAGTGGTAGTTTCTGCTCCTGCTTAGCGCTCAGCATACAGGGAGTGGGACGACTGGTTCGCCCGTTCTTAGTATAATGTGACCGGGTGGGGTGTGTTGCTTGGTGTCTTCGGCGGCATGCTTCAGTGATATAGCACTATAAAAAGGGCAACAGTTCCATTATACCAGCAGACACAGCACGAACATACCGTAGTCTCCCAAAACACGCACCTCGCACTTCACACACGCAACACACTGCATACATGGGAGGCCGTCCTTCCATGACCATTACCTGTTAACAGGACGTTGAAATAATTAAACCAACTAACAAACCAATAAGGGCTTCATCATGCTATATTAAACTTACTTTGCAGCGTTTGCACGATCCTCTTCGGGTGTGGTGTCATTACATCCGGAAACTTAACAATAATAACAACATGGATGGCGTGACAAAAGCATTTCAACAAACGGCATATCTATAACGAATTCATTTTAAATAAAGCCACTTTAAAGTCGTGTATAGGGACCGACATAACAAAACGTGATATCGTGGTAGAACTCTCTATTTAAATAATAAGGATCTTCATTTTGATGCAGCCTTCTTATTGTCATCTTCAGGTAAACATGTGTAGACAATAATAATTAAAGCACTCCTAAGGTTAGATCCTAACTCCGCATGCATCTTGATATATTTGTATATAGATATGTAAAATATTATTAATTTTATTTCTTTTCTTTCAGTCGATTCATTCAAAACTTATGTTTATGCCTTAAAACAATTAAGCTACCTTCTTCAGATTTTGATATGTAAGCAGTGATTTTCAGGTACAACAAAGTTGAATACAATGCCATCTAAAAAGGTTTTACAAATATACCGACGGACTAGATAAAAAGTGTTTTATATATATTTTAAAAATTTCATTGCATAATTTCTGTATATATATTGTCATTATTCCCTTGGAGTTTTAGTCCTGTGACTATCAGTCCGTAAACTTTCTATTTATTTTCATCAATTTTCGACATTCCTGATATACGTAACGCATGAGTGGTTTCCCTATCCTATTTAACCTGTTTCAGATGGCTATCAGAAACTCATTAACATTTAGCAATAGTATATTACTCTCGGCTGTCTAACACATATCATATATCCACCCGTCACCTATTGGTGTATTTAACTAGTTTTATAGCATATTATAAACCGCATATGTTGGACAGGGCGAATATGTGTTTTGATAAACCTTGTTTTTCATGTATCACTGCTATATATACTACGTAGTCTATATATTTCTCTTACTGTCATTACATTATATTTCAATAATTACTTCCTTAATAAGTGCCCGCTCCCATAAAAAGTTTTGATGACCAATACTTTTTATGTCTTTATTTTCGTTGGCAATGTCATACTTGAAATAGTCTTCAACTTTGACATGCCTATACAACTTGAATATATTGAACTTTCTTTAAGATACGGCGATAAACCACTGACGCTAAACTTTCCTTGAGGATATTACAAAGGCTATTTACTGTACAACACTCCGATGTAACGCGGTGATGTTCATATTAGGGGGCAGCGTATAGTGACAGTACTGACAAGAAGCAAACACGTGATACATATTTGGTGAATACAATATGGTCAACAAACTGTTATCATATCTAAGAAAAGTGGTTGCATTATAAGAGCTAATTTGAAATATTAAACAAAGACACCCACTAGTTCCAAAGGTCCAAAGTATGCTTTCTTTTACATATGGTATAGCAAGGTCGCATTAGATACTTAGCTCGAAGCAGGCTTCTGTGTGTGTGTGTGTGTGTGTGTGTGTTTCCTATACACATTTTAATGCAGCTGGTTGTCTCCATTGTAGATGCTTTCTAAGTACTCACCTTATCTCTAAAACATCTGTGATTATTTTATCCAGGATATTATGAGGAATCATCCATGTTAGGAGTCTGGAGCCCGCCACGATGGCTACCAAAGGAGTTCAAACTTTACTGCTTACGCTTGGTATATTCTACATACGTACGTAAACAAAAGTGTTCATAGATATAATCATATGATAAAACAGTAATACTTCTAATATCATATCAAAATATTTTCAGATTAAAGTTAATAATTTGTCGTCGCATGATAATTATCTTATCCAAAAACTAAAACTTTTGTCACAAAAATCTGCCGTATTCCAGAAACGACTATTTTATTTACATTAAATGCTGAAAATTCCAATCGTCGGCTACCATGAAAAATAACAGAGGCTTGTGATTTTTTAAATTACATTATTCGATCTTGTCTTTGGCTAAATTTTATCATTCGACGTATCATATGAATGCCTATAATTTCATGCAATGTATGTTTAAATAAATATCAGCTACCATGAGGGTAAAACAGAGGCCTGTGTTTGGTCAAAGTTGGATACTGTTTAATTTAATTGAAATTGTTTCCAAAGGCTGAGATCGAGTAATACTATCATCGTTCAGTTTTCAAAAACATCCATTATCATTTTGATGCCATTATTACCAAGTGAAACGTCAATTGTAACACAAACGAAATTAGTGTATGGTTTATTGTTGAGTACAATTATTCTTATTTAAAACAAACATGTCATTTGGTTGCCATGGTATCAAATGAGGAGAGTGAAGGTATTTGAACTTCAAAATCAGCCGTTTGCTTACAGTTTAAGTTCCAGGGTCTGTTTAATGTGTATTATAATGTTCTAGTTTACCAATGTGTGGATGGACAGTGTTCAGGTGACGTGAACCTTACTGCCGGAGGAACAGCACAAGATATTACATCTGCGAATTTCCCGGCTCAGTACCCTTCGTAAGTATTCTTTGGATTATAACTTTACCGTTATTCATACCAAACTGTATTATTTAAATCTGTTTACCTGATATATAGTTAGAAACATAAATTTGATTCGATAGAGCACGATAATAATACTTGCACGTTATTTTAGGATTTTAGTTTCATGTCTACCACAATCTCGAAGTATTTGAATAATTTTATATTCGTGATCATTAATTATCTATCAGCACTTTTGTTTTAGAGGTCTCCATGTCTTTTGGAATATTCCATCGATATTTTTCCGGCACGTTAATTTCTAGCCAAATCAGTACAATTACATTTGTCATCAGAATTTTTCTTCAATATTCCGTATAATGTTCATATTATAGTGCATTAGTCACTGTCGGCGATCACGTGGTTTTTAGGGGAGCCCAAGCACAAGATACATTTTTACACCTATACTCCGATTATTTGAATGTTTGCAACAATGACACAAAATTGAGCAGAAATCTAAACATGAGTATATTTGGTAATAATATCTGACGTCTATAGGCAAGTTCTTTACCCATTAGACTCATTGAGTTCGTAAGCTTACCTTCTAGTTTCTGCTCAAGCGCCTCAATTTTCTGACCGGCAGACATTTTGTTTGTGCTTGGACTCGCCTAAAACCACGTAATTGCCGACAATGTTAATGTTCTCCCAGGAAAAAAATGCATATCAAAACAGGATACAGCAAAATACTAACAACGCTGTGGTCACCTTTATGGTCGGGTTTAATGTTCTACTAACAACAATGGTCATTATTATGAGGACGTGCCTAGTGTAGGATGTGGAGGAATACTCAGAGTACCCAAACGGAACCTACGAACGACAAATGCTCTTTACCTAATGATTAATTTCCAAACATATACAATCTACATGTCTCTTCTTGTATTTTTTACTGGCAATAGCCTTCTCACTAATGATATAATGAAATAAATATTAGATGAGGTAATCTATTTTCAATGCAAAATATATTTGATTTCGACAGATATGCAATTTTAGTTTTAGAAATTCATACATGTCAACCTTAAAAGTAATTTTAAGATTCTTTGATAGTTATAAATACATATACTTTAGTTAAATAAATGTTATCTGCCATTGGTTCATTTACTAAATCGTTGCCCTCTTATCTTATGGATTTTAGTTAATGAATGCGTGTGCTGAAGTTTCTCACTCTAGTATTTAATTTTTCATTTTTGCATTAGTAGAAATTTGTCATTGTTATTCTTGCATACACGCCAGACAGTTATTTTATTAATACATCACATGACAAAATGCTGAATTCTGATTGGCACTGTACTGCAATAGTGCACGCATCACCAGACACTATTGAAGTGGTATGGTGTTGAATGTGAATCTACTGTTGCGTCACTATTTAATGACGTCATTATAACGTTGTACTCCACAAAGAAATAAACATAACAGACATGATATGACTTAAAGGCAGTGAGCTAGTTCTTCTTGCATTGTTTATGGGATCGTTTCGCGTTTGAATAAACACAAAAAAGCGATATTTGACACTTTATGATTAATTATATAGAAATGTACTTTGGAAGTTAAGATAACGTTATGCGATGTTTCTTGAAATATGAAATAAGAAATGAGAATGAAAATGTTTATAAGTACAAAGGTGAGGATGCTGTACTAAACCCATGATGGCCTAGTGTAGATGGCACGTAAGCCTCATAGTATTATTGAGGTTTTCCCTTTCTATGTCTTGTACATTTGGAATACATATTTCCCAAAATGTACTTCAAAGAATGATTTTATGTGTCCTTCTATATTTATCATCATTATTATTATTTAATTACACAAACAATCCAAATTACTATGCAGTATTACTGTAGCAAAAGGTATTTATTATGTGTGAATGTTGAATATATCTGTATAAAAGAGACAGAGAGTGGTGCAAGTTAGGTGAATATGGTGTTCCTTGTGCGTGAATGTGTTGTTGTTTTTGTTTTTTTCCTCTCGAATATTAGAATGAAACGGAATGAAAGTCTCCCTTCTGACTATTTTATGGAAGAGATTGAAATGTAATTTGAAATTTTGAATCTAAAAGATAACAAATATGGAAATTGAATGAGGCCATAAGATATGCGAATGAGGACATGTATTGTTATAAACAAGTATTACTGAATAATTGTTTTTTTGGAAAAAAAGTGTTATTGAGTGCTACCTGGATCATAATATTCATTAATAGATGATTATTATCTATAGTACTTTGGAAGTTGAGGCGTTTATAACGTTACTAATATATCTTATTATCTTATCATTTCACACAGTGACAATAGAGCTTGTCGTTGGAGGCTCACAACAGCGGCGGGCTATACGGATATATATACGCGCCATAACATTAAAAAGTTCAGTCCAAATGATAAGGTGGAAATTATTCCAGGTAAGATTTTGATGACAACTAATTATGGATTTTGAATAAATGATATACAAACGGTTATAAATTAGCGATAGTAAATGATGACGTGATATTGCTATTATCTCACATACTAGTCCTGTTACGGTAAATTTGCTTTGAACCGGTATGAGTTGTTATTTTATTAAGGATCTGCTCTGGTGAAAAGTAATCTTTTGCTGAAGACGAACTTTTATTCTTATATATATTTCTGGAAATAGGAGTTCGCGCCAAATAGTATAAAAGATAATATGGTGGTGTGCTTGATTTTATGCTATTATGGATTAAAGATACCAACATGCACTTCACATAAATTGTAATTTTACCGAAAATTCACTATTTTAGCATACGCACGAACAACTAAAGTAATATTATCCTAATTGGTATGAACAATGTCAAAATTTACCAAACCAATGTTTTCTTTAAAAATTAATAAATCACACATTCAACCCATTATGTTTGTTCAGAATAGCTGTATATATTTCCCCTATCACCTTAATTTTGATGATGAAAATACCTAGTTTTTACATTTTTTACAGATTCAACGCTTCATAGAAAAAAGAAAGTTCTGATATTTTTTTTCCAAACTTTGTGCTTTATTCTATTATCTTTTAGCATTTCTTGCTAAAATTTCAAATTACTTCAACTTCTCTGAAATGAACCTGATAGGTTATAAATGTTTATCATAGTGAACTTTAAAAAAATGAACTTGATTTATAGCTTTTAAATGTAACCGTACAGGCGATTTAGGTGAACATTTTGAAGGATAAAGGGTGAAATTTCACTTCTCCAAAATGGACGCCATATCGGTCATTTCTTAAATTTCGTGTATAAACAATTAATGTCTATTTTTTGACACCTTTGCTACATGGCAACTTTCCACAAATAGAGACAATTATTTTTTGAAAACCACAAAAACTCTTGGATAATGTTGAAACGAGACTGCAACAAGTCTGAAACCGTACCAGAACAGATCCTTTAGTTGCGTATGTTCATGTGTCCCAAAAATAATTTTGATATCAACGAGGTTAATATTTTAAGATGCTCCACCGCCAACGAATGTTATGTTGTCTCTATCAAAACAGGAGACTTTAAAAATCTAAGACTTTTTGGGACATAATTAATTATTTAGATCTTGAATTAAAATTAGAATCTCAAACTTTTCAATGGTGGAAATGGTGTGATGGAATTTTTTTTGAAAGAAAACTACTATTTCGTTTGCTCTTTTTTGTCATAGAAGAAAACCCATAGCATTTGTCAGCGGTGTAGCATCTTTATTTGTTGTGATAATCGTTCTCTAGTTTTATCATTGGATTATTCTCTAGTTTTATCATTGGATTAATCCTGAACATTAATCGCAAGTGAAAGTAAGTTGATTTAGAGTAATTTCCCTTGCAATATGTGCATTTAGTTGTCACATGGATATTTAGATAAAGTGGTATATTATGTTTGGTTTTTACATTGGTTCGTGTTCATTTTGTATCAGCCTTTATTGAGAAACTATGCCAAACTCGCATTTAGGTAACAACCAGTGACATTAATTATCTTGTATTTTTTGTTTTATTTGTAACAGATTGTGATCCAACGTCACCGAATATAGTGACGTATGATTCGACAAGGTCTTTTGTAACAAGCCAAGGTGGTTATACAAGTCCAGTATGTGTAGAATTTACCGTTAATTCCGGGACTAGCAACGATGGATTTAAAGTGACATTCGTTGCATTTCCACGTAAGTAAAGCTCTGTTGGTATCAAGTTATGATACAGAAATCCAATCATAGAAATGGTGTCTTTTAAACACTCCAAATTATTAGTAATAATACAACGTGTGTTGTACAGCTGGCGGGCTGCAAAGGGTACTTTTGAAACTACATCAATCTTTCAAGGAGTTGACGCGAATGAAAACAATTCCTGAAACACTTGTCTACCGTTTAACAAAGGCATCAGCAATCAAAACCGTGATTTTGATTCGTATGAATTGTATACTGAATTCTGATACATGTTATCACTGATCAGTAATTGTTTGTGATCAGAAATGGTGCCTGCAACTGTTTGTTCTACCCCGAATCCAAGGACGGCTACCACTGTCACACAGTATCTATTCCACCCGAATTTTCCTGCTGATTACCCAAGGTATGTACAATCAAAACTTCACGAGTATTACTAAGCTGGATTATCTGCAGTAGTTTTATTTGATGTATATATTCGTTTACAATTTTCACACTTCGGCATTGATTATTTTTTATACTTATTAATTAGCGGAACACTATCCAAAGATGTATAAGATCTAAAGGTACTTGGCAGTAATAACTTACCTATTTGAAAGTACGCTTACATTTACTATGCCCTTGTGACTTCTGTATTATCTACATGCATGTACGTTCGACACAAATTTGCTAAATGATGATGCAATATTGAACGCTCACGTATGTGTAATATGTACATGTGAAAATATAAATCTTTTCGGGACTTGATAATATAAACAAGTTTTACTACCTTTCATGTTTCGTCGTAAAGACCTGTCTAAACGGACTATTATCAGTCAGTGAATAAAGCAGATAATCCAATATATCACCTTAAAAGGACATGAACATAACTAAACCCTACTAAATAATATGATACAATAATTTTACAAATCTGTCAAAAAAATAATAATAATTGGAAAAAAAATCCATATTTCTATATTTTGGAGTCAACC
Source organism: Argopecten irradians (assembly GCF_041381155.1). Lineage (NCBI taxonomy): Eukaryota > Metazoa > Mollusca > Bivalvia > Pectinida > Pectinidae > Argopecten > Argopecten irradians. Next base: position 27,187,892 of record NC_091137.1, on the reverse strand, counting down.
GGTCGGGAACTCTGCTGAGTGAGATGAAAATAGTAGCATTAAACTTTAGGGACCTATGCATGAATTAAATAAATGTTAAAATAGTTGGTCAAAAACGTGATCGAAGCGAACACAGAAAAATTCCCATAAAAAAACTGTGTACGGCAAAGGTCAGTAACGCGCGCGATCGGGAAAGGAGGTCAATACAAATGGATCACAGCCATGCAAACGCTAAAACAACCGTCACACCTTGTACTTGCATGATGTATATGTATCATGAAGACAAGAACCCCCTTCGCCCGTCAAACGAAAACTTCATATGTCAACGATAGTAAAGCAGGAGTGTCTTTTGGGGCCCTCTAGTGGCCATGCATTAAGCATTATTTTCCAATGCAATAAACATTATTTTTATTTAATTTGTTTACAGATACCCGGGTGCTAGGACATTATGATGCGACGTATAATTAAGGTCAAGTCCCTTGTGAGTTACAATGTATCAGGGGTTAAACCGGAGGATCTATTTTCTGTTTTGTCCAGTTTTGTTTCTAACCAAATGATAATTCATTTATATGTTGGAAATAAAACATTTTGAAAACTATAAGTAAGTGTCAGCAATAGATCTTAGTGATCTAATTTTGTAAAATTTCATCTAGCTGGTGCCATGATATATCACCATATATAAAATGCGATATATCATAATAGATCGAATTGAATCAAGCCCCATTTGAGAAGAAAACCCCAATATGAGAAGGAAGAAATTTCATTCAAACGCTTGCAAATAAAGAGCGATAGCACCGAGCTTCTGTCGAATGGAGATTACTTTTATCATAAGAGCGTTTGGACCGCTTGATTATATACGGAGCTTATTTCAAAATATAATATCATATCCACGTTGATTACCCACGATTCCCCTCCCCATAGGTTTAAAAAATTGAGGCCTCAAACTTAAGCCGTCAGTGTGTAGGGTTGGATTTCGAAGATTGTGTTTTTTCTTATATTTTCATGTACATGTTATCTTAGAAGTGCTTCAATAAAAACAGAAAATTAGGCTCCGTCCTTTCTATAAATTGCTTTTTTAAGATTGCATAATTAATGAATACTGAAACATCTGGCTGTGCCCTTTAAGTCTTTACCTTTAGTCATATTAGTATATGACGCAAAGTGCTGATACATAATCAAAATATATATTTAGAGCCGAAGGCGCCGCGTAGACTAACTATAACACGTGTGTGAACACGCGGGAAAAGTCTCGCGCCTATATGTAGGCATCCAGTTTTGATTCTCGTAAGCAGCACGACGAGATTTGAAATTTTATGTATAGACAACACTTATCATCAGGATACACACTGAACTTGCTGTTAGCTTAAGATCAAACTATAGAGGCAAGAACGACACAATAAATGTACTGGTCAAATTACAAAATGATAAAGCCTGTGTGTCGTCAAGCGCACGGCACCGGCAGCCGTGACGTCATGAATCTTGTTTCCAAAGATTACGGCACATGTTCCCTCGCGTTTTTGATACATGGCATGTTGCTAAGCTTTTCGCCTTTGAGAGAAGCAAGATCGAAACTATTCGAATGTATTTCTTTCTTACATGTATATGACAATTGCCGATATATTGCTAACAATAAAACATCCATCAATAGTGTTGAAGAATTTCATTCAAAAATTCAATTACCAGACGACAAGTTTAAACTGTTTCGATCTCATTCTCAGATTATAATCCTAACTATATTTTCATTTTTAACACGTAGCTGCGCTCTTGAGAGGCTTTGCTTTAAATTCATATTGAACTACGATGAAATTTCGTATCATGGGATTGTTAATCCATGATTGCTTACAAATATTATACATTCTGTATGTGATAAGGAACCTTCAAATCCGCTTCTATCTTTTAAATGATGACAAATTTAAACGAAATATGGTCAGTGGGTATGTAATGGGACACCTGAAGCCAAGTTCGATGACCATCGTCAGTCTTGCATAATTACTATTACGCGACTGTGATCGGCCTATTCATTTCTACACTCTAAATTAATTGTCTCCATTGATGAAGCGAGAGAGAGTGCAACAAATATTGTTTTGTTGTACATTATAAGATTATCTGTTTACTCTGCCCATCTAATTAAATTCGTTTAGTAATGAAGAATGCAGGTGGACCATTGACAATGGCGGAACTGGGAAGGATATCATTCTCACATTTGAAGTTCGTTATCTGGAGGATAGTGCGGATTGTCTAGATGTAACTACAGCAGGTGCGTGTCCCTATAAGTAATTAAAACATAAACATAATATTAATTATATAACTGGTCCATGACCATGAATTAAATAGCGTGATACTATTGAAGAAGTGTCACATGATAATAATGATCCAAAGTTTGCTGTCGCGCGATAGTCTCTGTAGACGGAAATGTCAAATCTGAGCCCAATATCGCCACTCGTATATAGAAATGAAATTGAATGTTTCGTCTAAATTTTCATAAATATCACTCATGTGATAAATAGAAACTTATACTTTCCGGGATCTCCGGTTTATATGCATTTTCATTGACTAACTGTTATTAAGCATTTTCTTTTGAAAACAACGTTAAAATTATATCATGAACTGATATGACTAGCTCTTCTGAATGATTCACTTTAAAATGAATTTACAAAGTATGAGAATAACAAATAAACACTTATTACATATCAACGTTATTCGCATCTATTAAAGTCCCACTGTGTTTCCTAAAAGGCTTTTAATTACTAAACTGGTAGAACGAGATATATTTATAGAGCCGCAAAAAGATATCATCATTTTCTGAAAAAAATAATTAGAGTAATTCAAATGTTAGTTTTCATAACGGAGGTCGTCTTAAGTTTCCCGCCGCCGACTTACAAGTAAAACAGCGAAATGAATATGATATTCACTGTTAAGAAATTTATATATAATATGTAACTACCGTTTTTAAAAGTGTTTTTAATTATTTTATCATTAAGGTAATGGGCCTCTAAATGGTTTATGGATTTACTCATAGGTACATTTATCAACCGATCGTTAAAAGGTGTTGCTAAGTGTGTTAAATATGTTCAGTATATTCGCTTCAAAAAAAAATTAATAATATGATACTTAACGTATTGTCTTTTCTTTAAAAGGAATGAACTATAATTTTATTTGTAGATGGAAACACTATACAGTACTGTCAAGACGATGTTTTCCCTTCTTTATTAACACAACAAAGAAGTTCGAATTTCTCACTTTATTTTAAAAGTGATGATTCGGACCAATATGCTGGGTTTGTTGTCAGTTACATCCTAGAGGAGCCTTGTAAAGGTGAACTGAACCAACTTCAGGCAGAGCTGGGTCCCAATTACCTTAAACCTGCTGGACATCCTGGCGACTACCAAAGGTATTATTTTACTGAATTTTACTTTTAATCCTAGAATTTAATTAGTCATCTGCAGTCAAAAGCTGTTTCGCGATGAAACACATTTCTGTATTTGTGTTGTCTATATAGAATGATTGGATTTAAAATCCTATAATAAGTCAACAACATTAGATAGTGAGATCATACTGTGAATAACTCTGAGGGGCTTGTTTCAAAACCGCATAAACTAATAATTATCGTAATAATTTGATTCGAAATCCTTACGAAAGAGTTCACGTTCCTAAATTAGAAAGTAATAGATTCGAATCCCCTACCGAAGAAATCACGTTCCTAACTAAGAATATGCTGTAAAGTTCGCGTTCCTAACTTAGAAGGTAAAAATCCCCTACGATAGTGTTCACGTATCTAAGAAAAGTAACATATTCATGACCTGAAGATAAAATTATGTATCAATTAACTGCTTGGAAGAGAAATTATAATTCAGTTTACAGAATAAAGATTTAGCAGATTTTAGAAAGTTTCTTTTTCAAATATTAACAATAAATGATCTATTACATTCTTTATTATTAACGAGGTTATTTAGTCATCAAATACTTGAATAGTTATCTAAGTTATTTCATCTATAACCTGACTGCATGTAACAAAAACACAATGAAAATGTATATTGGTTTGCAATATATCATAACTTTGCCTGCTATGTCTATGTTTATTGTAATGCGATGTTGTAATCTTCAATGTGAGGATAGAAAGACTAGTATTATTATCATACATTGTAATCCCCTATAGCTCGCGTGTCTGCCTAGGAGAAAGTAATAAATTCGTATCCCCTACGGTAGAGTCCCGTTGATTAAGTATTTAAATAATATGATATATTCAAGTCCTCTATGGTAGATTTTACGTTCCGAATTAAGTTAGTAATGAATTCGAATCTCGTATGAAAAAGTATATTTTTTAATTTTTTATGTCACATTTATTTGTCATAAACAATTGTAATTGCAATAAAAATTAACAGCTTTTTATTAATAGAGATAGCTTATTTCTTCACAAAATGTCTACATCATTTACATGCAAGATACAGTATTATAGCAATTTACACGATTTCAGTTAAGATAAAAACACGGTCTAAGTATATAAAGAAACAACATTCAAAGAACTTTCATGTAATAAAAAAGATTGCAAAAACAGACTATAGTCCCAAAATTTAGGATGTAATTTTATCCATACATAACCAGCTATAATATATTATGACGTCGTAAACTAATACCAATTTCCTTACTTTAATAATTATTCTAAAAGTCTATCGATGAAGTTGCACTTTTGATTTCAGTATTTTCTTCTTATTTGAATAAGTTTACAACCCATACATTTCTAAATTTCTATAATGGAATATGTGAGTTTTCCCATCTCTAATTGTAGGGATTTTCTTTTAAAATTTTGATTTTTTTTACAAGTAAACATAACTGTGTGATGCTTATAAAAAGTCATTTTATCCTATATTAAATGAAATATATGTTTACTTATTGCATGTAATAATGAGTCTCATAATATTTTTTCATTAGGAATAAAAGAAAAATGATCATATCTTCATATTCATTATCCAAAATTCTCAGAAAGATAATAATTGGGGTCCTCGGCAGTTCTGAGTGTTATTTTGTTCTTAAAACGTATAAAAAATGACAATATTCCCAAAACAAGTGTAATATAGTTTCTCTTCCCTCTTTTGAAAGGATTTTTTCATAGATTTAATTTCCAGAATTTGGTCAAATAACTTTAAAATGTTATCCTGAAAATTATAAAAAGAATATTGTGATAATTATCAGAGACTGGAAAGAAAAGAAGCTAAACGTTATAGAAATGGTTGTATTGTTCAGGGAATTTAAAGAATTATATTCTTTATGAACCGTAAATAACGGATACCATTAAAATCTTAGATTTTTCGTATTTCATATGACTATTACCTCCTATATTCCATCGAACTACTATCCAGACAGGCTTACCAACTTTTCCTCACATTTATAACTTTTCCTCCCATTTAATTTAATCTTGATGCAGTGCTGTTAAAAGTGGGCCTTACAGATGTACCTGGCAAATTAACCAATTTGAATCAAGTGGTCTATTTCTCAGTCTGGAATTGGACACCTTAGCTGATGGCGATACTCTCTTTATATATGAAGGTAAACTATGGAGACATTTATTTTTAACACAATATTTTCAGGCCAAATACACTCGTTGCTAGAACATGTCGCCAGTTATATTACTGGTTGTTTTCGGCAATACGTCTCAGTGATGTGCACTATGCGAAGTCAGTTCAAATATTAATGTCATAGAACATTTCATGTATAGATATTATGATTTGTACCTTACAATGGTGAGCTAATAAGACCAAAGTAATAAAGAACTTGAACTTGAACTATGCATTTGGCAATACAGATGAAGTGTCTCATAACAAAACAAACACTGTAATGCTGCAGTTCCCCTACGTGTAATACATTATATAATAGCAACACCCGTAAATATTGCACACAAGGGCTAGTTATCTTCTTAACGGTTAAAATACATATAAAAGTCAACTAAATTATGCAGACAGTTTTAGTAAAAATTATCAATTAAAAAGACAAGAAAAAGATTTGATTTCATAAAAATGTAATTTTTGTATTGAATGTTATCAATATTGTCTCGGTTATATTATTTCGTCATTGTAATTTAGGAGAACGTTTTAATAAGTTGTAATAAGTTTTGCCTTATCCAGTTTTTTTTTCTGTATTGACAACAAGATATGTTTAAACTAATTATAAAATATCATAACCGAAATCGCATTTAAAGTACACATGTCAAATATTTGAGAAATATATCGAATACTGAAATAAGTTGTCAATTTATCTATTGATGACGCTCCACCGCTAACGAATTGTATTTTTCTAGTCAAAATCAGGAGCAGACAAATGATATTTGTTTAAGTTACAAAAGGTATTTATTTAACATCATTACAAGCGTTGAAAAGTTTAAGCTTCTTAATTTCCTTCAAGATAAAAATACCAAAAAATCAATTGCGTCCCAAAAAAAAATGCAAGGCACTATGCCTTTTATGGAGTGAAGTACTATTTGCGCATCCACAAAAAATAAAATAACATATTTTATATTATTGTTTGTGTTAATTAGACATACAATTACATGAGTAAACATCAATTATTGTTCAAATAGTGTATCATATATGTTTCGGTAGAGCATCTTTAATCAAACATACATGTTATTTTTATTTTTTATTATAAGGAAGCAGTGACAAATCAGGAACGTTGCTCTTCCCAAGTCCTGGAGACACATACACCGACTCATGCTTCTTCTGTAACAAAAACGTCACCATCGTATCATCGTCGTCTGCTTACGTAGAATTCAACGTATCCTCTAGCGGGGACGCAGGGTTTGAGTTGGGGTATTTAGCTGATTTTCCTTCCAGTAAGTTAAGTTATAAGTATAAAGTACAGTTATTTTGAAAGATGTGTGTCTTTTAATTGCTGATGAAATGAGTTTTTGCTTCTGAAAATATGTCTGTTCTCTAAGCCGCGTGTTTGTAGCATAATACATGATTGTGTAATCGCTTTTTTCGTAGGAAAGATGCTTTCTTAGGACAATGAAATTATCTACTGCAAAAAAGCAACGCTTAAATACACAAATGTACATAATCCGTTCGGTGTTATACTACACTAGTGACATTTGTAAAACAATATATTCCATTGCTGGAATCACTGCATAATAAGTGGAGCAAGCGAAAACATTATATATTGTATTGCATGATGTAAATATGTGACCATTGTCATGTTTTTCAGCCAATGCAGCTGCCTGTAGCGCCAGTTCAGCATCACCTTTGTCACTGGAGGCAAACAATACACTCCAGCTCATTACTTATTTTGATAATGCGTTTCCAAGGTAACTATCCATTTAAGATAATAACGATATTTACTTTGACATAACGGAATGATCTTATATTTATTATACTTATTACAAAACAGGTCGCGTCCATGATGGTATGTTCTAATATCTAGGTTTGCTTTCAGCTCCGACTGTTATTGGAACATAACAGACGGCGGTACAGGACGTGGTGTCATACTTACGGTCGAGTACGCCTTCTTTGATCCGTCGTGTACAGATACCTTAGTAATTACAGGTAATATTGTTATAACAGTACCATCAGGTAGACTATGGGGTAAACAAGTGGGTTAGGATTCAGAGAATCATGGATACCGAACTTACTTTCATCGTTGTATTGCAAACATTATGCAGCAGGTAAAACCTTCTATTAGTTCTTTTCATAATTGCCTGCTTTGTTTGTGCCGAAAATTGTGAAATTCTCCTCTGAAATGGTGTTTTAATATCACTGCATATATGCTTTTATTTATAGATCACGAATCAACGCAAACGCCTATCTGTTCATCCACGAAAGAATATACTGCAGTGGTCTTCAGAAAAAACTTCTTTAACATAAAATTCAGTTCTAACCAGTTATCAAAGGAGCACGGATTCTCTATAAGTTATATCCTGGATGCGCCGTGTAAGGATACAGTGACTCTGATTAAGGCTGAATTAGCTATAACAACGCTCTCAACACCGGACTATCCCTCCCCATATCCCGGGTAAGTACATTTAATAGACAAATGACTCATTATATCATACCTACCCAAGGGCACTTAAAACTGGCAATATAAATGGAAAAACTTTCCAGCTTGAATAAGAAATATTATTTTCTTTAAAATATTTTGATGTCTTCCGTTCAGCATTTCAAAAGAAGCGACAGACAGTTGAGGTTTGCTTAGATGCAAGCATTACAATGGAGAGTGTTCTACGTAATTCATTAGTTTTTATTGCTCTCATGTGTTTATAACTTACCGTCAACTGCTATCCAATACTAGGTGTAATCTCAGTTTATTTCTAATGTATATGAAATTATCCTAACATATGTGTTGCTAAATGAGAGGTATATTTTAATGTTTTTAATGAAAAAGTGCATTGTTTCACTGACTTTAGTATTCGTAAATGTTTATCAATGCGTTTATCAAGTTTTAAACTTGTTTGTTTGACAAGAGTTGGAAGAAGTGGAGGTTATGTCTGTAAATGGCACATAGAGGCGGAAACCAGCACCACAGGGATTTTAATCAAATATGCATTTGATAGACTACAACGTGGAGATGCATTGGTCATGTATGAAGGTATCAATACATAAAAAGATTTGTTAAATTATATACTATTTACGCACATATCTTAACGTAGTCAAATTTTTGCGCAAATGCGAAAAACTGTTTATTATAATCTATAAATTAGTCCAATTCGGCGGTACACTATCGGAAAAATCGTTTTACAAAATTAAGAAGAGTGTATTGAAAAAACCCAGAAAAGCTGTAAGGCAGGCACAGCCGTCAAATACATTATTTGGTAACCTTGTCCTTAGCCTTTATTGTAAGGCAGGCACAGCCGTCAAATACATTATTGATGACCTTGTCCCTAGCCTTTATTGTAGTGCAGCCACAGCCGTCAAATACATTATTGGTAACCTTGTTCCTAGCCTTTATTGTAGTGCAGCCACAGCCATCAAATACCTTATTGGTGACCTTGTCCCTAGCCTTTATTGTAAGGCAGGCTCAGCCGTCAAATACATTATTTGGTAACCTTGCCCCTAGCCTTTATTGTAAGGTAGGCACAGCCGTCAATTACATTAGTTGGTAACCTTGCCCCTAACCTTTATTGTAAGGAAGGCTCAGCCGTCAAATACATTATTGATAACCTTGTCCCTAGCCTTTATTGTAATGCAGGCACAGCCGTAAAATACATTATTGGTTATATAGTCCCTAGCATTTATTAATAATGTCAGAACATTAATATGTGTAGACAAACCTTTAACACCAAAGAAATGCAAGAATATTTGTGTAAAATATATGTTAATCTTTGCACTCTATAAGATTATCAAATTATTTTACAGTTATATTCTAAAAAGTAAAAGCCACTTCGCTTAAACCATGTACTTTTATGAATTAATCATTCGTTATCGTCATGAATGGAACAGCCATTTCAACAGACGTTTTCCGTGATCGCCGGCACGACAATTGTGACGTCACTATGATAATAACGACATAATAAGCGCTTAAAGCCCATAGACTATATGAATGCAGACTGCGCTTGGCAAGGGCACACAGTGGGACTGCAGTGAAAATGTAGATATATAATTATGACGTCAAGTATTTGCGAGCGTGACGTCATGCTTTTCAGAGAAAACGACGTGAGTTTCGCTCTCAAACTAATGGCATTACAATGGATAAGTTCCTACAACGAGCATCAGTTTTACTTTTCAAGAGAAAAGAATAAGTAAATATAATTCTTAACATGCCTTTTTATTGCAGGATGTGATAGTACCGGAGTCGAGAAATATAGAAGCAACAATGAGACAATAAGTAATGGGAATACTGCAGAGATACCATTCACTGGATCAGTCTACGTCGAGTTTGTTGTGACGTCATCAACTGGAGATTTAGGACTGCAGCTATTTATAACGTCACAGATAGCCAGTGGTAATTTACACATGTTACAACGACATAATTATTACTGCACAGGACAGCAAGCATGATTAAAATACCTTTATAAGACTTAAAATTAATATATACAAATCTATTTAGTATTGATAATTAAACATAATTTCTTGCTGGAAAATGACATCACCTTCATTTCTCTCATTGACATTTCGGAATGACATACTATACATATCACATAGGCCAATCACATTTAGTCTACCGATGATTTGTTTATACCCTTGACATGTGCCGACGACATTTGTATAGGGAACTGTGACTAGAGTAGTGATCACCCTTTTGGAATAACTAAGCGTTTCTGATATTGTGTTATTTTTTTGGAGGGATAAGAAATTTAATTTTTATTTCAGACAACACAGAAGCATGTACTGCCAGTGGAAAGGTTGTTGAAGCCACCTCGGATGTTCAGTATATTACCAATACCAATTTCCCTCAAGAATACGGAATGTAAGTTTCATGGTGCTTCACAACCGACAGAGCATACCAGATACCCATCATTTGAATACTAACCTTTGTTTAATCGTATGTATATGTGTCTAATTAACACACAAGTACATATTAAATAACTTCATTTGCTCTTGGTGCATGGACAATCAGTACTTCATTCCATATAGAACACATTGCAATGGATTTCTTTTGGGACGGAATTAATTATTTTTAATATTTGTATCTTAAAGTAAAGTAAGAAGCTCAGACTTTACAATGTTGGTAATAGTTTAAAGTAAGTAATTCTTGTAACTGAAGAAAATTACTGATTTATTCGCCTGTTCCTGTTTTTTGATAGCGAAAAAACACCATGTGTCAGCTCAGCGATGTAGCATCTTTAATATGTACCACTCCTATTCTTTTGTGATTTTTGTGATTTCCTGTTATTAATAACGGTGTTATTGATCAACGGTCTATCAACTTGATTGTATTGGCTTTGTTTGTTTCTTTTTTTTTGTGACTGAATTATAAGTATGAATGGATATAGAACATAGATCCTTAATCATACCATTTCTCTATTGGAATGTATAAGTAAATAAATAAAGTTATATGTGCGATATTTTTGTGTGTTTAACATTGCTTTTGTTTTCATTTTCATGAAAACTTCGTATGATTTTACAATTGTTTTGTGTGCTTTTGAACTATGCTTCTGTTTTCATTTTCACAAAAACTTTATATAACTTTACAATGATATTGTACTGTGTGCTTTTGAACAATACATTTGTAATCAATTTCATGAAAGCTTTATATGAATTTACAATTGTAATGGGTGTTTTTGAACAATGCTTCTGTTTTCATTTTTATGAATTTTTTTTATAGTGTTCTATGTGCTCATAAACAATGCTTCTGTTTTCATTTTTATGGAAAACATATTTTTACAATGGTACTGTGTGCTTTTAAACTTTGCTTCTGTTTTCATTTTCATGAAAACTTTATATGATTTTGTTAACAGAAACGAAAATTGCAAGTGGTATATATCCCCTGGAAACTCAGGGCAGCGTGTGTTTCTTACGGTCGAGTTCTATGATATAGAACAGGCTAACGATTGTAACAACGATTACTTAAAGATTGAAGGTAGGAATAATAGAATACTTAGTTGATACAATTGATGGCACAATGGATGACTCGTTGTATTTCTGTGACAAACAATCGAGATACACTATTTCTTTGAAATTTGACATATGTTCTTGAAACCATGTTACACATGCATTTTTAGATTTAAAACCACACTATAGTGACTATCAACAAACGGCAAGTAAGATAGTGTTAGTATTTGTAGATGTAGTTCAAATTAACTTATACCAAAGAACATTTATAATGAATTCTTGATAATATTGGTACAGAAGTTGATGAAAGTCGATACTTCCCATATAATTACGATCATTGCCGAACGGTAGTCGGAAAGTTTATGATCCGTTCCCAGAAGTGTTCGGACGGACGTTACGTAGTTACGGTAGTCACATGATATTCTCGACAACGACGTTCAATGTCGGCTAGCATCGGTTAGTTTGACAAAATGGGACCCACTTAGCGGTGTTCAATATTTTTTTTTATTTTTTTTTAACAAAAGATTCCGAATCATTATCGTTCATTTTGACTTCGATTAAATTTTGTCTCTGCATGATTTACAACAAGATTTTTTCCCCCAAAATCCTTTTAGATCATGAAAAAATAAGACAGATACAGATATCGGGACTTCAACTTATTTCAACCCGAAACTCGTTAACTCGACATTCTTATGTTTATATTGAACATCTGAACGATTTCCGTTGATTTGCGCAGATATAATGGCACAATTCGGTTGATTCAGTTCATATAAAATATAGAAATCGTAAATGGAATCGATAAATGTTAAGTTGGTGCACCTCAAATAGTTGAAGGCTTCAAAGTTGATGTTTTGCTTGTTTAAGAAAAGCCAATGGATTGTTTACAATATACTAAGAGTATTTCCTACGTTCTTCATATAGTTTATTATCATTATAGGTCCATCCACTTCTGCTGTACAAGTATGTGGAGAAGGTTTTACCCAACCTCTCATCTCATTTAACGATACAAGTTTCAACGTTAGTTTCATCGCCGATGACGAAGATAACTATAATGGATTTGTATTTAGCGTCGTCCTCGACAAACCGTGTACTGAGAGAACTCCAACAATGTTGACGGCCGACGTCGACGTTAAAAGTTTCACGTCGGTTGGTTATCCTAATAACTACACTTGGTGAGTGAATGACACACTATTATGATGCCATAATATTTAACAACCCCATAAACTACCAATTATCATGCATGAGCATTATTTGGCTAAACTTTGGCTAAACAAAGCATGGAAGGAGGCTAGGTGTAGTTTGTGGTGATTATCTCGACCGGTTGTAGCCGTGGATGTCCCTTAGGGGACAGCTTTACTAATTATATGAACAAAAGAAACAAAATTTTTTTTTATAATACAAACATCAATTAATGCACTTTATTATAGAGAAATAACTATTTTTGACTTTCCTCCATATTTTCTAGAATGAATTCGGGAACATGATAAAACCAAGGTTTGATCCTCGTTCAAAGCTTCTTTTATGCTCAAATTATTAGCCATATTCCAATTAATTGAAAAATAGAAATCAATTCACGATATTATGTTATTTAAAAGGAACCGACAGACCGGTAACTACACCTGTGAGTGGCACATTGAGGCTAGTGATGGGACTGCTGGTATTCTACTGTACCTAGACATAGGTGGACTGGGTAGTGGGACTGTTCTTAATGTTTATCAAGGTAACCAGTTTGTCATTTGTCTTAATGTTTACCAAGGTAACCTGTTTGTCATTTGTCTTAATGTTTACCAAGGTAACCTGTTTGTCATTTGTCTTAATGTTTACCAAGGTACCTGTTTGTCATTTGTCTTAATGTTTACCAAGGTAACCTGTTTGTCATTTGTCTTAATTTGTACCAAGGTAACCTGTTTGTCATTTGTCTTAATGTTTACCAAGGTAACCTGTTTGTCATTTGTCTTAATTTGTACCAAGGTAACCTGTTTGTCATTTGTCTTAATGTTTACCAAGGTAACCTGTTTGTCATTTGTCTGAATGGTTACCTAGGTTACCTATTAGGAATTGTTTTCAGAGCTGTGATTCTAAACTGAGTTGTAAGTTGATATATTGGCTAAAATAGTAATAAGATTAATTACGTTTATAACTTGACACCAATGACAATAAAAACTAATTGTACAGTCAACATCTACCCTTATTTACAAATAAGGATCCATGGTATTTTGGTTGGCTGGTTGATTACGATTAACAGATAAGGTCGTTTAAGGACGGTACTCCGGGTATGCAATGTGTTTTGTATGTGAAGTGCATGAATATTTTTGAAGACTGAATAATGTTATTTCTATTGATAATATTGGGACTCTTGTCCTTTTATTGTGCTGTCTCCACCAATGACACCGACTCCGAAAGATTTTGTCTCTTTTTTATAGGATGTGACAACACTGGAAACAAACTATACCCATCGGCTGCCACTGACCCGACAATGACAACGCCCGCAGTTCAGTTAGAAGTTGCTGCTGGGAACTCAAGTTTTGTGGAGTTTTCTGTTGGGTCTGCTGGAGGACAGGGGTTCCAGATACAGTATCTCTCTATATCCGCTACTGGTAGGTCAGAGAATATTTGCAAAAAAATGTTTCGCCACCACAGATTGATATGATCTGGAAGAATGAAATGGTACATAATTCAAGTAATTGTGAAATACCTTGTAACCTTAATCATAACTTAGCCACATACCTTTTTTAAAATTACTACGAATATAATGTGAAGAAGTAACCTAGTTGATAACCAATTACAGATAATACTGCTGCATGTGGAGCCTCGGTATCATCCCCAGTAACATTAGCGGCAAACGATACGATTCAGTACTTGACCAGTTCTAACTTTCCAGAACCTTACCTGTCGTAAGTTATATTTGAATTTCATTTAAAGCCAAAAACGTGACTCGTAAATTCAACCATCTATCAAAATATAGTACTATAACAATTTTCCCTTTGTTCTTATTCTAAAATTGACTTTCTGCTTGGACGATTCTTTTTTGTCATATCACTATCACGTTGTCGTGACGCCACAGTCACTTTTTTAATCATCAAGTACTATAACAATTTTGCCTTTGTTCTTATTCTAAATTTGACTTTCTGATTGGACGATTCTTTTTTGTCATATCACTATCACGTTGTCGTGACGCCACAGTCACTTTTTTTAATCATCAGGTTATGAAATATTAAAAAGGCAGTGACATAAATGCTTAAATGCACTATGATATTGTGAATGTTTTTGGCACATCTCTATGTTTACTCTGTCCAGATCTTTGCAATGCTTCTGGAATATTACGGATGGCGGTACTGATCGTGGGGTGATTTTGACAGTGGAATTCAACCATTTTGCCTCATCTTGTCAAGATTATATTGAGGTCACAGCAGGTAAAGTCTCAATAGAAATGGCTAATAAATTGCTCACTGTCGGCTGTCTACGGAAGCGCATAAGAAAATAAAACAACGAAAGTGTCTTCGTGTCGTTAGATATTTTAATGGCGGCTGCCAGATAAGCTTATGACTTCCGTCTTTAAAAGCGTAGAAAAATATCTTGCTATTTTTCTCACTAGTAAGTATGATTATATTACCCAATAGAATTATGAAACACTTCTTTATTTGCTTTTCAGGTTCCGATACGACTGGCACGAAAGTTTGTAGCGACACTTTCAACACCTCGCCAATGGTTTTCAAAAATACTTCTTTTCAATTAATGTTTAATTCTGATGCAACTAACAACGCCAGTGGATTTGTGATCAGTTATATACTGGATGCACCGTGTAAGGGGGAGATAACTCAGATAAAGGCTGAACTACCTATAACGACAATTTCATCACCAGATTATCCCGCCTCGTATCCCGGGTAAGGAAATCATATCTTCGCGATTTTTTCTCACTTAGCGATTCATTGTTATACATTAGTTTAATATCATTGATACAGTTATTGCATTTATACCGACAAACAAATCATATGTCAAAGACGTTATCAAATAATTGATTTTTAAACATAAAAAATAATCTTCTATTCTTTATTCTATGCAGAATTGGTATCAAAGTTTTCAATATTACTTACACTTTATTCAAAATACAAAAATCGGTTCTGCATTGCATTGCCAGATATAGTATTAAATAGTTTGTTTCAATATTTTTCTAAGCTTCTTTTCGAACACAAGCATCAATATGATTTTTTTTACGAAACCGACAGACACAGTAAACATTAAAAACACGGAAGTCCTCACTGATAAAGATACATACAAAAGGCGTAGAAAAATGTCTTGCTATTTTCTCCACAATTATAAGGTATTATACAACCGTTATGTGATATGTATCTTAAACGCAATGAATCCCATGTCGACCTGATCAAACATAGTTTATACAAATGAAATTACTAGTCAGTCTCGGTTTCGTCCTTAACAATCAACGTGCCTGTTAATGATGGACCATAATAAACACGTCCTTGATTGCTTTACCAGAGTTGGAAGAAGCGGTGGCTATGTCTGTAAATGGCACATAGAGGCGGAAACCAGCACCACAGGGATTTTAATAGGATATTCATTTGATAGACTACAACTTGGAGATGCATTGGTTATGTATGAAGGTAATCAACCACATTTTTTATGTATTTAAAGTCAATAAAATTCAAACGTCGACTAGATCTAATATGCCTTTTCTCCGTCTTGTAGATAAGCTTTGACTGTTACTTAATGGAATATCATGCAATTGTAGCCTGCTTCGTTGCGGAATAGGTGTGAGAATAAATTGTTTATTGTTTGCCAACACTATAACCACGCTGTTTTAAAATTGAGTTGTATTATATATTATCATACCCCTGTGTATCCTATAAGTCTGCCTTCGAAAGATGACTTGGATAGCTTTGAAACACGTATTAGATTTCAAATTTTTCATAATGATTCCATTACACAGGGAAGAGTTCTAACTTACGGTATATATATCTCTCAGTAACACATTCGGCTGACGACAACTGTATCTGCAATTCAGTAGAAATAGACTTTTCTCTGAGTAATGGAACATCTGAAATCTATTACAGTTTCAGAGAAGAGAACAACATTTACAGCATAGTTTTTCTACTACGAAGACCAACAGACATTACATATATCAATTGTTATGCTGAAATTTTACTTTGAACAGAACCATTTAGATCATGTCGTTTTCCAGGAAGTGATAGTGATGGAGTGGAGAAATTCAGATCCGATAATACCACAGTTAATAGTGGGAACACTGCAGAGGTATCATTCAATGGATCAGCCTACGTCGAGTTTGTTGTAACGTCATCAACTGGTGATTTAGGGCTACAGCTCATGATTACAGCACAAAAAGCTAGTGGTAATATTCAGTGATTACGTATTTTTAGATTAATATTATTTTATAGAACCAATCTTTTTGTATCTTCTTGTACAACAGATTTTCGTCAGTACTCATCGTATTTTACTCGGTGATTAAGTTTACAGATTATACTTTAAATCTTTACTTAATATTGTTGTTTAAGTTGAAATGTGTCACAACAATTATTTTTTCGTAAATACTAAATACGTAAAATTTGGAATATAGACAAGGTTATGAGCTTTTTTTTATTTCTTCTACTATTGCTTTGATATAATTGATGCTATATTGCAATAACTATGCAGTGTACTTTATAAGTCACCAGACCATCATTGAATGGTGAAGCTAGTTTTTCAACTTTAACACTAAAGATAGTTCAATATTGAACTTATTTCAAACGAATACTTGTCTCATCATTTCTTGGCAGACAATACCGAGGCCTGCAGTGCCAATGGAAAAGTCGTGGAAGCAACTAAGGATGTCCAGTACTTTACCAGTACAAACTTCCCCAAGGAATATGGAGGGTACGTTTATAAAAGACAGTGTGAGAAACTTGTTTTACATATGAGCTATAAAAATACACGCGACATGTCGTAATTTGGTAGTTTTCTGATATATTTGTGATGTTGATATACACTTAATGGTGCTCTATTGATGAATGGATGGCGACAAAAAACTGAAATCTAATATCCTATTTTGGTCTCAATTGTGAGTCTTGAATTCGTTGCCAAATGGTTGAATAATCACCCATGTATAAATACCATCTGCTTAAGAAGACCATATTCTCCTGATCTAAAATGGCCTAGGTCAACACTACTTGGCCTATATATAAAGGCCACTTGGCTACAATTAATTTTACCTTTGTCCCTTGGGTAGTCTCTAAAAGCAGGTGTGACTGTATTTATTGTTGTTTACTGACAGGAACGAAAACTGCCATTGGTTTTTATCTGGTGGAAATTCAGGACAAAAAATAATTCTAACGGTCGAGTTCTATGACATAGAGGGGTCAACTGGATGTGCTAACGATTATTTGAAAATTGAAGGTAACTATACTTGTGTGTATCGGTGGATAATGCTGTATTTGTCATCAGATATGATTATATTTATTTATGTATAAATTACTATTAATAATTGTGTCCATGAACATAATAATCCAAAAAGAGTGAAAATAACATGAATTCATATCTACATATGGTAAGTTCGTTTAATGAACCAAATCGATAATGTTTGATAAACTTGTTTATATTTTGATGTAACATTTCCGCAGGTCCATCAACACCTGCCAGTCAAACATGTGGAGAAAAAATTTCAACCATCCTCTCATTACATTTAACGATACAAGTTTGAACGTCAGTTTCATCAGCGACGACGAAGATTTCTATCACGGATTTGTATTTAGCGTCGTCCTCGACAAACCATGTACAGATAACACTTCAACTATGCTGACGGCCGACGTTGACGTAAAAAGTTTTACTTCTCCGTATTATCCTGCGAACTACACATGGTAGGTCAAATACACATCTCATTTGCAGACTGTATTTTTCTACTAATGTAGGGAAATACAAAATGTACG
This sequence comes from Argopecten irradians, assembly GCF_041381155.1. Lineage (NCBI taxonomy): Eukaryota > Metazoa > Mollusca > Bivalvia > Pectinida > Pectinidae > Argopecten > Argopecten irradians. The sequence goes on along the minus strand of NC_091137.1, from coordinate 27,169,504 downwards.
TGATGTCTTACCGCACCTGAACATAATTTGGTTGAAAACCAAAACAATGAACGCCATAAATATACTTAAACCAAGCTTTATTCATTATCGATATCCTACAACTACGAACTAGTGCCTGCAAAACATACCTTCCCATGAAAAACCATAATTTAATTTAAGGTACTTCTAATTTTCCCCCTTACCATATTTGCACTTATATAGGCCATAGCAATGTCAGGAAGGATCCTAAGAACACGGAACTGACCGCCTGTGTATAACATACACTTAATGGCACATCAGCTCCCCCCCCCACCCCCACCCCCCACCCCTCCAGGTAAAGCATGGGTTGGTCTCAATCTTCCCAAAGTAATTTTGAGTGAGAGCAATCGTAGAACAATCCAGTTGGTGCTCTGCCATTTTGTGCATATCAGCACTGTGCATATCAGCCTTGTATCTATATACATGTATCACATTATATAGATATTCCATCTATAAATCTGTTGCTGTCCCCTGGGTAAATCATATAACATATGATTTTTTCCATGCTGAACAAAAACTGCCCAGTGGTAATTAGCACCAGTGAAGTTACTAGATCGCCCCACCTGATGCCTCAGGAGTGAACTAATTTTAGTTTTAAACTAAAATTCTTATCTCCCCATGGTAAACATGGATGAAACCTAACAGAGCCTACCATGTCCCACCTGGTTTTCCTCGGGAATGGACTAAAAGTCCTGTCCCTCCATGGTAAATCATGGTTGAGACCTAACCGAGAACTAGATTGAAGTCATATTTGGTTGCATGCGAGTCCGAATCCCTAGGACCCTGCCACAAGAGACGGTCTATACCGACTCTCCCAATTCAATCAAGGCCTCCTAATTCACGGACCCCCTCCCCTTTTCTAGGAATCCCAATGCAACTTAAACTTACTATGTTAGCCTCACCCCAACCCCCAAACCTTTTAGTTTGTATTGTCGGAAGTTATTATCTCTGCACATCTGTTCGTCTGAAAGCGGTTCTTTTTAATTGTGCAGTGATTTCTTAAAAAAAGTTCAGGAGCCTGTGTCACTTGCTTAGGGCAAATTAATTCAGTTAGTACTTAATATTGTTAGTGATGCTAGTTATTAGCTACAATATTATAGGTACAAATATATGTATGTCATCTAAACTCTTGTATCCAAATATTAAGATATTAGCACAGTTGCCTGATGGGGCTGAAAACATTAGCAAAACAAAATGCAATGTTTATGTTTCTAGTTCTGCTATCTACATGATCATGAATCGACACATCTTTAAATGGTTTAATTATGGATATACATGTATATACCACATATTCTAAACTTTTCTACAGTTTTGACGACTCAATATCAACAATTAAATTACATTAAGCCATTCCCAATTAACTTACAAAATGAACACCATGACATACCAGTGACCATTTAAGTTAAAATAACATGCTAATTTTACATGCCTTTAACTGATGAAAGTAATGAGTATCGAAACCAGCATCACAAATGAAATCATGATCAACACTACTTCTTTCTTGCACCTACATGCATGAATGTGTGACTCATAAAATGAAAGTAATATGAAAGCAAATTGAATCACACAGAATATTACTTTACCGTATAATTTTAATTGACCTTTAATGATTAGTTGTCCAACTGAGAAATTACAATGCAGTTATGTACCTTAAATCCCATATGTATATTTATTTCATTTATTCATTGTAGGAAAGAGGAAGTGTGTGCCTTTGCATACAAACAAATTTCTAGCTATACATGTAACTATAGCTATTACCTAATAGACTTGTAGATGTATCATTTCCTGAACTGTGAATCAAAGTTAATATATAAGGTCCCATGATGTAACTGTTATAGTTAAAAATTCGAATTTGTCCAAATAAGTAGAACACAAAATGATTGAGGTGATTATATAATTTAATATATCCTGCTTGTTGGTAAATCATTTGCTGATCAGATTTAAATTTGTTCCTGTATGTACACGTCTGTTATACCTCTACTTATTATGCTTGCATTATATAAAACACAAGACCTGGCACACAAATGCTCTAGTCAAAGTATGACGTCACATATTGGGACAATGCACATGCATAGCATTACTCATTTTAAATTCTTTTTTGTTTTAATTATTATTTATTATGGAAATACTTAACTTGCTTTCTAAATATGATTATCACTTTAATATATGATTGATATCACCGAGAGTAACTCTGTCCCTCCCCGTAAGTGTTTAACACAACTGTCCTAATATTGAGAATTCATTAATGAAATCTCCAAGAACATAAAATTATTTAATTATTAACGAGGGTTGACTTATATAACTACTTCATTTGGAGTTGAAATGTCTGTTAGTTGTGTCATGCATTAGTTTGAATGATAGTTGTAATAGGAACATGAATAGTATCATTCTTATAAAATGTGAGGCAAAAAAACTGTGATTTAATTTTAAAACTATCTCATTCTTTACCTGTAGAATTATGTTCCTTGAAACAGCAGATATCAAACTATGAATTCAATGACTACATATTTAACTTTTATTATTATAATTATATATCATACCAATATATATGAATATCATAAAATTAATACAAATTTCTTCCCCGTTTTAACTATATATTAATAAAGAACTACATTTTAAAATAAATGTATACAATAACAATTACAATCCACTATTATTTAAGTGTTTATCTAGGGAAACTGACAACCAGCTAGGAATACATGTATACACGTTCCGGTACGTCCATTTCAATTATAGTTTGAATCTAGTAGAACAAGTGAATCAAATTGATTGTCTGATTTGGTTTCCAGATGATTACTTGAGAACGAATTTATGAATTTTAATCAATCTTCACACAATGGTAGCATGTGCGAAATGCAGCTTGGGATCGAATTTGGGGTCAGAAGGTCAACTACAAAGGCCACTGTTGATTCAAGAGATTGCTCCATGTTTTTTTCCGTACGATAACTTTAGAACATATCAACATGATTTGTTCACAACACAGTTTGGAATTTAATTTGGGGTCAAAATATAATTGAAAATTTATTATCGAAAAATAGATTGTTTCACAAATTGCAGTTGTCGGACTAATACAGCTTCACAACACATCAACAGAATTTGTTCAAATTTCATACCATAATATCATAACTGAACAATAATAACTTACCATACATTAGAAAATGTAATTTACAGTAGGGAACGTGTGTTCCTTTTTGCAATACTTGCTGTAAGCGTATTGTTTCTTATCTGTTTGTTTTTAAGGAACCGACAGACTGGTAACTACACCTGTGAGTGGCACATTGAGGCTAGTGATGGGACAGCTGGTATTCTACTGTACTTGGACATAGGTGGACTGAGTAGTGGGACTGTTCTTAATGTTTATCAAGGTATAGTCCAGTAAAGATAGGGTGTTACCCTAAAATAATTGCAACATAATTTTTTCTTGTTTTTCATACAGATCTGACTTTGTTTTATACAAGAAAAAAGTCGCCACAAATAAAAATTTGGGAAAGTGTTTTTCTTGACCCCCAAAAAATCAGAAAAATAGGGATATTTGCATAATTTGCCAACTTTGAAGCCAAATATAAACTTACATGGTTATCATGAGATATTATAAAATTAATGTATGACAAGAACGTTATAAGGACAGCACAGATTGCTAAAAACATAAGTTGAAATCAACACAGGGAAAAAGTATGACAGCATGAAATTTGCATAATTATGTCCTTGCAACAGCCAAATATGCTTTTGTTGGATTGTTAAGATAAAAAATTGTTATTATCAACAATACCATTGATACTCATTTTGGTGGAATCTTTTTTAAATAAAACTTGTTGATTAAAGGCTTTAAAAATAAAACATTTTACTTTCACTACCTGAGATAATATGGTTGCTCAGAGTTGGTATTTTGGCCTTTTCCAAGGACATTTTGAAGTCCAAATTGAATAATATGTCTTTTTCATTCAAGAATTTTTCAGTAAGTACCGTCTCAAGTGTTTAGATAGTTATTAATTCAGATTATATGTAGGCTATATTCACATGAAAGAGACTACTATATCAAGATATCCCCAAATATAAAGGACGTGAGGTCGATCAAATCCTCATTTAGTGCCAATTTGACTAAACTTCTCTAAACGGCGATGTCCTTAAATTGAAATGTCAAAAATGTGAATATCTATTTTGTGACTAATCAGATTGCAAAATCCTTTGGCAGATATTACCACCATAATGGAGCGCTCTTTATAAAGTGAGATTAAAGTTTCTTTTTGATCAAATATTTGCATAGGTCAGTTTTTCATTTTTCCATAATGGAACTGGATGGGGGTTATATAATTTTCAATGAGATAAAGGAATAGAATAAAAGTTTAAGTTCAATTTTATAGATGTAAACATCACAGTTCTGATTTATATACTGTCAAAATTTTATGACAAACGAATAAAGCATATTCGAAAAATTAAGATTTTTGTATTGCAGATTTATGGACCTAGACATATTTTGGTATTCAGCGAAATTAACGTGATAGGAAGTTTTTACTACTAAATAAGATGTGCATATTTATACCGTTTTTACAACAAATGATAAAAATAACAAGTACAAAATATACAAAAAGGATATAACATATTTGGAAGCATTTGCTTTTTTATTTTCCGAAATATTAACTACCAAAATGGGTGTTTTGCCAAAAATCTAAGTATAAAAACACTTCAAATTGGCACGATTAGTCAACTTGACATTTCCTTGACAATTATAAATTATATAGGTTTTTCTAGTTAATGTATTATCGATCATGCATTGATATCAAAGAAAATGTTATTCTTTAAGGCATAAAGCATAAACTGATATAGTTCAGGGTAAGATTTTATAAATGTTTGCATCTAAAAAGAACAAAAACGGGAGCTAAATTCAAAAGGTTTTGAGCCGTTTTCATCCTTCTTTATTTCTTGGATTGACTGGAATTATTGTATCATTTCAACTTATTTCTACTAACCTCAAGTTTGTCTTACTTTATACCCGAATTCATATTTCAAGTATTGCAAAAATAGCATATATTTTACTTTAAAAGTGGTCAAAATGTAATTTCTATATATTTTCTTATTTTTCGGGTGTTGAAAAAAAGACTTTCCGAACATATGATTTTTGGTGACTTTTTCCATGGTAAAATACTAAGATCCTCCATCCCAAAAAGCAGAAAACAAAATTGCCTCTATTTTTCGTATTTTTACTGGACTAGTAACCATTTTGTCATTTATCTGACTGGCGTCTAAAATAATGTTTTTTATTTGTCTGAATAGTTATCATGGTAACCTGTTAGTGATTTGTTTGAATGGTCTTAATGACTACTGAACGATCAGTTTGGCAGTGGTTTGAAAGTTAACCAAGGTAATCAGTTTGCCATAGGTCTACATCTTCAAACACAAATTTCAATCTACCAAAGAATTGCATATGAGACATACAACCATATACTCGTTACAAATTACAACGAATCTTAACTTCGAGGAAAAGGGAGTGTAAATCATAAACTTTTATGTCATTCCAGATGTTTTTATTGGGAACATTCTTCTTTAATTGAAAGTTAATCGCAAGAGTTTTGTGCTCTGAGAAAAGAAAAAACCACATCGTGGACAATTAAACCAATTTAGTTCTTGCGTTTAAGGGAAAACCAAGAAAGATTATTTTATTTGTACACGTAATAGAAGTATGAATGTATATAACAGCTTCTACAAGAAAACTTTGGACTTGTAAATGGTGAATATTCAATACCACTGCCACGTTATCATTGCCAGATACTTACTTAGTATTTTGATTATCAATCATTGTTATCCCCCGCTTTCTCCGAAACGGGGAATATTAATTTGGGGTTGTCCGTCTGTCTGTTCGTCTGTCTGTAACACTTCGTTTCCCTGCAATAACTAACAAATGTTAACCGATTTTCTTCAAACTTGGTAACAGGGTTTAGTGCCTTAGTGTCTTGCCAGGTTCGATCAACTCTTTCAGCGGAATATTTATTAGAGTTATTGCCCTTTTATTTACTACAAATGTCATTTTTCTGCAGTTTCTGTGTAATAACTAACAAATGTGAAAACTTATATTGTTAAAACTTGGTAACAAAGTTAAATGCACTAAGGGCTTAGCCAAGTTCTATCGCTACTTTTGGCAGATCTTAATTAGCAGAGTTATGGCCCTTTGATTAAAAAAAAGTCATTTTCTGCCACTTCCGTACAATAACTGAAATAAATATTAACCGATTTTCTTCAAACTTGGTAACAAAGTTAAATGTCTTAAGGGCTCGCCATGTTCGATTGCCATGACATGTTTCAACCAAGGTTTCTTTACCTACAATATGTCCTGAAAACGGGGGATGGAATATCGACTAATTTGCTTTTTATTCTTGTACAAGGATGTGACAACACTGGAACCAAACTCTATCCCTCGTCTGCCGCTAACCCAACAATGGCAACGCCAGCAGTTCAGCTAGAACTTGCTGCTGGGAACTCAACCTTCGTTGAGTTTTCTGTTAATTCAGCGGAAGGTCAAGGGTTTCAGATACAGTATCTCTCTATAGCTGCTACTGGTATGTTTTATAATATATTTTTTCATAACAAAAGTTTTTTAATCAGAAATTAACCTTAGCATGTCTATTTGAGATGACCAGATACAATGAATTGTACTTATATATAAATGGTTTGATGTATTTGCTTCACATACTCTAAGATAGCTAAAACAAGCAAAATATTAAAAAAACTTCCTTCCATATCTTATATTTAGATAAATACGAAAATACTGCAAGCATGGATTAAAAAAATTGTTGTCCACGTCTTTTCCTGTATTCCTATATCATTGGATATTTGTAGAATTTTTTAAGTAAATGTGGTGTTAAGACAATGAAAGCATAAGACATATCAACGGGTAAATAATGGTTAAAAACTTTCTCCCATGTGCTTAGTGTAAATAACTCTTATCTGTAAATGGTACAGTTACTAGTACATCGGTAACCAACAGGCTATTTTCAATCTAATTGCAAAAAAAAACTTCCCGTTGTACAGACGTTTGATTAATTTTATTGCATTTCAATGCTTGGATGTTTTATTATGATTTTGTGTTGGCATTTAACAGATAATACTGCTGCATGCGGAGCCTCAGTGTCATCCCCAGTAACATTAAAGGCAAACGATACGGTTCAATACGTGACCAGTTCTAACTTTCCAGAACCTTACTTGTCGTAAGTTATATTGGAATTTGTTTTAAAGCCAAAAACCGCTACATTTCGTTTAATTCAAGAACCTATCAGAATATGGTTACGTTTTGATCATTTAAAGTACTATCCACTGTGAAATTATGATGATATTGGTATACCTATGTTAACTATGTCCAGATCTTTGCAATGCTTCTGGAATATTACGGATGGCGGCACGGATCGAGGGGTGATTGTGACCGTGGAATTCAACCATTTTGCCTCATCTTGTCAAGATTATATTGAGATCACACCAGGTAAATTTTCATAGCTAATAGAATTGGCTTCAAATCAATCGCTATTTACTTTTTCTTATTTATTACTTGAAAATAGAAAATCTGGGGTTATAAATTTTGGATACCTACGTTCTGAGGTTTTGGTCTGACAATGGAATTTGGATTGTTTGGTTTTTTCAAAAGTTATCAAGTTTAAAGGGAAGCATATATGAATTAATAAAAATAAAATGTCTAAGTGACGGCAGTTAGATATTTCTAATTAGGTTACCCAATCGAAGAACGAAAAATGTGTTTCATACCTTTTCAGGTTTCGATATGACTGGCACGAAAGTTTGTAGCGACACTTTCAACATCTCGCCAATGGTTTTAAAAAATACTTCATTTCAATTAATGTTTAATTCTGATGCAACAAACAACGCCAGTGGATTTGTGATCAGTTATATACTGGATGCACCGTGTAAGGGGGAGATAACTCAGATAAAGGCTGAACTACCTATAACGACAATTTCATCACCAGATTATCCCGCCTCGTATTCCGGGTAAGAAAATCATATCTTCGCGATATTTGGGGTAAAAAACATTACTCAGCGATTTATCACAATATATAAATTGTCTTTGATATATATCTAGACCACTTCTACCAACAATAAATTCACATTCAAGTATATTTTCAAATAATTGATTTTGAAATTAAAACCTAGTTTTCTATCATTTAGTTTACGTAGAATCAACTCTGCATTGTGTTGACATATATAGTGTGAAATTGGTTTTTTCAATGTTTTCATTAATTTCTTTTCGACCAAAAGCATGCAATGGATTTTTACAAAAGCGACACAGTAATCATTCAAAACGCCGAAATCTTCACTGATTACGATACATAGAAAAGAGTAGAATATTATTTTGCTATTTCTCTATTAATATTATGAAATATCCTAAAAACGGTATGTGGTGATATGTATCTAAAATGTTATGAATTTAATGCCAGCATTCCTAAATTATATTAGAGAAATGAATTTAGTGGTGACACTTCAGTTTCTCCCTTAACAATTAACATGCCTATCAATGATGATACATAACAAATATATCAATGGTTGTTTTAACAGAGTTGGAAGAAGTGGAGGCTACATTTGTAAATGGCACATAGAAGCGGAAACCAGCACCACAGGGATTTTAATCAAATATGCATTTGATAGACTACAACGTGGAGATGCATTGGTCATGTATGAAGGTAATCAACAACAGTTTATGTATTGTAAGTCCATAAAATCGAAACGTCAAATAGATATTCATATTCTCCGTCTTGTAGATAAGCTCTGACTGTTACTTGTTAGAATATCATGCAATTGTGGCCTACTACGATGCGAAATAGATGTGAGAAGAAAAGTTTTTATTGTTTGCCAACACTATAAACATTTTGTTTCAAAATCAAGTTGTATTCTATATTTTTATACCAGTGTAATGATCCTACAAGTCTGTCTTCTCAAGATGACTGGAATAGCTTTGAAGAGCATATTAGATTTCAAATAATCATAGCAATTAAATTACACAGGTAAAAGTTCTGACCTCGGTATATCACTCTCTCTTAGTATCTCGGGACTGTCCATCTGCCCGTGCCATTTCACTGACTTCTCAGTAACACATTCGGCCGACGACGACTGTACGTGCGATACAGTATAAATAGACTTTTCTCTGAGTAATGGAACTTTTGAAATCTAATGCAGTTTCAGAGAAGAGAACAACATATTCAACATAGGTTTAAAGCACGAAGACATGTTGTTTAGACCAACAAACCTTACACACAACAAATGTGTTACGCTGAAATTTTACTTTGAACAGACAAAGAACAGTTAAGATCGTGTCGCTCGTTATCTTTTTCATTACAGGAAGTGATAGTGCTGGAGTGGAGAAATTCATATCCGATAATACCAAAGTTAATAATGGGAACACTGCAGAGGTATCATTCAATGGATCAGCCTACGTCGAGTTTGTTGTAACGTCATCAACTGGTGATTTAGGGCTACAGCTCATGATAACAGCACAAAAAGCTAGTGGTAATATTCAGTGATTACGTATTTCTATATTAATATTATTCTATAAGACCAATCTTTTCACCACTTCTCATCTTTATTACTAACGTATTTCACTCGATGTTTAAGTTTTACAAATTATAGTTGAGATATTTTCTTAATTTTTGTTCTTTAAGTTGAACTGTGTCACTACAATTAATTTTCGTAACTCCTAATACGTAAAACTGAGAAAATCAACTAGGTTTTAAGTATTTCTGTTTTATTTAATCCACTGTTGCTTTGATATAATGGATGCTATATTGCAATAACTGTGCAGTGTACTTTATAAGTCACCAGATTCAAAGATTTAAAGATTGTTCAATATTTCAAACGTATTCTTGTCTCATCATTATTTGGCAGACAATACGGAGGCCTGCAGTGCCAATGGAAAAGTCGTGGAAGCAACTAAGGATGTCCAGTACTTTACCAGTACAAATTTCCCTCAGGAATATGGAGGGTACGTTTATTAAATAGATTGTGAGAAACTGGTTTTAAATATGAGTCGTAATTTGGTGGTTTTCTGACATATGGGTGATGTTAATGAACATGAAATGACGCTTTATTTATGAATGGGTGTCGACTAAAAATCTTATAGCTGATATCTTGTTGGTCTCAATTGCGAGTCTTGAACTCCTTGCTAAATGGTAAAATGATCACCCCTGTATAAAGACAATCTGCTTAAAAAGGCCATATTCTCATGATCTAATATGGCTAATTTCTACTTGGCCTTTGAATAAAGACCACTTGGCTAATTCTATCTCTGTCCCTCGGGTGGCCTCTTAAAACAGGTGTGACTGTATTTGTTGTTATTTACTGACAGGAACGAAAAATGCCATTGGTTTTTATCTGGTGGAAATTCAGGTCGAAACGTAATTCTAACGGTCGAGTTCTATGACATAGAGGTGTCAACTGGATGTGGTAACGACTATTTGAAAATAGAAGGTAACTATACTTGAATGTATCGGTGGATTATGCTGTATTTGTCATCAGATATGATTATATTTATTTATGTATAAATTACTATTAATAGTTGTGTATATTAACATAATAATCCAAAAAGAGTGAAGATAACATGAATTCATATCTACCTATGGTTAGTACGTTTTATAATCAAAATCGATAATGTTTCATAAACTTGTTTATATTTTGATGTAATATTTCCACAGGTCCATCAACATCTGCCAGTCAAACATGTGGAGAAAATTTCAACCATCCTCTCATTACATTTAACGATACAAGTTTGAACGTCAGTTTCATCAGCGACGACGAAGATTTCTATCGCGGATTCGTATTTAGCGTCGTCCTCGACAAACCATGTACAGAGAGTACTCCAACTATGCTGACGGCCGACGTCGACGTGAAAAGTTTTACGTCACCATATTATCCTGCGAACTACACATGGTAAGTCAGGAGCGCGCCTCATTTCTTGGCGTTTATATTGATGTTGGGAAGTAGTTGATATCTAACCGCGTGTGAAAATAATATGTAATTACATTAAAGTAATGTAATTTCGTATTCGTTTTGTTTCAAAGCGCACAATATGATATTAGAGTTAAATTTCATGCGAATTTCACTTTAACGGCATGTCGCTTGAACATTTGATATTTGAACATGGACATGTATCCTGTGATTTAGCTCTCCAAAAGCATATGTCGGCCTATAATAGAGCCGAAATTTAGGGATGTTTAACATACTCGAGTATGAAACCTAAAAGTTCGATTGTCCGAGTAATACCTCTGTCGACCCGAAAGTTGCCAGTCGAAGGCAGCCTTCGAGTTTTTTCTGAATTCCGAATCGTATCACGTGACTGACGTCGACACGACCTGCACGGGTGAGTCAGGTAACTAGCGTGTTTACGGTTTCCTTTTGGCTAATATTAGCAAATCATGCTGGAATATGTCCACAGAATGAGTACTTGAAACATCTACTCCACATACTGCCGTAAAATATTGTCTGTATCAAATAGTTTAATGTTCTAGCATTATTTTCTTTATATATTAAGTCTGCTGGGATCGACCACATGTTTTGTTTATGAAAAATTGCTGATATTTTCTTTTGGTTTCACAACTCTCGTGTTATTTTGAGACTGTCGCTGCGATTTTCGGAAGAGTTTAGAATGAATTTGCATCTTTCGAGCCTATTTGCACGTGCACAAGTTATAAAAATTTTTACTTTGATAATTAAAAATATTTTCAGCTGCAACTTTATAAAAAGTGATAAAGTTAAAAAGTTTAAGCCTCAGACAGACGAAAAAAAATGTGTATAACACTTATACAGTTTTCACTGACAAAAAGAGCATAAATTATAGACCATACAATTTTAAACAGTTAACAATAATTGTAGATATACTCTGAGTCTCCGCTATTCTCATTGGCTAATACAGGTTTATATGAGGTTCGATATACAGCATACCGACTCGTTTTCTTTTGTAGGAAAATCTAGTCAATATTCCTTATATGAGTGACGTCATTAACCAAACGTTGAGTCTTCATGTGGCAATTAACATATGATATTATAATTCGTTTAATATTTGTAAAAGGAGCTACACATCTGATATTGAAATTAAGGACCTTTGATTCGGTCCATATGGTGTTAAACCGCCTTGGTAGAATCTAAAATAATAACCTCTAGCAAGGCGGTATAATATCCTATGGACCTCAACATAATTTGGATATACCATACTTCCAGTAGAAAAAATAACTTAAGGAAGACATTTCCCCATTAAATATTCACGGATACTTTAAGTAAACAGCGTTCAGTATTATGTTTGTTGTGAAGGAACCGTCAGACGGATAATTACACGTGTGAATGGCACATCGAGGCTAGTGATGGAACGGCCGGAATTCTACTTGATCTCGATATGAGTGGACTGAGCAGTGGCACATACCTTAACATCTATGATGGTGAGAATTTGCCTTAGTCCTGAAACATACCATAATATATATGGTGAGAATGACCATACTTTAACACATACAGTTGTACGTACCTTCACATATATGTTGGTGAGAATTTGTGTTAGTTTTTAATTAATCTGAGAATATGTATATCGCAGGTATGAACGTAAGATTGAATATACGAAATCTCATACGAAAATGATTAAAGTAGTTGATATACTTTTTAACATCGACGATAATGACTCATGACTCAAGTGTCAATTAGCGACGTAGTATTGACACATGTACAAAAATAGATGATATTAAGAATTAGAATTGACTGATATGGTAACTTAACTAACTTGACTTTATCTTTGTATAAAATGATATGTTTGTAGGATTTAATGATATCATTTACAATGGTAGTAAGGCTTAATATCGAGTTGACAGATACTTATGCTTAGTATGGTATAAGACTTCAGTGTACAATCAAATACCTTACCTAAAAATTTTATTTGAAGGTTCATTAAATTATCTTCTTTGTGACATTGTACTATTATGCTCACTCTCATTTGTTCTTTGGTACTACCAGGGTCTGACAATACAGGAACGAGGCTCTATCCGACAACAAATGCAGCCCATCCTGCTACTGCAGAACGTGTCCAAATCGCTACGGGGAACAGTGCTTTTATCGAATTCATTGTTGGTTCTACTGGAGGTCAAGGGTTCAGAGTACATTACATCTCTATTCCAGCGACAGGTACATCTGTTATTAATTCAAATACAGATACAATATGTTTTATTCAAATTCAGATACAATATGTTATATTCAAATTCAGATACAATATGTTCAAATACAGTTACAATATTTTATATTCAAATATTCAGATACACTATGGTCTATTCGAATACAAATACGTTATATGTTATCATGGATTCTTATTCTTTGTCCGTTCTTTCATCTGTTTTTGTTATTCCTTAACGAACCCCATAAACGTATTTTTCCGTATATGTTTTAGATAACACTGAAGCATGCGCTGGGAATCCAGGCATCGAACTCAACGCAACAGACTCCATACAATATATAACGAGCAGTAATTTTCCACAAGTATATAATGGGTAAGGATATTACAATGAATCGATGTACATTTTAGGCTTATAGTATGAACGTATTATTTAGCCCAATCAAGTTAAAGAATAAAAAATCAATTTAAAAAAGTTAGCGTAATAATGAATCCGCGTTAATCACCCTTATGACTTAAACATAGCAAACAACAGGTAACATGTAAGGTACATTTACAGTATATGTTTCTTACTTTTAGGGTTTATACTACCGTAACTTTCATTATGTCATATCGATCCGTTCTGTGAGCAATGTGATTCTACGCTTGTATTGACTGACTTACTTCGATTGCTAAAGTAACCCCTTAACCAGCTATTTTTACTAGGTAAAAACAGTATTCAAAACATCAGAAAATAACTAATTTTCTCTAAGTTTCTGGCTTTCTGATTGGCCTATTCATTTTTTTCATTCCTCGATGAAAAAAAAATCCGAGAATGGAGCGGAAACCCGACGTTATCGTGACGTCACAATAGAAACATTGACGTTGCGTATTGATTTGGAAAAAATAATCCCTTGGAAAAAATCAATGGAATCGTACGTGTAAACGTATTTCATTTTATAAAGTAGCCTGGAAAATTGATTATAAGCATTGAAGTCACTCTTTTTTAATTTCATCGGGTTATGAAATAAAATTTGTTTGCAAACTTTTGTGAAAATCAATGCTTAATTGAAAAGGTAATATACATTTGCTTTCAGAGGTTTAACGTGCAAGTGGGAAATAAATGATGCAGCGTCTGGCAGGGGAGTTTTCTTGAACCTCATTGCCTACCATATTGAATGTCCAAATGACAAATTGGATTTGACAGGTCCGTAATACATTACTTAAATATCTTAAAAGCCTACGTTTGAATAATAATTCGTATTTATTACGTTACTGAAAAAGACTTTCAAAATGGTTAATGGGTTAAAAATGTAAAATAGAAAACAATCTGATGTTATAATTTTTGTACTACACGACAGGAACGTGTAATTCTTCGATAAATAATTTTCTTCCTCTGTACATGTTTTGTCTTTTTCTTACATTTTTAAATGCTGTATCACAGGTGGCGATGGCATACCAACAACGAAATGTAGTGACGATCTGGTGTTATCGCCGGAGAATTTTACCAGCAGTAGTAGTTTTATTTTGGACTTCGTTTCAAACGCAGCTGTCAATAAACACGGATTTGTATTAAGTTATATACTAGGACCGCCTTGCAATGGAAGCGATATCCTGCTGGTGGCAAATGAAAACATTCAGGAATTATCCTCTCCTTTTTATCCCGACAATTACCCCAGGTAAGAGCCAATGTAGGTACAATTGAGTTCTAAGTGACACTATTTTTTAAACTCATGAATATCTTTTAATGATAACATACTTCCTGAACAGATATCTTACTTCTACCGAGTTACTTAGCGGTTAATTAATTGGTGGTAGGGCAATCTAAAGAAATGTCGATGTTGAACTTTGGGTCAGATATTTGCTAATAATAACGAACCGATAACTTGGAATAATTATCTGTCAACTTTGCGCTTGCTTGAAGATTGACTCACACATATCGTTGTTATATTAATTATATGTTTAGATATTATAATTATGGTTGCAATATTTCTTTTTTTATTGTATGACTTGAAGGTTATTTTGAATATGATTACAAATGGTGTCAAATTGTAATATGGTACAAGTATTTTCGCATCGCCTTATTAACTTCCTATTCATTTTATCTTTGTTTCAGTGCTATTCCGATAGGATCCTATATGTGTGTTTGGCGAATCCAATCATCTGATAATGTCGCCAAACTACTACTTACCGTCGAAGCTCAAAACTTGACTGAGGGGAATACTTTGGAGATTTTCCAAGGTATACACTAAATGAAGTGTTTAATCATACCAAAAGCAGGATTAAACAGTTTATCATGTATAGTCGGTTATTTTGGTCGGGTCAAATTGTTCGTGATTTAAACTCAAATCGATGAAATTAAACTTTAGTGGTTTTAAATTTGGCTATAAGAGTATACATGTATCAATATTTCGCGGATCAAAGTTTCGCGATCATAACAATGTCCACAGAAAACGCATAAATACCGTCCCCGCGAAATTGCATATAGACCATTCCCGCTAAGTCGCATATAGAACATCCTCACGAAAACAGCAGGCTTTACGGTATTGGTAACCCTACAAACGGGTTTCCAGTAAACGCCAAAATTGTTAATATCAAATTCTTTACACTATTCTTACAAAATTGCTTACATGTATCACAGAGACATAAAAGACATTGTCAAAAGTGTCATACATTGTTTATCAAATGTCCATCTATTGAGTTCAGCAGGATTTTATTACAGCAGCTCAATCTGGTTTGATGTTTGGTTACAGATAATATTGGAGGCACATTACTGACCTCACAATTGGGGACGGGATTGTCTCCTGGGATGACGGCAGTGGTTCGATTCTCTGTTACTAGCTCCGGAAGTAGTGGGTTCATTATAAAGTACGCGGAACAGAGACCTGTTGGTATGTACAAACGAAATGTATTGTTGTTTAACATACTTTGTATATGATTTATTTTTTAGTTTCATATTGCGTTCTGTGTTTCCTGTAATAGACGATATAAGAAGAATAATGCTGATCCATCTATTATTATGTTTTATTATGAGCACTACATATGGTTATGTAAAATGCAAACCACAGTATGTATGATTTATACAGATACAACACAGGCATGCAGCGATACAAACCTACAGATAACTGCGACCTCAACCCCGGCTTATCTCACAAGTCCTAACTTTCCAGATTTATATCCAAAGTAAGTTCACGTTTTTATCTTAAAATCAAAGTTATTTTAAAAGAGAGCTATATCATTAAAATAAAATAATGCTACTATATCTGCTGTAATAAGCATCTTATTTGTTCCAATGTTTACAAAAGGTGTACCGACGATGTATTATTTTATTTTTATTTTATATGATATATTTTGAAAATTATAATTCATAATAAGTAAATAATGTATAGTTAATTTTAACGACATAGGAATATTGAAATAGCGGGAACATTTTTAGAACGATTCCGTCTTTGCATATTACAAAGTAACCCCCCTTACGGGTAGGTATCCATTGTGACCGACATTCATGTTTTTTTCTCTGAAAAGTATCACGTTACGATCGCAAACACGTGGCGTCATAATCAAAACCTACCCACAAGAGCAGATAACTCCGTAATATGTAAATACAGAATATCGATGTTGCGACAAGTGCTAAAGCATATTACCTCAACAATATGTACGGTGTTTTGTTCTACAGTGATGAGAACTGTACATGGAGTATCGATGACGGTGGTACGTACCGTGGGATCATCCTTCAGCTACTTGTGTATGAGATCCAGAATTCTACAAACTGTGAAAAAGATCAACTAGTAATACGTCAAGGTCTGTTCATAAACGTACAGAATTCTGCTATTGAGTTATACTTAATGCTATGATATACAGGAACGAATACATGATGTTAGACAGATTTTGTTAAACACACTGTTTTACGTTATAATATTCTGTTTTGTAATTATCTCCTCTAATATTTATGCTTAAATGTCTATTTGTAACAGATGTAAGATAAATATATTTTTTCTTAATTATCAGTCTCCGCCTTGTTCGTGGATAAAATTAATTTGACTGCGCACATAAAGAAAAATCAATCCCTGTGAATAATTACAATTTCACAATATTTCAATAAAATTCCGGTTTTAAGGATCAACAAACGACGAGACGAAGGTTTGCTCCGATACCGTCGTAACAACTACTCAAAATTTTACTGATGAGAGCAGTTTTGAAATCCACTTTAAGACCGATGCAACTGTTACACACCACGGTTTCCAGCTACGTCATATTGTTGGTGCTCCTTGCAATGGTTCAGTAATTGAACTCAACTCCATCTCAGAGCTAAAACAATTTGTGTCTCCTGAATACCCTGCCTACCCAGGGTAAGTTCAAATGCAAATATGAAATGATTTCCTTCGTGCGTTTTTCCTTATTTTTTTTTTTATTCATAACGTGATGTCAGCTTATCAAGTACAAATTAACATTTTAAGTTAATTATTAAGTCGTATATGATTAACATAATTTTTAAAGAAAAAAACTTAACAATTGCAATAACGACGAATCTTTTAAACAAAAACGTGTCGTTACATTAAGTGTATTTTTATTATGTTTTAAAACTATGCCACATATTAATATGCCCCGCTACGGATTAAGTGTTACCTGTGTTTATCTATCGTGTTCCCTCTGCTTTCATTGCGTCCTGTAACATCGATGCCTATATTGCCCCATTTGGTAAAATAATGTTTTTTTCGTTTTCAGAACCTTGTACTCGGGTCCATATACGTGTAACTTTGTGATTAATCCCCAGGATGGAGCTGATGGAAACCTGATGTCATTTAACCTCTCCGGGATTGATGCCGCCGATAATATCGTGATATATGACGGTACGTGTAACCTCGACAATATCGTGATATATGACAGTACGTATAATCTCGAAAATATCGTGATATTGATTGTGCGTTCAACCTAGACAATATCGTAAATATATGACGGTAATGTAAACTCGACAATTTTGTAATATATGACGGTAGTGTAAACTCGACAATATCGTGATATATGACGTTAGTTAGTGTAAACTCGACAATATCGTGATATATGACGGTATCGTAAACTCGACAATATCGTGATATATGACGGCAAAGAAACTCGACAATTTCGTGATTTATGACGGTAGTGTAAACTCGCCAATATCGTGATATATGACGGTAGTATAAACTCGACAATTTCGTGATATATGACGGTAGTGTAAACTCGACAATATCGTGATATATGAAGGTACGTGTAACCTCAACAATATCGTGTGATATATAACAGTACGTGTAACCTCGAGAATATCGTGATATATGAAGGTACGTGTAAACTCAACAATATCGTGTGATATATATCAGTGCGTGTAACCTCGACGACAATATCGTGATATATGACGGTACGCGTAACCTCGACAATATCGTGATATATGACGGTATGTGTAACCTCGACGACAATATCGTAATATATGACGGTACATGTAACCTCGACAACATCGTGATATTTGACAGTATGTGTAACCTCGACAATATCGTGATATTTGACAGTATGTGTAACCTCGACGATATCGTGATATATGAAGGTACGGGTAACCCCGATAATATCGTGATATATGACGGTATGTGTAACCTCGACAATATCGTGATATATGACGGTACGTGTAACCTACTCGAACTTGTTTGTGATGCCATGGCCCTAAATGTTCGCTTAAGGGAAACCATTATATTAATTAAGCAAGATTTTGTTCGAATTACATTTCACTCCAGTGCAGCATAATAGGGCCAAACTCATTGAAAAGAGTTTCTTGTATTCGGTACAGAAATATAATTGCTTTTCGGTCCCTTATTAACATATATTTAATTTAAAACGTTAATCAAATTCAAAACGGATATAGTTTATAATGTTTGCTGTTTGAGTATTGTTTTTTCGGAATTGTTTTCTAACAATCAGTAACACAGCGATTTGCCTTTCAGTGTACGTGACATTAATGCACTTTATAATCTATATTACTATTAATTTATTTCAAGAAACAGTTTAAACTAACTATACAGCTTGACCTAATTTAACTCAAAATTGATAAAATCAAAGACCCTACATAGTTCGAAATATGTTGTTGAAAGCTCACAACTCGAATATACGTCCACCTTTCCACTTCGAATTCATGAGATTCGGACGTATATTGCGAGGAGTTTTGTGTTTCAGCCGCTGCAAAAATTTCATCAAGATCGATGTCTTTTGTTTGTTATGCGTTAGGGAGGAACAACTCTGGGATTCAAATTTTCCCAAGCGCTCGTAGAAAACGTTCCACTGGTATAACCAATCAAGTCGTCGTCCGGAACTCTGGCTCCAGCGCCTTTATAGAGTTTATGGTAAACAGTCCGATGGGAGCCACTGGATTTGTTGTGGATTACGTATCTCATCCAGTTACAAGTATGCTCCATTACTATTCAACATCTGTGCAAACGCAAATATTTAGAAATCTACCATCAACGTAAAAGCTACAACGTTAACGATGAGCTTCCGTCAAAGTTACAACGTAAACGTTGTGAGCCATCAAAGTTGCAACTTTAAAGTTGATAAACACTAAAGAAGAAACGTTCCCTTAATTTGTATGACAAACAATTGAAAATATTTCTTCTGTTTGTTTACGCTTGTATTGGCTATATAAAAATGGTTAAATTAATAAATATCGCAAGTATCTGCTATTTAACAAAGGTATAATTTCACAGAATTGATTCTCTTTACACAGACAATACTGGAGCCTGCAGTACAACCACTTCTCAACTTGTTGCCACTTCTACAATACAGTATATTACCAGTTCCAATTTCCCCGCAATTTATCCCAGGTAAACAGAATACTTAAAAAAGTGTTATTTAGGCAAACGTTGATGTGACTGTTTTCATATCTATAATCTAACGAATACGAATTTTCTGGAAGAGTAGGCGGTCTTGTTTGCATGGCAACCATTGGTGTAGGTTGTAATAAGGGAAATGATGTGATATATATTGATAAGTACATAGCGCCCACTGGTATCAGTATTGCTTCGAATTCATTCTATTTAAAGCTATCGTGATTATTTTTTTTCAATTTCAATGTATTTAAGTGTTTTCTGATATTTTGTAAGTTAACCTACACTTAAAAATATATATGTGGATGTGTCTTTTCAGTGACCAGAACTGCACATGGCACATATCGAACGCTAACTCAGGTATTAATGTAATGTTTACACTAATCACGTATCAGATTCAGGAACAGGGTTCTTCGTGTGATGGAGATAGGCTCAACATACAGCTAGGTTAGTACTGCCATAGTTGATACTCTGTCTTAATATATTTGATGTAGTTCTATATCTGGACATGTTTATTTATATTTATTTGTATATTCCTGACCTGTGCGCAATATATGCCAAAACCTGTATTGTATCGCAGTTGCATTCCTTTCATTGAATTCCATTCCATTGAATAACAGGCGAAGCCTATATATATTCTTCCTGTGGATGAATAAAGTAGTTCTATTTACAAAAATTGTGAAATTTTGAATTCCTTTTGTTTGTGTGCAGGTCCCGGACGAACTCCCAACATCAGGTGTAGCAATGCCTTATCTCTGACACCCGAGGTGTTTAAAGGTAGTAGTATTGACGTAGAATTCCTATCCGACAATACGACCACCATCAATGAACATGGCTTCCTATTCAGCTATATTTTAGATATCCCATGTAAAGGTGGACCTACACAACTTTCAGCTGACACAACAGTTAGGAAATTTAGTACTCCGGAATATCCAAGCAACTATCCGAGGTATGTGAATATCATTTAAACAGGACCAAGTTTCACGAACATTCCATAACATTTAGGAATTCTACCGTAAAATTTCACATAGGAAAGCATTACATATTTGAAGGAATGTTCATTGACATAAGATGTTTCCTAACTGTTGTGGTGCTTTTGTTTGGAGGATTTTAAGTTAAGGAATGCTCGTAAAATTGAGCCTAGATTAAATGTGTGCTATAAATATACATTTGCTATATGTACCTAGCATTGTGCTGGTGGATTTATAAAGCTCTGACGTTTAAATACTCTCGGTTAGCATGTGGCAGTCAATTAAAACACGTTAGAACCCATTAAATATGAATATTTTGCGCCTCCTTGATAATTTGAAAGTAAAGCCGCTAAATTCTATATGATGAACATAAATAGATGTATCTCATTCCATGGGTTTTTAAAGCATTTACGCTGTGGCTTTTTTAATCTTGCATAAAGATGTAGTTTTCGCACCAAAACAGATGTATGAAATGATACCTTAATTGTATGTAATATATTAGTTTACATACCTGCACATCACTCTTATTCGTAATTTAACAGCACTGCATTTATCGGGACCTACACTTGTGATTGGGCAATACAAGCACAGGAGCCTGGTGCTGGTATTCTATTAATTCTAAACATCGATGGCCTCAACGCAGGCGATACGGCTCTAGTATATTCAGGTAGTTGCTTTGATTTATCCCGTAACTTCATTCTATAAGGATTACCAGAGTGTAATACCATAAAACTGTATCTGCTTTCCCTTCTACGCATGTGAAATTATCTTAATTTGCATTCCTTTAATTTACTATATTATTCTACAACAGTTATCTGTCGTTTCATTCTCACAAGTGTAGCATTAATAAAGTAGTATGAAACCCTTCTCTGTCACTTCTAAAATATCAATATTTCTTTCTTATGACTTGCACAGACAGGAAGAATTATTAATGCATGTTTGTGATATAAGAATATTAATATTATCTTAAATTAAAAACTTAGTTCATAGTCATGACATGCCATTGAATACGGGGTTTCGAGGTACCATTAAACGAAGTTTGTAAAGTACGGTCGCAGCCAATTTGTCAAAAAAAAACAACATCAAAATATGACGTCACAACCGCCTGAAAGTAGGACTATTCGCCGTTAGATCGTACTTTTGGAATTTCGAAACTTTCCTATTATAGGCATAAAATTACATTTCATAATTATTCGCACTAATAAACGTAATGTTGTAAATAAATACTAAATGTCTCGATATCAAAAGGAATCAACAATACTGGAACAAGACTTTATCCGACGACGGTCAACCTACAAACCAATACCAGTGCTTCCACATTCCATTTCTCTCCGGGCAGCTCAGCGTTTGTCTCCTTCACAGCAAACACCACTGCCAACAGAGGATTTCACGTCCTGTATATGGCGATAGCGCCAAGCAGTATGTACATTTACGAACTATGTAGATATTTCGATTGCCTTATATTGCTATCTGCTTTGTATTCATTCATATTTCATAACAGTTCATCTTCCCCATTTGTGTCCAGTAATTCGCCATGGTCAATACTTCAGACATGTTCACATTACAAATATTTCTGACCTATCACTGAGTATCTTTAGTTACTATTGATGCTGTGATTTTTTTTCATTTTTCATACCTACCATACTGAATAGATTGCTAGTTTAATTCTGCTGTATATATTTTAGATACGACAGTTGCCTGTGCTAGCAATGGTAACCATCAAATGGTCGCAACAACAAATGTGCAGTACATTACATCTCCAAGATTTCCCAACCTTTATGCCGCGTGAGTTTAACTGAAATCTTTTAAAATTCACGTATTAGAAATGTCACTGTATACCATGTCACTGTGATCTTGACAGCCTTATGTACAACATAATTGAAATATGTATCACGTGCGTTTGAAATAAGATAGACACATTCTCAATGTCATTGACAAGTATAAAATGAATCAGTTTTTCCATGTTTAGCCATAGGTCTTCATGTCATTTTGGGTCAATTTCAAGTCAAATTTTCCAGGTAATATTTATCTGAAGAAAAGCAAAACATTCAATCCAGGTTCAAAATTTCGAAATGAACTTAACAGGAAATTTATTTTATAAAATTTTCGTCGTGAGATTTTTTTATGTAATATTGTGTGTGAATTTCAGGTGTAGCTTTATTCAGGTCAAATTAATCTGGAGATATTTTGCCTGTGTAGAAGAGTTGTACAAGTATAGACAATTTTCTAACAAATATGTTAATAAACATATATGTTATAATAAACTTGTAGTGGACTCTCATGTCGATGGACAATTTCCACTGGGGGCTTAAACGCGGATATCACCATGACGGTAATCGTGCTTCATACAGAGGGCGATGTGTGTTCAAATGACACACTGGTAATTACTGGTATGTTTTTTCTTATTCACAACGATTAATGAAATCATTTAGGTCTAAAACAAATCCGAAAATTGCTTATTCAGAAGTTTGACCACTCACATGGTGTTATATTAAGGTTCAAGGTATCTCGTTCTGTTGGGTACATGTATTCAGCTTTTGTGGATCACTACAACTATTTTTATATATATTTCCTATTTTGTGAATACATCCAATATCAAGCTACCTTATATAATTTTCATGTTTATAGATATGACGTTATTTCTATTTATAGAAAAAAAAATTAATCTGGTTATATTAATGTCCCAAGAAATTGATAATTTTCAGATTATATCTGTATCTGAATAAAATATTAATGTCTGTGGAGATTTCAACTTTCATATCATTAGTATTGTGAGTGATATAGTCAAGTTCAAAGCCAGTGCCACTATATTGGAAATTTAAAAGTATATACATAATAGATATAGTTTCATTCAATATTGAATAATTTGGTTTTTTAGGAGCCGGTGCTTCGACGATAAATTTATGCAGCGAGGAAGTATCGACGACTTCTATCGAATATACGGACCGACAGTTTGATATAATGTTTATAACAAATGATGGGAATAACAATAGAGGTTTCGTGATCAGTTATGTCATAGGCCCAGAAAAACCAAGTAAGTACTGAGTTGTCTGATATAAAGGTAAGGAATTACCAGGGAAAATAAGTTTAGATCAGAAAATTTTCAGATCATCACCAAACAAGTATTCATAAACCACATGCAAAATATAACGTGTGTTTAACATATAATGGATAACATGCAATAAGTGATTTATGAATGATGCTTTCTTTTAAAATCAAGCATTAGATACTTGGAAAAAGCTATATTATAAACAGACGTTTGACTCTCGACTTATTTCTAAGTATCCGACATCCCTACTTTAAAGAAAGTCTTGCGGTGTTTCCTATACGAGACCACCAAATTTAGTTGTTTACCATATTTGTTTCATCAATTTATGAATACATCAATACATGATTACATATTTGTTATTTTGATTGTAGGGTATGTGTGGAGTGAGAAGCTTGCTATAACACTAGCGGTTTCAGTTGGAACTGCTGTGTTGTTCTTAGTTCTTGCAGTTGTCGTAATAGCTTGTCTCCGACAAAAAGCGTATGTTCGAAAACGTCGACCTCGATCCAGTTTGCGTTCATTTTCCAATGGATCATTTATAAATACTCATGCTTCGGCAAATGGACACTCAAATGGAGATTTACAATTAGCTAAATCAGACCGGGACTCACCAGCGCCATCTTGGATAAACATGTTTCGGACATCACCATCCAGTCCATACATCCGGTATGATCTTCCACGTAATTAACACTTCCACTGGATGAGATGTTGCTTGGAAACACATTTTAAAGCAAAATTGACGGGACATCACACATCTTGAACAGGGAAAATAGTCTCAAAGATGCGCAGTGATTTACTATCTTAGTTGGTGATATGAACTTCGGTGTGGCCACTCACATGCAACAGAAGAAATCCATTATCAGGATCCCAAGTTTACTAAAAGCATTCATTGGATTTATATAGACACATAATACATATAATTGTAGTATTTATAAATGAGTATTACTATTTGAATGCTATATTTGCTACTATAATGAAATCAAAAGCAATAATTCATCCAAAGTTCTTTCAGGGCATTTTCAATCGTTATGCAACTTGAATTTCAAATATCATATAACCAATATTTTATGTCACATATTGCATTTGAGATAATGCTTCTAAAGCAGTGATTATCATCTCATTGTTGATAACATTATGACTTGCAACACGTATTCCTATGTCTTGTAATAAATGGTGTGTCAAAGAATTGACGGAACAAACTTACACATCAGTCTTTGGAGTTTGCTATTGGGCAAACTTGGACTAGAAAGGACCAATTAAAGCTAAATAAAAGACGGTGTGCCGCCTAGACCAGATTGTATCCTTGTCGGTAATTACAAACGAAACTATTGGATATTGAACCAACGGATAAAGATATGCTTATAAATAAAATAAAAAAATACTAAGGATTGTGCTTGCTGCACCGCTTTGGAGCATATCTATGAATAGCTGGATGTTGAATATTATTCTAGAAAATCCTTAAAAACCATAACGAAATATTGATCAAGGAAGAGGCTTACCATCTGATTACCTGTTTATCAAATATTGCCATTGTTGACCTATGAGTGGATAACTCGTCGTTTTGTTTGCGTTAACTCCAAAGGCAGTGAGAGATTGGTTAAGTTTTCATATTAACATTTTACAGATTCATTTACGTATACATGTACTTATTCTATATAAGTTACCTTAAAGTGTAATCATACAAAACCGTCTGTCAGTGTATATATCATGAACGAAAGATTTGGAGTGTTTGATTTTACAGATACTCTTTATCTCTTTTGATTTATTTAATTAAGATGTTTTTAATTCGTTGCATTTTACTAATGATAATCAGAAACCGCTACGATGTATTTCATATCTTATTGCTTCTGTTGATTAGATATATTTGAAGTGATTCACACTTTCATATTCACTTAAATGATACAATCATGTATGAAACTTTTGATACAGATAACACTCTTTAGTTTTATAGATAGACCAAACTGGGAGTAATTGCTGTGTAATTTAAAATAAACGTCAAATGAAAAGTGTCAGTTTATTGTAATTTATATCGCGTTGATAAATTATTGATCAAAGTTAAAAACAGCGATCCGCATTTTATTTTGCAATAACATTTTTTTTTTTTTGCAAGTTCACGAATTTAAAGGCAAGTTTGCGCTAAAATGTGATTGCTCGATGTTTCAGGCATACTGACCAATATATGTATTAGTTTTAAAAGAAAACAAATATTAATGTGACAAAATAAGAAAAAATAATAAATAATAACTGACATAATTCCCGTCTCAAAATTTATATTACATATTTGAAAATACATTGCTTATGCTATAGATTTATTTTCAACATTTCTCTATCTAACACAAAGGTCGTAGATGAGAAAGTACAGTAAAATAGTATTTTCCTGAAGTTAGAACGAGAATAATCGGTTCTTTGTTGAATTACTTCCATCGCCTACTCTTCACGTGTGATTTACCTTTTTTACTCGTCCAATACTTTATCGTACAATTAGATTCTTTCGATATATTTGAAAAAATCTTAAATGATTTCCCCATTATATAGTCAAAGAAACTGCCTATGTTCGGTATTAGGGACTAGTATAAATCCATGTTCTCAAAGCGTCATATTTTTTCAGCAATAATTCATTTACTACACTTGTTTAATTGATGTCATACATATTTTTAGTGTAGAAAGCGAGATCAGGATCGTGATGATCGATATTCGTTCCATTTCTCCAAACCAACCGAAACTCTAGGGAAGTTCCACTGTATATCCTTTAACGATATCAATTCATATTGTTGTGATATTAGCGATTGGTCGACGATATAAACTTTGATTTGATTGGTCAACGATAGAAGCTTTATTTTGATTGGTCGAAAATGCAAAATTATCTTTTAGTCACATAATGAATATGGTTAATAAACACATGTCTTACACATGTCACAGATGGTTCATCCCTAGCATTTATCACCAGGACTTTAGACGGTTTAATTTATACATTGACATGCATCACAAATATTGCAACATCAGAGATTTGGCTAAAAGTCCAAACACCGGAGATGTAATAACATCAGAGATTTGTCTAAATAAAAAGGACAATAACAAAAATAATAAAAATAAGTAATTATATGT